>NW_024582372.1:1853536-1954890 GCF_018398535.1 Haplochromis burtoni
ATAGCCGGCATTAGCAGAAAGAGCAGAACAGTTTAGAGTTTGAACGGAGAAAATCGGCTGAAAACTGAGGGAGTAGTTGAGTGCCAAAAAGTGTACGGAAGCAACTGGAATATAGTGGAATAAAGAATAAAGAGAAACAGGATCTCAATAGTGTGGATGCCTATTAAGGCATCCACACAATAAAGGTTTTGACCAGATCACTGGTAATTATCCCCTGTGAGCTGTAATAGATGTTTACTTTTGAGATAACACACAGTTACCACCCAACACTTCTGCAATTCAGTCTACATCACAGCTTCTTCTTGTCATGGTGGTCTCTTACGTACACACTCAATCACTCCGTTTTGTTTATGCTCGGAAGCACTAATGTAACAAAGTGTTCTGCAGGTTACCTCTGTGGTGGCCATCTTGTTGTCCCAGTAAAGAGGAGGCCAATTGCAGCTCTTTTATAGGCCAGTCTGAATTGAGAAGGCGTGGTCTTTAGAGTATTTAAAGTGGGCAGGAAATGGATTGGGGGCCATTTTGAGAAGATGCTGTCTGTATGTGCATGATATTGGCAAGAGACAATAAAGCAATTACTTCAGTTAAGATAGAGTGAAGACTGATGTTTCCCTCACCACACCTCTCTGCGTAACCGTTTACTACCTCATGTCTGTACGCACACTTCAAGATAACATCACCCAAGAACCGGTCTTTAAGCTTGCCACAGTGCAAAACAGATAACCAGTTGCCCCAGGTTTAGTAGATATGTGCAGTCATTATTCCCTCACTCACCAACCAAAATTGCTCACTAATACCAATTACTGTAAGGTAAACCACTAGTTATGTTATTTACTGGCCTGACTTTCATCTGTCATTACTGCCATCATTGCCACCCACAGCCATGCATTAGTGGCCTTTCTATGCTACTGATAAAGTGAAGAACACAGACATAATCAGCAGACAAGAGTATCGAGGGGAGAAAAAAAATTCACAAAAAAAAAATAGAGTAAACTTCAGCACTGCACTGCTGAGTCTCACAAGTGCTCACTGGTGGTAACGTGACCAAGGTATTATAATAGGCTGTGAAACTTAAAGACTAGTTTATCTAAGTTACTCATAACCAAATGAGCAACACATTACTGGATAGTCACTTGATGCTATTTACATCAGACAAGTGTTACTGGCAATGTAAAAAGAAAAAGAAAAAAAACCTGTAAGGCAGGGAAAGTACATTAGCTTTACAAGCCACAGTCTGGGTATTGAATTTCTCTGAGTTTTAAAAGGAGAAGGAACCTCACTATGGCTGCCGCCACATAAATAGCTGGCTGTTCAAATAATCTTGCCTACAATTACACAGCACACTTTAATTTTGCTGGATCACACAAAGGAACTCACTTATACGTCCTAATCTTTATATTTAACACAAAACCACCACAGTTAATGCGGCAAAACACCAAGCAGATCATTACAGATATACTGTATGATTAACTTGATACTTTGGGTTCTTAAACCTTTTTTCTTCCAACGTGTTTATGCCTGCTGACAAAAACAGCTTCATATTTTTGGTCCAGGAAAACGCAAGTCTGGGTGCACTTCAATGAGCTGTTGTTAGTATTCTATCTTGAAAGGGTTTTTTTTCTAGATCATCATTACCGAAAAACATAAACGTCTGAAAATGACAGAGACACTTCAAATGCTTCATCACAATTACACTTCCAGTTAACTACAATTTAACAATACGTGGCACTGCCATACATCTGGTACAAATTTAAACCAAAAAGTATGACTGGGTCGTACATAAAGTCTGCTTATTTTTGCCATGCCTGATTATGATAAAGTATTAACATTATTGGACAATCTTTGACTAGCATATGTTAGCTGACTCACAGGCGAAACCCAATGTAACCTTAACTAACACAGCACTCACTACTTAAGTCACACGATCCTTATCGTCCAGTTAGAGTTAGTTAACAGAACAAACGATTGTAGTTTCCAAAGCTAAACGAGTCGACCTTGAGTTAAAAGAAATCAACTGGTCGCCGTGACAACACTGAAAACAGCAATCGCGTCAGTGTTGGCACTCACGCCAATAATTTGCACATAATAACACTGCAGTTTGACTAAAAGAGAAAATTAATTCAGGTTTAACCAATCAAATATCCAAAGTGCTGGGGGAACTACCTGCGCACGAAAGGTACGCCTACATATTGGGTTATAAAGGCAAAAGCTCGCTAGCTAAGTTTGTAGCTAAGTTGTCACTTAGTATTGCGTCACATTTAGACTACCATTTCAAAGGTTAGGCTAAATAAACACCACAGAAAAATAGCCTTCCCACCACCCCGCTGCTTACCTTCACATAGAGTCACTATAAGTATAATCCAGGGCTTCTCTGAACATGTTATGGACTTATAAATCCATACCATGTACAGTTCGCCTGCATTGCTGCCATCTTGTCCTAGACGACAGGAAGGGAGAGCTCGCTCTCGGTAACGCCACCATCTCCCACATTTTAAACACTAAATAACTCTTGCATATGAGCTTCCAGAAACACCACACCGAACCCACGTCGTAGCTACACAATTCAAGCGCGTCTCCGTCTTCTTTGGGCAGCGTTGCCCATCTCTGTAAAGGGTGTCCGTTACCCTGTCTAGACGCACCGCTCCGCGGGCCTGCCAGCCTCTAACATGTCTCTTTTCTCTAGGAACTGGAAGCGAATGTTTGCGAACTGACGGCATTGGCCAGTCCAGATTAAATGATTACAGAGCAGGTGCAAAGATGGGGGATTCACTGGTTCGTTTCTGGGAAGTCGGTTAGACAGAAAACAGTACACTACAATGGGGAGCTTTTTTTTTCATAAAAAGAAATAAGGTATACTGAAAATTACTGACAACATACATGATAAAGACAAAGGGGGTGAGAAGGATGAGAGGAACAAAAGAATGAACACAGAGATGTAGCTTACATTTGAAGTATAATAAAACACAGGCAAAGTGTTAATGCAATACTATAGTCCCCCTTCGGGTTTTGCCAGGATGAGATGGATATATAGCTAACATCAATAAATGACAATGTGAAATACAATTTCCAACTTTTGGTTACATATATTCAGAATAATAACAATAAAGTTTGAATTGTTAATGTGATTGCTTCATGATTTGTTCCTCTAGTAAAGTGTCAGCAGCATACTTACTATAGCCTAGTAAAGTTAGAAGAAAATAATAAAAATAGAATATGAAAATGTACAATCCAAAGGCAGCAGCATCCTCTTTTTAGCCACCCTTCTATCATGTGTTCTAAAAATAAGCTAGCTAGTACTTACTCTAGGCTTCACATTGACACAACCCCTAATGCCCCAGATAGAAGGTATTTGCTTAACCGATTGTCCAAGCACATCTTCATTCCACTCCTGACTTCTTTTATCTTAATTTGTACTGCTCGCCTGATCTGCTGTGAAAAGACCAGCAATAACAGGTTTTTTTTGTTTTGTTTTGTTTTCTAATTCTGATCCTGGAAGAGATATGAAATCTAGATCAATATGATGAAAGGTAGGACTAGTGATGCCAAAAACATGCTGACTAGCCTTCAAAGGAAATACAAGCTGAAATCTACTACTCAGACAGGCAGGAGGCACCCAGCTGGCAAAAAAGCTGCCCATAAGCCCCTTGTGTCTGAGTCGACCAGCTATAATGTAATCCACCAAAAGGCATTTGTCTTTGTCAGTCCTCATCTGTCCTCACCCGAGTCACACACAACAAATCACAGAGCCTGCCCGGTCAGCTGGAAAACAGGTGTGAACACCTCTTGTCTAACTTGGTTTATCTTGGGTGAGGACAGCTGGGATGATAATGGGGGTAATCAGAAGAACCCACATGTGCAGAAGGCCCCGTATATCAATTCCTTTAGCACTGAAGACCGAACACGGCGTTGCTGTTGCTGAAATAGTTTGTATGGACGAAAGAAGAAGAAAAAAAAAGGTAGCAGTCTACTTGTGATCTGGCTCCGTGGTCTTTTGCTTTGGTCTGCTTGGATTTTGCCAGACGGTTATATGAAAGTGCGCGCTCTCGATGGTTATCGTTTGTCTCCCCCTATTGGCCAGTGAGGTGGCCAGCAGTCTGCAGCCCAAAACAAGCTTTGTTTTACTGATTGCCATATCTTCTGCGATTTCAGTAAACAGCGGATTTGCTTTAATTTATGTATGTATTTTTATCTACACAAAAAGGATTAATAAGCCTAGGGGTCGAGGTACAAGTTAGTATTTGTAAACTGACTGACTACTAGACTACTAGAGGCCGCCTATAGGTCAAAATTGTAACACGGTTTGCAGTCGCATAAGAATCACCTGAGTGCACATTAGCAGATGCACATCACAGTAAAACATAATTTACAAGGCACATTTAGAATTTCATGGTATTTTATTTATTTATTTATTTATTTTAAAAAATAATAAACTTGAAAAAATGCAAATAGACTATAGTTTTAATCGTGTAAATCATTTTTCTTACACAATGTAGTGTACAGAACATACAATTTAACTTTAGATAAACTGCACTCAGAGGAGCGGGGCAAAGGGCACACTGTCAAACTCGCTTTCGTAGAGATCGGCGCTTTATTTTGAAGGACTCGTGCCGGAACTGTTATTGTTGTTGCCATTGGCGGAGCGGAACACCAGTGTCACGCCATTTTAAGACATCGGCGAGCCGTTGAGCGGCTAGTCGCTTGATGGCAATGTGATCGTGTTTTTTGAAGCTATGCCGATTACGAAGTGTTTTTAAAAACGTGCCATCGCGTTATTCTTTGAGTGTTCACACAATTGATAAAGACATTTCTAACCTAGGTTACTCTTCCAGCCATGTCGACGGAGGCAACGGCCGAACAGGTAGCTACACGCAGCGGGTCAAGCTAACCCGTGCTGAAAAGAATGCATGATTTACACCGTGTTATTTTGGATAATGTTAGCAAGTTGACAAAGCGGTAGTATTTGCTTATGTTTCGACTTATTCTACGTCGATTTTAGCTAGTACTAGTAGCAGATATGTATGTTTGGGTTACGACTGAAAGCTGCAAGTTTAGCCCGTCGTTCGCCATATTGAGTATAAGCGTTTGTAGTAAAGTCGCGACTTAACGCTTAAACCAATTGAGTTAATTTAAACACTTTTATAATCTATTAGTACACATCAATCGAATGTAGTCTTAGTCGCGCCACGTAAAAGGAGTTAACATGCCAGCTAATTGGACATTCTTCTGTATTTGTAATGTGAATTACCACCCCAATATTCGTAAATTTCTCTACCTGCAGTGTTGTAGCCAGTTATTCTATTATTGACTACCATAGAATACTAAACCTACTTATGTATGTTCTAAGCCTCAAGATGGGCCTCACTTAGCGCTTGGCCCTTAGATTAGTTGTTCCCAGCACTATTCAGAGGCATAACTATGTTGTCCCTGTGCCTTTGTGCTGTCTTGCAGGCAGCAGCAGAATATATCCCTGAGAAGGTGAAGAAGGCAGAGAAGAAGTTGGAAGAAAACCCATATGACCTTGACGCATGGAGCATTCTGATTCGAGAAGCACAGGTTTAGTGACACAGAGTTGTATTCCTGGGGTTAAGGAAACTGGGGAATAAGGGTGGTTGGGCTTGGGTTATAAACTGTTAGAATACAAAGCAGCCATAAAATCTTTTCCTCCCATGACTGGTTTTTGATATGTTAAATAGTGTGAGGTGTCAATGCATTTTCCTTCTTTAGAACCAACCCATAGACAAAGCAAGGAAGACATATGAGCGACTTGTCTCACAGTTCCCAAGTTCTGGCAGATTCTGGAAGCTATACATTGAAGCTGAGGTTAAGACTTTTGTTTTTAAATTTTATTTAGTGTGCATGGCTGGGATTTTTGTTGTTTCCTCAAATGATCAACAATGTGATTTTTCACACGACCAAACTGTCTTACTTCAATGACCAATAAAGTCACAACTCTTATTTTGGATCGCTGAGCCTGCCTACTTCAGCTGGAACTATTGGTCCTAAATTTTGTAGTTTTCATTACAAGATTGCCATCAACAGTCACGATTAACAAGTGATTTAAACCTGAAGGACATGGATTGAACATGTGTGAAGAATGATGTGGAACGCTTTATATTTCCCAGGCTCTTGCTTGACTTCTTAAGAGTTGTGCCTTTTTAAAAATTCAAACAAAGGGGAATTAGTTCTAACAGTATCTTTTCCACAAAATTCTTCTTATGTTCCCAGGATTTTAAAGTACACATTTTCTGCGCCATATTTTTAATGGGGTAAAGTGCATTTGTTGCATGTTTGGTCTGCAACAGTATTAAAACTATTTTAATAGTATTGGAGTGCATTAGCCTTTTATTCACTTGTTGTGTCAATTTATTGCCTCCTGTGTCATTTCTTTTGGGTAACTGTATAAAAACATTTTAACTGTGTGGCCCTTTCTTTCTCCCCACTCCTCCTGAAGACAAGTGACCCTATTGCCTCAATGCCATGAACAGGCTACTGATAGAATGACTTTTTATTTCCCCCCCCCTCCCCAAACAAATAATTTTTACTAACCAAATAAAATAACCTTGATGCCCTTCACCTTTGCAGAAGATGACTGCAACTGATTTTAAACCAGTGCTTTCCAAAAGTTACACAGGAAGTTGCACCAAATCATCAGACTTTAGTTTCCAGTTAAAAGGCCACTCCTGCCTTCTGGAGACTTGCTACTTTTGTGCTGTGCACCAAATGTGGGTTTATTTGAGGTTCTAGTGGCTGTAGTTGGCTGGTTGAGGGGGTTTCTTCCCTGTGTGAAGTTACATCACCCCCATGTGTCCACCCCTGGTCTTCACACACTGAAATACAGGGAGAGATGTGCTTTCCCAAACAGACTAGTCTTTTCTAAAACGACCAGTAGCAATTTCCTTAATTTGCATCAGTAAAGCATCACTGTTAAAGTCCACACTTTTTAGGCCCTCTAAAAATATCAACAGCAAGCTATTAAAGAGTTGTCTACTATTACTGTTATTATTGGGTTATTGCTTGGTAATCTGCTGCAGACAAGCTAGAGGGTTAAAATAAAACAGTTGCATCTACACATCACTGGTGCCTTTTTGTTTTGTTTTTTTGTCTGGAAGCTTGACTCGTAAACAATATTTTTATTTAAAGTCACTCTATTTAAAAAAACAAAAACAAAACTTGAACATATGTGGTTTCTAACTTTAGATGTTTGCTTAGGATCCATTTTTTTAAAGCAGGAAAGTAATTATAATTTTTAAACGAATAGTAGATACACCATCTACTGTCAGCTTTAAACAAAGCTGTGGACCTGCAGAAGACATGACAGTAGACTGATGATTTTTTTTTTCCCATTTTACATAATATTAACATTTACAATAAAATGCAAAGCAAATAAAATGTAAACAGTACTGACATTAAAAAATGTGGCATTTCAAGTTAAGTAAGCTTTTAGTGTGTGTAGTTTTAGAGGTCAGCTAGTAGCAACAGAAGATGGCAGGGAAGAGCTCTAAGCAAGTGTCAGATTTGTTATATGGATAAGCATGCTCGACTAATAAAGCTGATTTTTGAATCTGATCTTATACAATACTTTTAAAGTTTGTTTTGTTTTGGTTTTTTTAAACCCACGTTGTTTAGTCCTCTTTCCCCACCAAACAGTTAATTCCAAAACCCCAAACCCAGTTTTTATTCCGGCATACTTGCATTAAGCCTTCTGTTAGCTGAAATAACAGTCAATAACTAAAACAGACAAAGTGGGGTTTTCTTTCCCCCCAGCAACAGAAGGCCTTTTTATACTATCGTAGTTTGATGTATGCGTTAGTAATATATGTTGTTTTGTTTTTTTTATTATAATGTAGAAAGAAAGTCTGTGTGGTAAGTATGTGGGGGATGATCTCAACTTAAAAAATTAAAGAGTTAAGTAGTCAAAAATCGTCATAGTGTTTTTCACTTAAAGTTGATGCAAAATTCTTTTGTGTGTGTGTGTGTGTGTGTTAGGCACATTTTCTAAAGACCTCATTTGCTCTGTGCAGATCATAGCATGTCTTCTTCATAACTCACCACTTTTGAAGACCTAGTTTTAGAGACCACGGCTCAGTTGGGTGTATGTTGAGGCAGCACATTGATCAAAATACAAAGTTATGTCTGATTAATATAGGCACTGTATAGTGAGACTAACCAGCTGTTTTTAACTGTTAGACTGAGGTTTATCTATATTTTGTACCCTTACTAAAATATTTTACACGCAGTTTGTAAGAAGAGCTTAATGGGGCTAACTTACTTTGGGCTTCCTTCAGGGTGCATTAACTTGTTTGAGTTATACAGTATGAGCAGCCTGTGCTATGATGGATAATGTTTTGAGAGGAAACAACAGGGTAAAGTGTGCCTACGTTTGTTAAGTTCGTGTCTTGTTTTCTCTCAGAGTGGATCCTCCTGTATAACCTTTATGACTATGGGAACTAAATGCAGTTGAGCTACTGTGTATTCACATATGAACTGCAGATTTGCGCTACCTTAACAGCAGTGTTGAAAGATAGCGGCCAGTACTGTATTCATTTGTTGGATGGTGGACCTAAAAAATCCGTACTCTTATACATTAGGACCATTTTGATTGCATTTCTCAGAAACTAGGGCACCTCAAGGAAAGTTCAGTGTAGTTATCTTCAACAAATAGTGGAGAAGTTGCGTTTAATTTTTTTTTAATAGAAATTATGTGGCTTTACTAATCTTCTGCCTTAAAGAGCTTTCTCTACTTTAAGCTGTTTGTCTAATTATATTCATGTTTTTCTTGTGATCGTTCCATTTTTTTTCAGTTAAAGTAAGCTGATAGTAAGCTTTAAATCATTAACAAAAAGGTGTGGTGCAGCAAGTCATCTCAAGTAGAATTTTGTGCTTGAAGCGATTATGCAACTTAGTGCAAAAAGGGATGTGGCATGTTAAATATCAGGAGGAGCTTTTCTACAACCACCTAGGCAGATGCATCCAAACAAAACATCACTGCAGTGTAATTTGTGCACATTATGTAACTTCTCTGTTCCAGTGTTACACAAAAACAGGATTTGCATCAGCTCTAGTAAAAGCTTTTGTTGACAAAGCTACCTGTGATTCTCTCACACTTAACCCTTTCAGCAAGTAACCCAACCAAATACACTACATTTCAGAAAGCCTAGACATTCTAGTATTAAATCTTATGCCATTTCTATTCCTATGTCAAAGCTTGCTTAAATAACTAAAGTTTTACTTTACTATATACATAGATCGATCGATAGATATTAAGCTGGCCATTAAAGAGTTTATGATCTCATTTTTTTATCAACAAAGTACAGTGTTTGGTGGTAAAGGATTTTTAACTTGAATATTTCATCAAAATCTGATGTGGTGATATAAGTGTCCTCTAGATTTTTCTTGTTTTTTGAGCAACATTTACATTCGAAGAAAAGTTTTGTCGCATGCAAAAGTTGCTGCACACCTTTGCAACTTTTCCTATTTTTTTTAAAGAGTATTTAACAGTATTTATTTATCTTCATATTTTTTGGAGTAACAGTAACATGTTTTGAAGAGTTGTTCAAAGATTTACATGTCACTGTATTCTTCCTCTTATTATTAAAGGTTTACTGGTGCTTTATGTCTGGGTTTGTTGTTCTTTTTTTAAAGAGTAGGAAGTGTAGGTTATTTCCTAAGCACCTTAAGACATTTCCTAATGACTGAAAAAAATTGAGTTCCACCGTTAATTAATTGTAGTTGACCTTGAAATCTTTTATGTTAATGTTATTCTTGTAGGTCTAAAATGGCTTTTGTACATACCAGTGCAGTTACATTGGGCCTTACAGCCATAGGAACGTTGCAGTCTTAGTATTTTTGTTTAATAGGTCGCACAAAAACAACTAGTTTAGAATTTGGTCCACATTTCTGTGTAAATATTAACATTAATCTGTAAACTGTCTAAGCTGCAGTGTCAGGACATTGTTAATAATTTCATGACATCTCTGTGACGTTTTACATATTTAAGCCTCCTTAAGTGTGTTATAGCAGTGACCTTTGCTTTGTCAGTGTAGCCATGCAAAGTTATTGTTTTTGTTACCATAAGCCTAATTCAGCGCACCCACCCCCACCCCCCTAATCATTTTTCAAATTTTTATTATTGCACTATGGATAAAAATGGATGTGCTTACACATTTCTACAGTGCTTATGCCACAGAAATAACAGCCTTACCTCTACGTACCGGAGGATGGTTTCAGCTCATTTGTAGTAGGCCGTAAGAAATTCATCGCTGCAAATTTTTACTAATGGATCGAGCACACCTGAGGCTTTGAGCTATGTGGAAAAGGGCCCTTTTTTTTTTCTCTGAATACTGGATTTCTCAGCCTGAAGTCCAATTTCAGTATTTTTCCTGGGTAATGTGGCGCAACTACAATGAAAATAAACCCCTTTCTAAAAGTAGTTTGTCATTCTTGTGTGAATTTCACTTTGTTGATCTTTGAGGTCGTGTATGTGCGTGCGTTTGTGAATGGTTGTTACATTTGCATGAATGCATGTTTCCGATAAGCCATAAAAGTACAGGAAAATTAACATTGCATTACACTCTTATTTTCAGATCAAGGCTAAAAACTATGACAAGGTAGAAAAGGTAAGTGTCCGCCTCACTCGTGAAATCTGAAAGTGAAATTTTAAAATCTGGGAAGGGTGGTATGACTTCCTAAATACACTAGTTAAGTATTGTTTCTGATTTCAAAGGGAATATGCATACAGACAATTATAGTACCCATTAAAAAGCACCTGGAAATGGTGATTAAATAGAAAATATTAATTTTATAAATCAATAATAAGTCTTGTTAGAAGTGGGTTAGTTGCTTTTTTGAACTCAATTGATGACACTTTGGGGGATTTTTCTCACTAGGTTTCCACACTAGCAGTGTGTCTTTAGATGTCTTTAAGCTTTTCAACATTTATCCCCCTTATAAATATTAAATAAAAACAATAAATTGATATACATGAAATACATTTTAGGTCAAAGATTTGAACATGAACAAATCTGGTATTCTGGGTTTAACTTCATGCCGTTATGTAAATGTAGCAGTCCTGCTACATTGTAAACAGATGATCTGCATCCAGAGTCAGATAGTTAGGAGAAAGTGTTGTGACTGTATGTGACATATAAAAGTGTGTTTCCATCTGCTTTGTTGTCTAACATCTTCTGGCCCCTGTAGTTGTTTCAGAGATGCCTAATGAAAGTGTTGCACATCGACCTGTGGAAATGCTACCTCTCATATGTTCGAGAGACCAAAGGAAAGCTTCCCAGCTACAAGTAAGATGACAAGCTGCATTGTTTTATTGAGCATTTATTTACTGCCATACAATTTTACACCTCTTCTTCTTGCCATCAGAGAGAAGATGGCCCAGGCTTATGACTTTGCCTTGGATAAAATTGGCATGGAAATTATGTCATATCAGGTATGCAAATCTGAACAATGTATTTGTACTAATGGTATAAGTGTTTTTTAAACTACTATTGCATAACTGCTATCTGTTACTCTTTCAGATCTGGGTGGATTACATCAATTTCCTCAAGGGAGTGTAAGTGATTTTTGTTTCATGACCTTATTGCTACTCAACTCTCTTAGCATCTCTTTAATGTTGAAATTTTTGTTTTATTAGTGAGGCTGTGGGTTCATATGCAGAGAACCAGCGAATCACCGCAGTACGGCGGGTGTATCAGAGAGGCTGCGTGAACCCTATGATCAACATTGAACAGCTCTGGAGAGATTATAGCAAATATGAAGAGGCGGGTGGTCCACCTTTTTCTGCTCTTAAATGGAGTTTTTGGTTTTTCATCATGAGTACCGAGTGACTGGTAGACTGACTTGTCTGTCTCACAAACAGGGTATCAATGTACATTTGGCCAAAAAGATGATTGAGGATCGAAGTAGAGACTACATGAATGCCAGGAGAGTAGCTAAGGTGAGATATTGCACAGTGTCCCAAGTATGTACAGGCCTACGTGCAGTCCTTTGTCCTGTGTACTCTCATTATAAAGCTAATACAGATTTCTGTATTGTTTCCATATTTCAGGAGTATGAGACAGTGATGAAAGGGCTGGACAGGAATGCACCATCAGTACCACCTCAGAACTCCCCTCAGGAAGCACAGCAGGTGGAAATGTGGAAGAAGTACATTCAGTGGGAAAAAAGCAACCCACTGCGCACAGAAGACCAGACCCTCATTACAAAGAGAGGTAACTGCTTGTGGCCAAGCTGTTGTTGGTAAATCTTATTCTGTGTTTGTGTCGGGAGGACTGTAATTCCAGTTGTTATGCTGATATGTAATTTTTTTAGTACGTTTTCAACTGTAGTCAGTGGGTAATGCATGACATGTGGGATTGAAGCCACTAGAGGGCGCGGATTGACGCTTTTCTCCACGTGCATTCTTGAGATGTGCTTAACCTCAGCTGTTGAAGAGACAATATTTTAGTCACTAACTCTTATTTTTTGTGGTGCAGTGATGTTTGCCTATGAACAGTGCCTGCTGGTCCTGGGCCACCATCCTGACATATGGTATGAGGCAGCACAGTACCTGGAGCAGTCCAGCAAACTTTTGGCAGAGAAAGGGGTAAGAGATGAACCTTGTCATTGTGAAATTTAATGTGTATTTTTGTTTAAAGGCTCTTAAGTATTTTTCAAATAAAGCCAAACTTCAGCTCAAACAGTCCCATAAGTCTGTATTTCTACCCCCTACCCCTCAGGACATGAATAACTCAAAGCTGTTCAGCGATGAGGCAGCTAACATCTATGAACGTGCCATCGGGACTCTTCTGAAAAAGAACATGCTTCTATACTTTGCTTTTGCTGACTATGAGGAGGTGAGGGTCCATTACGAACTCTGCACACGCTGTAACCCAGACTGAAAGAGGCACGCTGGCTTATCGGCACATTTCCTTTTCTGCTGTCTTAGAGTCGCATGAAGTACGAAAAGGTCCACAGCATCTATAACAAGTTGTTGGCGATTGAAGACATCGACCCCACACTGGTCTACATCCAGTACATGAAGTTTGCCAGGAGAGCCGAGGGCATCAAATCAGGTCGCACCATCTTTAAAAAAGCCAGAGAAGATCTACGCACACGTCATCATGTGTACGTCACCGCAGCGCTCATGGAATACTACTGCAGCAAGGTAAGAACACGTGATCAGATGTGTAGTGTATGAACTGTGTGTTTTTCACGCATACAGGTCTAAGGGCTTTTGTTGTTTTTGTTTTTTTGTTAAAAGGATAAATCAGTGGCCTTTAAAATTTTTGAGCTTGGTTTGAAGAAGTATGGCGACATTCCAGAGTACATACTTGCATACATCGATTACCTCTCACACCTCAATGGTACGTAACAAGTTCTGTGGGTTACTTTTGATATCAAAGAAATAGTGATGTCTTAGTTTCTTCCTTTGTAATGCAAAAATGTCTCCTGTTGTTGTTGTAAATAATCAGGGGTTTTTTTGGCTTTCAGAGGATAACAACACCAGGGTTTTGTTTGAACGTGTCCTCACCTCAGGAAGCTTATCACCAGAAAAATCGGGGTAATGTCAAATATTGAATAAATTGCATACATGTACGTTTATGTCATAACTGTCGATATCAATGTTTATTAACTGTGATGTGTGTTTTGTTTTTTTCAGTGAGATCTGGGCCCGGTTCCTTGCCTTCGAGAGCAACATAGGAGACCTAGCCAGTATTCTGAAAGTCGAGCGCAGGCGTTTCATGGCCTTTAAGGATGAATACGAGGGAAAAGAAACGGCCTTACTCGTAGATAGATACAAGTTTATGGACCTCTATCCCTGCTCCACCAGTGAACTCAAGGCCCTTGGATACAAGGTGTGTGTTTTCCCATTTGGCGTCGCAGTATCCTGTTCCTGCAAAATAAGCAGATTCCAGCTTTTCTGCTGACATGAACTTATACTTAATTTGTATCCGTGTCTTTTTTGTAGGATGTGTCACGTGCCAAACTGGCAGCACTTCTACCAGAGACTGTGGTGGCACCCTCTGTACCTGCTTTAAAGGACGAAGTTGACCGTAAACCTGAGTATCCCAAACCAGACACAAATCAGATGATCCCCTTCCAGCCACGTCACCTTGCCCGTACGTAGTCCTCAAATCCAGTAAACCTACGAGCACGATGCATCTTTCCACTGCTCTCTCTGCTGCATAAAGCATGAAAGGATTCATCTTTGACGTAGCTTCTCGTGTTTCTCCCTGCAGCTCCAGGTTTACACCCTGTCCCTGGTGGAGTTTTCCCAGTCCCCCCAGCTGCTGTCATCCTAATGAAGCTGCTCCCTCCGCCTACGTGCTTCACTGTTAGTAGCAGCAGCTTAACACTTATCAAGCTCATATTTACTGGCAATGAATAAAAGATGTTAGGAACAGTTTTTTTCCCCTCTCCTTGCTGCTTGGATTCAAAAGAGTGTGTGATTGTGTGTTGCTGCAGGGTCCCTTTGTTCAAGTGGATGAGCTCATGGAAACTTTCAGGAGATGCACACTTCCTGAGAGTAAGTCTGCATTTAGGATGAATCCATACAACTTCTATTTTTAGTCACATTAGAAGAAAAGCTGTGGTGATGGATGCTGTAGTGACAGAGCAGCTGTTTTACACTGCCTAATTGTGTGTTAACAGGTTGTTGTACTTTTCATTTGACCTGCTTCTCTTTTTTTACCCCTGCTCTTTGTAGCTGTTGATGCTGCTGTAGAGCTGATCACTGGTAGACAGCCTGATGTAGGAGGGGAGGGCAACGGATCCATGGAGAACCACACTATTGCCAAGTCACTCAAGAGGCCTAACGCAGACTCAGACGAGGAGGATGATAAAGGAGCGATCGCTCCTCCCATACACGACATCTACCGCGCACGCCAACAGAAGAGGATTCGATAAACTAAAGAATGTAATCTTTAACCACTGGTCCTATAGGATAAATGTACATGTCCACCTGACAGATTATACATCAGCTGATCTTGGTACAGAAGAGCAGTGTACACACACAAACCTACAGAAAGTCTGCGCACCTGAGTGTTTTCGTGGCTTTTGTTTTGTCAGCAGTTCTTATTTTTAAAGACTGACCATTATACTGTACAAAATTTTTAATTCAGCCTTTGATTTTGGCACACCTCCCAGTTTTGGCAATGTTTGATGAGGAATTGCAAAGTGGAAGCAAGCTCCTTTTTTCCCCCTTTCCTTTTTTTTTTTAGATAACTGGAGGAAAGACAATTTCTTTCAATAAAAGTGAGAAAGAAGTAACCCGACTGTGCTCTTTTTTTGGGGGGGGGGGGTTTGACTTTGAAACTGAAGTAACGCTTCATTGTGACAACTACCAGCAGGGGGCACAATATAAAACTTTACAATTTTTGTGGGAGAATCTATGTTTTGTCTATAAATTTAATAACTAAAGACTTAAACAATTAGTTGGTTAGCAGCATTTTGCTGTCACTATCAAGCAGATCTTCATTTTATGACAAATTCAAAAACACTGCACAAAAGCAACCATTTTTAATACCAACCAGCTGCTTGTTTTCACATGGTGCTCAGAAGGTAATTTTCTCTACCTAGCACAGCTTTGTATGTTCTTTAGCAACATACAATCTGCCCAATCCATACGACAAATTCTTACAGAAGCAAAAACAATGCACATGATGCAAATAACGCGTATAAAGTAAAGTAGTTGTCGGTCTTCTCTTACAGCTTTTAGTAGTTTCAATTTATTACAGATATTTTAGTTTTGTGATTTAGTGTTCTAGCTTCAAATTATCTCAGGACTCCGTAACCATTCACTTTCTTATTTAACAAACAGGATGAAAACTGTTTCACATTTCCTCTTAAACTCAGCTGAAAGCAAGATTAGATTACAGTCAGTCAAGTAATAAAAAAATGAATGCAACGGTCTGTTTAACAAAAATAATTTGTTAAAGTAAACTAACAACTGGAACACTGATGGGTTTTTCAGCATTCTGGTGGCAAATTATTTACGTTTGTTTTTTTCATTTAAACACATTTTGTGTGGAATCTACAAATTTTAGATCCTTCTTAAGTTTATATAGTGTTCCATAGAAATATGGAAGCAATTTCCTTGTCTCGTGCAGAGGGTTTTATTGAACCTTACTTAAAAGGCATTGAAGCTGCCACTAAAATGGAGCTAAGGTTTTCAGTTACAAAAGGAAAAAAAAAAGCACAAACATCTGTTTTGTTGATGTGATGCGACAAACAAAAACCCAGAGGGTTGATTCTCATGAATGCGTCTTATTGTTTACTACAGTTCAACATCAGACTTTCAAATTTCCAGTTTCAAATTTCCGTTTGAGGGTTACTTACACAAAGCTATACTGTACATCGCATTGAGAACATTTTGACTGGTAACACTGTTTCTATTGCACAAACACACAGAACATTTACATCTTTAAAAAATAAAAATCTGGCAAGCAGATTTGCCCTTTTCTGCCTACAAAACATCAAGCCATCAAGATGGTTTGCAGTGAGAAAAGGGGGGGGGGGGGGAATCACTAAAGAACACTTGGTTCATTTTGTCTTTCTCGGAAAGTAACAGTTTCATTTAAAACTTCATGTTAGCGTCCTGCACCAAAAGAAAATGTCAAGTTCCTTAAATAATTACGATTATTAAGATTCACATTTGCGTTCAGTAGTCTAAATAAAATCCACTCGCTGACATGGACGTTTTCACATCATCTGGATTGCATTGGCTATTTTCTTCTTTACCTTATAGTATATGGTCTTTTTAAATTAATAAATATTATTGTAACAACATGTTGATACTGGACAATTTATTTCCAAAGTACTGAACGAATATCTCCGGATGGCCTTTATAAAACTGTCCAAGCAGCCGTCTCTTTTCTTTATCAGAGAGCGTAGGGCTCTCGTGGACTGTCCGCAATAAAGACACGAGCTCCTCTTTAGTGGTTTTTCGTGCGTTTTGTGAATACACCTCAGTGCTTACTCTTGTTGAGTACGCTGATCCTGGAGTAAAGAGAGACAGAAAACCAAAAATTAATTCCTCTTTATTCCCCCAGTTAACAGTTAAATATCTGAATGTACGCAATGATGCCTGTGAGGGGTAAAAATCTGCAAACCTGTCAACATATCTGGATCCTTCCCTTTCACAATATTCGTTATTCTGTCACTAACCATCTTGTGCAGTGAGACAGGAATCTGGTGGGAGAGACAGCAAAATATTATAACTTCTCCTACAAACAAATATGCTGTTACTTGTTTGTAGCGGCTGGAAAGGACATAAGATAACATCCCTCCTACAACACTGGGAACACTCACTTTGAACAGATCACAGTGGTTATCCATCATGAACAGAACCATCAAGTCCACCTTTCCTTTGGCGAGTCTTCTGCTGTAGACGATGGCACGTGAGAAAGACCTTTTCACTGCCATTCTGTTCTCAATCTAGGAGAATTATGTAGGGTTAGTAAAGCCAGCAAAAATGTACAGACTTCCACAAGATACACCCTTAGCGCTGACCTCTTTGTGCAGTTTGACCTCCTCCGGTTTGGCTGCAACAGACATGAATCTCAGGAGCCGACGCAGCTCCTCCCTGCTGCGAGAGTCCTGCAGCTTCAGGCTCAGCTGGAGCGCTTCCACAGCTTGCTCTCGCTTCCCGTTCACTGTCGATAAAGCACAAAATTTGCATTAAAAAGGCAGGGATGCAGTTACATAAACCTAAAATCTGATTCACATCTATCACTGTAAACTTGTATCTGTACAAAAGATCTGACAGAGCCTTCTCATACCGAGTAGTTCGGAAATGCCGCAGTGGATATCGAAAATTTGGTTGCTAAGCAGAGGTGGCTGTTGTGTGTGTCCGTAGTGCTTAGTCAGGACTTGATACAGTAGTCTTTTACACCGGATCAGGTCGTCTCCACAGGCGGCCAGACCTCGGCTGATCTCCACCACCAGGTCATCAGGCAGAAACTCCAGACAGTCCACTGCTCCTGACATCCACTCATCAGCCCTGAAGAGAGGAAAGTATTATGATTTAATATTTATATGCGAATTTGAAATTTGGCCTTTATTATTAGAATTAATAAACAAAGTTCAGGGCAGTCTGAAGTCAAACTGAGGTTTTGCAGTTTTGTGGTGTGCATATAACTACTACATGTAAATGCAGGGACACTACACAGTTCCAATGAATAACCATTATTACGATGACTCTTATCTCTACACCTCCACATAATTTTACTACCAAATAAAAAAAAGCAGTGGTCAATTGGTGAGCGCTTTTCTTTAAGTTAAAGAGCAGGACAAGTGCAAATAGACATGCTGTGCCATTCTATACACATTCTACGTCTGCAGAGCAGCAGAAAATGAGTATCAGCAGACCAGCTAATCTGGTGAGGCGTGGCGTGAAGGTCTTAAAGTCTAACAAAGGTCACCAGAAACACTCATGTGAATTGATCAACGTTTATAAAACGAAGAAGAAGAAAAAATGTGTGGACTTACTGAGCCTCACTGAAGGCCTTCAGAACCTCTCTGTCTAGGTAGCTTGATGTATACAACAGGTCCGGGTCGCTGTCCATGCCATGTAGGGCACGCCTCGATGTCTCCTTACCCTCTAACAAACTCTCCAACAGGGGGAGCTCTATTAACTGCAACAGTCTGAACACTGCCTGCTGGTGCCACACTTCATCTACAACTGTGAAAACACCATATAAGTCACAAATACACAGACACGTCGAGAATGCTGAGTCATGTTCAGCGTGAAAACACGACGCCTGTTTTATGTCACGCTCATGAAAGACAGAAAGCAACTTACGCTCTTGCGAGAGGCCGAGGTTGATCATCTGAGGGGTAATCGTCGAGCTGAGGTTGAGGTTTCCCAGCACGTCCTCAAGTGATTTGTCTGTTGTTTGCGCTTCTTTCCTGCAGAGTTGCGTAATAGCAGCAATCAGTCAAAACAGAGGAGGCAAAATAAACAGACATATTACAGGAAGAGAAGTGGCATCAGTAAACAAATGTTTTATGGAGTATGTCTGATTCAATCACAGTTTGCTGCTGTTTTGATTGTGCATATTTCATTTTTAAAAATGCTTATTTTGCAAATGAGCGTTTTGCAAATATGAGCTATTTCTGACTGAAATTAAATAGGACAAACAGGATTTCCATTAAACAAAAGCCACTGTTTTCCCCGTTTGTTTAAATTATACCTATTAAGACTGACTTAACCCATGCTGCAAATAACAAAAGCCTTGTCCAAACACTAAAACAGCATATGGTTCCTTTGAATCTTTCATCTCTCATTACAGCCATCAGACCTGCTGTCTGCCCATGTCTGTCCCTCCCACAACAAGATCAGATTTTAAAGAGATCAAAAGAGTGTAAACACAAAGTGCTGAGGCCATGTGTTAGCCCGTATGCTTAATGCATTCTGCCAACCTTTGCTATCCTGACAGCCTCTGTAAAACTCTGAACTCTCCAGCATCAAGGTAAAGGAAATTTTAAAGTTTAGATGCTCACCACGATATTTGTTTACATGCTTTCAAGCCGAGGCAGATGAGATGAAGCCAAGAAGAAGAAGTTTGATCGAAATCCTTACAGTTTACGAATGTGTGCAAGTGTTTTATGTGAGCAAGTCTTTATATCGTTAATTTAATCTGATGTTTGTTTTGATACATTAGTGGTGCGTTCATCTTGGCCAGATATCCCATGTAAAAGAGATCCTTGATGTCAGTGATTTAACTGGATAAATAAAGCTTAAAAAAATTAAACAATAAAATGTACAATTTTGTGTTTCAAAAGTGAGTCACAATTGGGAGGTCACCCATATTAACATAACACTTTGATTGATGATGGTCGTAACTTGATCTATACTAGCCTGCAAATCATTCCACCCGTTTTCTGTCTTTGTGCTCAGCTTTATTTTCAGTATTCAGACAATCACGATGGATGGATGTGGCACAGGAGGTAAAGCAGGTTGGCTACTGACTGAGAGCTTGATGGTTTAGGGTCTGACATGTCAAAGTATCCTTGGACAGTTGCTCCCAATACATCGATCAAAGTGTGAGTGCGTGACTGTTATGTCAAAACTGCTTAGGGATAGAACAAGGCGCTTATATGAATATAGGTGAATAAGGCTTGCAGTAGGAAAGCGCTTTGAGTGCTCAAATAAGAGCAGAAAAGCACCATGTTAGTACCATTCCAGTCCAAACCCTCAATTTGAAAACAAATCAAATACTTGGGAGATAAATCAGTATGATTTATATCTACCTAATCATTATTTATAAAATACTAGATTTGGGAAAAAGCATTAACTGAAAATTATCAACGGAAACTGAAAATTTGTGAAATCAATGCATGACTGAATGTTCTGACTCCAAAACCTTTTGTTCATGCCAAACCAGTTTTTAGAAATCTTACTATCTGAAGCTAAACTGGATTTAACAATTACCTTAAAGGAATGAGAGCTAAGCAAATCCCAGATTACATCTAAAATAGTTACTTTATGTCTGTACCTTTCCCGTAGAGGACTATAGCCCTTCGTGTTTCTTTCAATGCTCAGTGAGTCATAGCCACTCTCAATGGTATTAGTGGAAAGGGAATTGGTGCCAGTCAGCGTAGAAGACGAGTTGTTTTCTGGACTCAGGAACCTGTATAAACTGAAACTGCTGTCCTCAAATGTAGTTTTCTTCTTTTCCTTCCCAAATACTTTAATTCCCACCGGCTCAAATACCCTTGAGTCCATGAGCGCCTGACAAAGTTTGACAGCTTTATAGCGGGGTACTGCTTCATCTCCAAAAAAACGGTTGAGGGTGATGTGTGCCAGCACCACATCCACTGCCTCTGAACCCAAGAAACAGTCATGGTAAGACTTCAGGTTGTGACGCCGACGCTTGACCTCCACGCGAGTATGCAGATTTGAAATGATGCTGGTCCAGATGTAGGTGGCTCGGAAAGGCTTCCCAGCCATGCCTCGTTCTGATGGAAGGAGTCAAGAGAAAGTGTTAGAAAGCTGTGACTAATGATTAATGTGATTAATGATGATATTGTGAGTTTTCTTTCACTCCAGATAGCCTAACCCATGTTCTACTAACTACTACCACATCTTCAACAATTGATCGTGCAGTTTGTCAACAAATCTTCTTTCCTGTTCTGTGTTTGATTGTTGGGTCTTTCGTATTTTTGTCTTTGGAAAGAAAAACAAAAAAAGCTGTGTCATCCACCACAGGCCAGACTGGTGAAAGAAAGCAGAGTTAGCCTTGTTGAGATGTTGGTGTGGCTTTCATCTCACAACAGGAAACATTTAAAGCCTGCTGAGCAAATGTTAGGAGTGAATCGGAGAGAGGCTCGCTGAGGCCAGGTGCCATAAATCAGGAACTGACAGCAACAGCCAGACTCCATGTTATGATAGCACAACATGACAAAAATGATTACTGACCTATTTGTAAAACTGGAATGTGAAAAGCACTTGGGAACAATACAGCGGCAAGCAGGTGTTCTCCCACTCTTCTTAAAGATACAACAGCTCATTGAGAACACAGAGAAGTGTGTGCCCGCTAATCTCGGTGATCTGTTGCCTAATGACATACAGCTACGTCAAACCACTTCTTCCTCTGGGAGAGAAGAAACTGTCCTCAGTGCAGATTTACATATCGGGAAAGAACAACTGGGGCTGCAGCTGTTCAAGGAAGAACACCTTGCAAAGGTTTGTATACATAATAGGAACATAACAGGGCGATGAGGCACTGATTTGAAATGTTTATTTCATTACTTTAAGACACTGAGAAAAGATTTAAATCCATACTATGCACACGACAGTCAAAAATTAATGTAAACTCCCAATGAAAGACTTTTTTTTTTTTTTTAAAGATTTACCATGCTTTTTGTTAAGCGTAATTAGCAAAAGGAAAGAGCTGCATTATCACAATGAAATCCTTGATTTAGGAGTTGCAGCAAGACCATCTGGAGAATCCCTTCAGGGGTCCCTGGATTAGCGGGATTACCACAGTAAATTCGGATTTGATCAATTTCTATTAATGCTCGTTAAAAAGAAAAGAAAAAAGTGGGAGGTCAGATATGGGTCAAAGCAATCCTCGGAACAGGCTGTGCTCTGTCACCTCTTGTTGCTTGCGCCAGGTTGAGATTTGAGCCCTGTTTGCATAGTTGACCCCAGTCACCTTCCCTATGACTATTGTCCTCTCTATATAATAATAATAATAATAATAATAATAATATAAAAAGGGAAAATGCAAGGAGTGTCAGGTCTGCATTTCAGCTCAGGATAATAGTACACTTCTGTTTGTACACATCAGTGGGGTAAATAATCGCACAGGGAGCATTCAGCACTGTGATCATTCCCTCGTGAGAATGCTGGCTCATACAGGTGTTCCTACTGCAGTAAAGTGAAAAGATTTAGATTTTTTAGATTTAGATTTTTTTTTTTAAACAAGAAAGAGGACCAATGCTTAAAAAGAGGCCTAAGATGAGAAGCAGTGCAGCACCATCAGACCTAAAACAGCAGGTTCTTAATAGCCTGTGGCAGATTCCTTCATTCGTCCAACATGTTGTGACTAGTAAGATTAACTGATCAAGCTTCAGGGCACAACATGAACACGCTATGGCTGAACCCCGTTTGGCTTTTTGGCCCCTATGGATTGGAATCCACATCGTAGGCGCTGGCCCACGTCCACACAAAATACCCTTTTCTACCCGCTGTTTTTAACGTAAACACTGCTCCACCTGCTGCTACACTGAGCAAATGTCAAACTGTCCCAAAAAAGTTGCGACCTATCAGTTATTAACTCATTCTCTGAAGAGTTAACAGAGCATAAAAAATAGGCTGGAATTCATGAAGGTCATCCTCCTTTTAAAAGTATACTTTCTGTAAAGATTAACCGTGGTTTGTCATTTTTCACAACGATTCGACTTCACTGAATCAAGCTTTCTGATTTCTTTCCTGCTCCAGACGCACGGCGTGCGTAAAATCCATGAAATCGACATTAAATTGGGATTAAAAGACACATGTCGATAACGCAGATTACAAACCTAAGTAAGGAAACTCCTCAGATTGCAACAATATATTTACCACACGCACAAAAAAAGTAACATCTGGCTTGGTGAAGTCCGTGAAGTGGTTAAATCGATCTTACCTGGTGTTCGATGAACGAAAACTTCCTCCAGTGACTGTAAAGAAAGCCATTCAGACCATGTCCCGGTCTTCAATACACACCGTGACGCTCGCAACTAAACTACAGTCAACGCCGAAACTGTCTCCTCCCACCCCGATACATTATTCATGACCCAATCACCGCCTTCCCAGCGTGATAACGAGGCTCTCACTGTTTCCCTGAAGTTTAACAAAGGCTCATTAAGTACCTTATTTTGCATCTTACATTTTTTACGCTTATCTCCACCAACTGAAACTAAATAAATGGAAGGTAAGCGATTACTACCACTGTTACAATCAAACAAGGTTTCACTATCGGCGGTAGCTTTAATTATTTTATCATAGATTTGGTCATTATAATAGGATGCAGTGTGATCTGCACAGGTGCTTATAAAAAAAACCTCCCTGACTGGTGCAATCTGGAGTTACAGTAAATGCCTTTCATTTTCAAGTAATGCTCCAGCATCTAGGAAGCTTTCACATAACCTTTTACTTACTAGGTCACACCCTAAAAGCCTACAGAGGAAGTAAATCTGGCCTGATAAACACCTGCAGATATAGCTGTTCCCAGGAAGATGGGAAGATATTAAACATTTTTTCAGGATAAAGTTCTAATTTAAGAATAAGGACATTTTGGGAGAGAGAGAGAGAGAGAGAGAGAGAGAGACCTTTCCCATGTACTGCTAAAACAGTAGACACCACAAGTTGGACTGTAGGGACCTCAAGTGTCAAAAGCAAACCTGCCTATTCCACCTCTTTTGGGGTCATGTGAACACCGTACTGTTGAATATACCGAGCTTAAATATCTCAAAAACAAATACTTACACACCCAAGAGCAAGCACATATCAGCTGTAGCAGGAAGAGGTTTTTGTGAACTCAGAATCTACACTCTAAACTAATGCCTTTGTTCTTTTCTAGACAAAATGTCGATTACTTGCAGGAAAGGAGACTGAAAGGCAGAGAGCTATTATTATCAACACAAGAGACAAGTATGGTGCAACAAGTGAGGTATGCAACCGAGGCAAACCGGTTCGATCAGTGTCCTCTGGGCTCTACGTATCTTTTATTTTGAAATACGCTGCTATTCATCAGCAGGTATGAGCAGAGACCAGTCTGTGCCCACAATAGATCCTACATTTCTTCTAATCAAGCGCAGATAGACAGATGTGGTTTGAACCCCCTATTCATGCATCCACCTGAGCAGCTTTACACATGCATTTTGGTTTTCTTGTTTACTTTCACATTCAATGTTTTACAGGCTTGACACCAAGTCTCTGCCTCAGCTTTGGTTATATCCTGGGGGGTTTTGTGCGCGTCTTGTCTTTCTGGCAAAATACCCATGACGCTTAGTCTCGAAATACCTGCCTCACATTCTTGGCTCATAAGAAAACAAAACCAGGGATGCCTGTAGTGCCAAACTGGTTGGTAACACTTGTTGTACCTCGGGTTTGGAATGTATAATATCGAGCATTATGTGTGTTAGCAAAGCATGTCTCCCATTGTGGATTTATACAGTGATCACACATCTACATATGAAGAGTACATATACTTTCATTCAGGTGAAACTGGTTTCACCCATGCACAGCGGTCAAATATGCTGGTATTTTGTAAACTGACGACATTTTACAAGAGTGCTGAGAGTGCGCTGAACAGTAAAACCTGTTTTATGCCAGCACTGATGGCTGACGGACACAGAGAAAGCACCCTTGTTAACACCATTAGTAATTCTAACCCGCAAGGTCAAAGCAATATTTACATTTCTGTTATTCGCCAATTACCTGGAAGCTCCTGTATATTTCCCTCTCCTTCACCTTCACACTTATCAGTCATGCAGGTAAGATGATAACAAAAATATCCCCTAGGAATTTTCTTCAAGAAAATTAATTCAAATAAGAAGACTACAGTTCTGTGAAAAACTAAGTACAGCCCACGATTCAGTAGCTTGCTGAACCACATTCAGCAGAAATAACTTGAATTGTTTTCTGTACAATTTTATCAGTGCCTCATCTCGGGAGTAATTTGACCCCACTCTTCTTTACGATGTTCCTTCAGTTCATTGAGGTTTGTTTATTCACAGCTTCCTCAAGATCCCATCACAGCCTTTGAATCAGTTTGATGTCTTTTCTTTGACCAGACCATTGCAGCTGCTTGATTCTTTAAATTTTCAGCCAGTGTTGTAGATTTGCTGCTGTGCTTGGGATCATTGTCCTGTTGCATGACCCAGTTTCAGCAAACTTTAGTTCTGGGACAGATGTGTTCATATTCGACTCTACAGCACTTTGTATTTGTGTTGGTATGCCATGTTTGGTTTTCGCCGGGCGTGGCACTGGACATTTTCAGCAAACATCTCCACTTTGTCTCATCTGTTCAAAGAACAGTATGACAGAGCTCTTGTGGTTTGTTCAGATACAACTTGCAAACCTAAGCTGTGTGGCCACGTACTTTTTAAACAAAAAGGGGCTTTCTCCTGGCAACTCTTCCAAACAAGCCAAACTTGTTCCAGAACAACAAGAAGAAGATAGTGCTGGATTAATATTTAACCTTGAACTGTATTCTATAATAGGAGAATATTAGATTTACACAAGTTGGGAAGGTCTCTTAGAATGACTAAACAACTGCAGATTCCAAGATGAAATTTACAGCCACGCACGTGGACAAGTTAAATCCCTTCAGAAGAAACATTTTATGGTCAGTTGAGACAAAGATTAAGCCTTTAGGTCACAATGACAAGAAGTATGTTTGGAGGAGGAAACATTAAGCTTTCAAACCTAAGAACACTGCACCATCGATCAAGCATGGTGGTGGTAGCACCATGGTCTGGAGCTGTTTTGCTACAATTGGCACTGGTACAATAAAGAATAATGAAGAACTACTCCAAAAGTCTTGAAATTCACCTCAAGTCAACGGCAAGATGGTTGGGACTTAGACATCAAAACTGGTTTATAGAGCAGGCTAACATTAAGCTTCTGGAATGGCCTTCTCAAAGCCCTGGCCTCAACTTTATTGAAAATTTAGGGACTATGCTTTAAAGCCACGTCTGTGCCGGGAGACCGACCAATAAAAATGAACTCTGGTCAGATTATCAAGGCAGATTTATGCCAAATGCTTGTTGATGGCAACCTGTAAAACACCTTGGAAGGTCTAGGCGAGGTGCAACTTTCTAAGTGGTATTTAACAAAATATCATTGGGCTTGTATGTATTTATTTGAGCCTGTATCTTTACTTTTGACCCTGTGTGGATTAGAGAAAATCCTTCAAACTCATTAAAAATGTAGGCTGTACAATCATTCCACTCTAGAAAAAGAACAGTTCAAAAATGATTAAAAGCCTCAAATTACCATAGTATTAATGCCCGTGAATGTATGTAAACGTCTCACAATGGTATGTAAGTGTTAGACAACTTTTGAAGTGCTGCAGTCGAGTAAAACCCACCATAAACTACAGCAGCAAAAGTGGAAAACCTTAAGTAAAGAACAAATATTTCAAGACTGACCGTAAATAAAAACGTAGTTGTATTTTTTGCTAATTGCTAACAAACGCCCAAATACAGATCTTGACTTTGTCAGTAGAAGACTCCAGCTGCAGCAAATACAAATTGGTAACTCTACTTGCAACAGATAACTACTTTTCACCCTGCACGTGTGCACACGACAGGTCTGATTTTAAACTAGATCATCATCGACACTCAGTGCATCAGGTTTCACGAAGAGACATTTATTTCTAACCTCAAGACTGTCAGTGATATGCAGCCTTACGCAGCACACAGCCATCTCGTTTCTGTGCCCTTCTCACATTCTCATGCTGCCTCGGGGGTGCCTCCAGTCTGTCTCCCACATATGGAACAATGCAGTGCATTAAAATTCATATGCTTTTCATCTGGAGAGCAGACGCTCAGTATCTCTCCCTACCAGTTGTGCCCGTAATGGAATCCCAAACGCTTGCCTGACTAGTTGTCCTCCACCCCCGAGCCTCTCCAACTCCAAAGGACAGAGGACAGTGGCTTTCCTCACAGTGCAGTCAGTGAAGTACAGAGACACTTTTGTTTTTTGGGGATTGCCAGTCATTTTTTTGCATTGTGACTGGTCTGGCTGGACAGTCATATTTTATTCAACAGCCCAGAGACTCTTTCAGACGACACAAAGTCAGCCACCCATAAATATGTGAAAAGTTCGGGTCACGAGAGCACTGTGGGCGAGCAACATGGCAAGTTTCTCACTTCGTTGTGTTCTCATGGAAGATGTGAGCCAATATTAACAGCACACTTCCAACAAGCAAGAGAAATCTAACATAACCAGACTCCTCAGGAAGCTGAGAAGCAAACTGTGACTGGCTACGCTGAAAAATCCATACAGACTATTTGGTTGCAGCAAGACTGTTGTAA
Organism: Haplochromis burtoni; assembly: GCF_018398535.1. Classification (NCBI taxonomy): domain Eukaryota; kingdom Metazoa; phylum Chordata; class Actinopteri; order Cichliformes; family Cichlidae; genus Haplochromis; species Haplochromis burtoni. The sequence continues at coordinate 1,881,059 of NW_024582372.1, forward strand.
CTTTTTCTGCTGGGCTCTTCTGTCTGATTAACATTTCAAATATGTTAAATGTAGCACTTGGCCCCTGTTATAGCAAAGTTACAAATAAAACGGAAAACAGTACATCTATGTTCTAAAAAGGTTACAGTTGATAATGAAACACAATCTCCTTATATCGACTTTGATCAAACATTAGACAAAAAAGAAACAAATCTTATTTGGTTATTCTATAATATTACGGCAACACTGCAGAAAAGTCCCCATGTGGTTTGGTGATTGTGCAAAAACAGATAAAAGGTGTCACATGACTAGTTAGTACTGCTGCAATCTTCCCAAACTATGACCAAATGCAATGGTGGCATTATGTGACGTGTCTGTAGGGATTCTATGAAAATTCATTGATTCAGATTGTAATCAGTCTCAGAAGGTATTCACCCAAGAAAATCCAGATTCCATAATAAAGGCAGTGTTTATATATGCACCTCACACCCTGTTTTTTTTAGAAATAATTGCTCTGAAAAATGGGATTCCAGAAAAAAATCTCACGGAGTTCCTGGCAAAAAAATATCCTAGAAAAACACATACCTAATACATGCAGTGTTTTATTTACAAACTGCATCTTTTAAGAACAAGATTATTTTTGACAGAATAAAATAAATGACTTAGAGTAAATTCTGGAAAACTGTGAAAAGATAATCAAAACGTGTCTTAGAAATAACCATTTTCTTCTGTGAAAATATATACTTTTATCATAAAATGTAGGCTATGTCTGTAAAGCAATTCATTTGCATTCATTTACCCATAGATAAGCCAAGGTAACAATGTCTGAGATTAATAAAAAGATTAATAAAAAGCAGTACTGGAACTGCATTGATTCCAATCAAAGATGTTTCCTATAAGCAAATGGTTGGCTTGAAACACAAATGTTAAACTATAGTATAGACGCACTATGTAGCTGCTAAAGAGAAATTTGCTGCTGTTCCAACGTCCTGCTATTTTTTTTCTCCTTTTTTTTTTTTTTTTTTACAAAATGTACATTATACATATATATAAGCTGGCACTGTATTACAAATGTGATGTTTTGCAAACAGTATATAACTATAGTTATATATAATGTATAGTTCTTTTTTTAAACAAAACAACAGATCAACTTTGCATGTGAGCTTACTTAAAAGATTGACAAAGGCTTGCTCTGCTTGTGTATTTGCTGTGTTCTACTTCCTGTGCTGATTGCCTTCTATATTGTGCATACAATCTGGTCATGATCTGGCATTTAACTTAAAAAAGAAAAACAAATTAAAAAGAATATAAATCTATGGAAAAGCCCATAAAAGTGGGCTTTTAACTATAAAAACCTACAAAGACTAGGAGAAGTACTAGGTGGGAGCCTTCCAAAATGCTCCCAAGAACAAAGTTCTTGTCCTCTGTTGATGAAGTTCCAGGTTTCTGCTGGGATGCAGTGATAAACACTGTGTGTCTCACTGTTGCACTCGTGCCACTTTTACTCCACAGTCTCCCAACAGTCTTTAACACGCAAATCAGTTGATCCGAAACACCCTGCGCTTGAAGAAGAGACTCACTCCATCCTTCTCGGTCACATTTTGAGCTGGAGGCATTTTCTGGTTTTCAAAAGTTGGACATTTTTTAAAACCAAGCATGTTAAAGGCTTTCATCTGCAGGCCTGCTGCACTTGATTGATTAGCTCTCCAAAGCGATCAAAGAGCCCCTCTACCCAAGCCCCGTTTTGCAGACACTTCTGCACAGTCTCCTCCTGCCCCAGGTCCCCTGCCTGCACCCGCAGAGATGCAATCTGAAGGACAACACCACAAACAGAGCATAAAATACAATTCATTCAAATAAATTCCATGTGGAAGTAAGCAAGTGACGTTAAATCTGAAAAATAATATTTACAGAACTCACAAAAAAATCTAAAACTAAACAAAACAGCTTTATGCATTCAGTAGAAACTAGACACATTGTCTTACCTCATCCTTACACATGAGGTATGTGTGGTACTTGTAATGTTGCAAAGAATGGTATAGAGAAAACCACTGAGTTTTCTGCTGGTCTACTGTATACTCCTAAAAGAGGGAAACATAATTAAAAAAATTTGAATAATTAGTATATTTCTTTTTTTATATTAGTCAAACAGCATGAGAGCAGGAGGTAGTCGCTTCAGTGCTCAGCAAAGCTAAAGATTAACAAACGGTGAACCTGCACCCTCTTATGGACAGACATTAGAAGTACAATTACCTGAGGCATAGTGTTGGGGCTCTTCTGGGGTTTCATAGTCTTCTTGTTGTAGGCACGTCCACTGAGACGTACTTTGAAGGCTGGCGTTTCCCCATCCTTCTTCAGTTCAGTCACCACTGAGATCTCTGGGAAGCTGTCTAGTGCTGTCTAAAGAACACAAGTTACTTAGGTTCACACAGTGCAGTAAAGATCCTTTAATGCTTATTTTCCTTTTGCAATGAAAGTAGATCTAGAACGCATATTCAAAACTTTTGAAGTAAAACATTTGCATTTTGCCATTACTATCTTACTCATGCGAAACCAGAAGTGAAGCCAGATGAGGGTTTCCGACAGTGAAACTAATGAGTCAACATGCTCATTGGCTACCAACTGATGACTGACTGGGATCATTGTCATACTGAAAACATGAAGATGTTACACATCATACAATTATATGGTGGATCAAAAACTAATGCTACTTTTCTGTGTTCATAATTCCAAAAACCTTTAAAAGATCACCACGACCACTTGCTGAAATGCTGTCAGAAATCATGACAGTGCCTCCACCATGTTTTATAGATGGCTGTCGACCTGGGAGGTCAAACTCATTTTATATTGCAGGCCACAAACAGCCCACTTTAGATCTTATGTGGGCCAGACTGGTGAAATTCCAATTTCTGTCAATGTAAAAAGTTTAAATATGCATTTAATCAATGAGATGTCTTAATATAAAGACAAAAAAGTGCAATTTCAACATGATGTCTCAGTTTTCCCTACATGGTAAAGAAATGCTACTGTAGTAAATGAAAGAAATCTGACAGCATGACTCAGCTTAGATTGTAAGAAGTAATGTGGGAAATGACAGAATTCTAAAATTGAATTACTTTGGTGTACTGTGAATGGCCATGAAGGAGAGCTTTATGGGTAAGAAAAGCTGTAAAATGAAAGAATTATGCCCTCATTCACATTTTCCAAAGTCAACCAACTGGCTGAATTTGGATCTTTGCAGGTCCAAATTTGGCTCCCAGGCCTTATATTTGACACCCTTACTACAGACACTATTAAACTGTTGTTTTGATGAGTCAGATGTATCTCTTCTGTGTCAGGACTTTGCTGGATTTGTTTTTCCTTGGACCAGTGAAACATGAGTTTCACTGGTCCACTTTCTTCTAATTTCTTTTAATGTCAATTATACCGTATTCTAAGATATTGCAATTTTTCAGCCAGCAGCTCTTCAGGAATCACCTTCTAGGCTTGTCAAACTGCACAATCTGTGGCATTTGTCATAGATTCAACTAACGAATTTGGATAAATGTATCTTTTTTTGGGATAGTCAGCCAGTACCAAGGTGCCTGAAGACACAAATTAAAACTAGTTCTTTGCCAAGTTGTCTGTTATGTGCAGATACAACACCGGTTCCTCCCTTGAGTTAGGTATATCCTTGAATGATTCATAGGGCAGTGTTACATGTCTTCAACAAACAAAAGAAACATTCCTCTAAAAATGGTTAGGCACCAGGGCTGGACTGTGATGAAATGAGGGGTGGCTCGCAACCTTTGCATAGTACGGTACACATCCACCATTTTTACCGCCCATGGGACTAGAACACAAATCGACCCTAAAAAAAATGTATTCTGTTCTTCTGGATATTTTGGGGGATTTCCTTACCTTGCGCATGCATCAAGACAACACAAATCTACATTTATGTGCAGCTTCATTTCCACACTCACCTTCAACACCTGCTCTATGTGTAGTTTGTGAAGTAAACGTTTTCTGTTGTCAGTGATCATTCCATCCACTCTTTTCATATGTGGCAGCAGCAATTCATCTGAAATGGATGAGACAAAAGAAAAGTCAGCAAGCAATGATGTGAGGGATCCTAAACTGTTAAGCCAATCTAACTAAGAACAATTCCTCTGTGTCCAAAAAGTATTTTGCTCACCATTTGCCCTTTCAAGTGCTGTCATTACATCTTCATCTAAGGCAATACTGATAAGCAGTTCCACGAAGCTCCTGAATGTCTCTTTCATGGTTCGTGTGTTGAGTAATCGGGAAGCAAACGGTAGCGGAGGGTTTAACTCTGAGTGTGTACGGGAGAGAGATAGAACACACAGGACGCATCGAAGGGCAGTGAGAGTGTGACAAAATCTAGACAACAAACTAGAGTTCCTTAAAAACCTAAACTTGTTCTTTACCATCCTCTTCGCCTCCGTCTTCTGCAGATGATCCAGAGGCAGTAGGTGAAAACTCCTCCTTCCATTTCCTCCTCTTTTTTGGTGGAGGCTCTGCTCTTGGCTTAAGTTGTTTGGGTCTGGGCTTTTGGTTTTGGAAAACTGTAGGAGTGGCTGTCAAGCCCAGCAAAGTTTTCACCTGAAAACCCCTGTGTGACAAAAAAAAAAAAGCTGAGATAACTCAGAAAAATCTATTATGAATTATAGGAGCCAGTAGTCTACACTTACCTTAGTGAGTTCATGGGTTTGCAGCGTGGCTTCTGACTACAAACTCGTACATATTCCCTTTTGTTAACTGTATCCAAAAATTTCACATACACCCTCTGGTACATTGTCTTGGCATCACCAAAGTATCCAAGATACTAAATAGACAAGAAGAAAGTGTTAGTTGACAAAACTAATTTGTATAATCAAACTATATATGCATAGTCTACTTACACTGTTTGTAGCTGAGAAGACTCTCTTTCCATCCCTCAGCTCAGGCACAAATTTCTGCAGCAGAGCCTTCTGTACCTTCCAGATGGCTGGAGGCTCACTGCCTGCTTTCATTGTCACCTAAACAGAGAAACACAGCACAGTGCAGAATAGGCTTCAGTATGTGGAAGCAGTTTTTTTTTAAGTCTATCACTTACAATTGAAGAGGAATTAAATTAAGTTACACTGCATTGCATCAAGGCTTACTTTTGAAATGCTAGTGTTATATTATAAACATTTTGACCTGTGCTACACTTTCAATTTTGCCCATATCAAGTGTTACAAGCATTCATTTCACTTCCCGTACCTTTAGGTTTTCGATATCCTCATTCCTGACAACAAACTCGTCTCTCTCACGATACATTCCTTCTCCTCCGCTGTCCGACAGCTCCTCATCAGTGAGTCCTGCCATGGCTACACTCTTTAAAGGCATAGCCAACTGGCCAGGTGGTGTCTCTTTGGACTCCTCTGTTGCCGCAAAAACAGTCTTTCCTGAGGCTGCGTTTGTTGTCTGTGCAGGAGTGGGTACCTGCAGCACACAGGATGTCACGGGAGGCGCACTATCGGTGACAGCGTGGGGCATGCTGGGAACCTCTTCTGGCTTCAACATCAAACCCTGAAACTGATTATCTGAAGAAGCACAAATTCACAGACAGAAAAAGGAAAATGAATAAAGTTCAATGTTCACTGTCTTGTATTTAGGCAAACAATATTTCTGTCTCGAGCATGAGATACACACTGTTACAGAATGTCAATGTTTTACAGGTTTCTATAACAATATACAGGAAAAAATACAAATGGGATCCAACTAACCTAGTTGCTGGTTTTAAACATCAGTTTAATTTGGTTGTTTTTTTCTTTACTATCGCTTCATTAGCATCAATACCCTGGCATTTTTGGGCACAGTTATTATACTTATTTACACACATACTTATTTACTGAGCATGTACCATATGCTACAGAGTGTGATTACCTGTCCTAGTTTTCCGATCTGAAGATTCATCCAGAGCTGAGAGAGCTGAGCTGATGCTGTTCCTCAGAGCCTGGTTCTTTCCAGTGTTCTCTTCTTCATCAGAGCTGAATGATGGCAGGGTCTCCAAGTTCTTCTGTAGATCTTCATCAAGACGTTTCTGCTGGGAGTTTACTGCTGGACTGTCCTGGGGAATTAAGGGCGTGGGCAAATTTGGCAGTTTTGGGGGCAAAGCTGGCATAGTACACTGTTTGGATGAGGTACAAGCCTTTCTAGGGCGATTAATTGTTCGTGTTGGACTTGGAGAATATTGCTGTTTGGGCCCAGACTTGATAAAGTCTAGGAAGGAGCCAATAAAGCCAGTTTTGACTTCTGGTTGTTTCTCTTCCACTTCACGAATCTTTTGCCTGATTCTCTCCTGCTGTGGACAACCATCATATAAACCGTGTGCCGCAGATGGTGAGCTCACATCACTACCCCTCGAGTTTTGCCGCTTGGTCTGCCCACTACGTTTGGCTGGTCTGGCCAGTCCACCATCCTCTTCATGACTGCCTGTTTTAGTCAATGACTTAGAGCGAGCCTTCTTTTTGGTGAAGTCCTCACCATTTGGACTTTCCATGAGTCCATCATCAGTTTTAATACACTTTGCATTCCCTTGAATTCTATTCTGGGGACCTGAGGAGTCATATACCTGCCCAGCTGAGTGATAGTTATTGTCAGAGCACCTTATGTCTCCATTAGCATGAAGCTCATTATTGTTGTTGTGGGTACCAGATCCACCCTGACAGTCTGTTGTCATCTGTGGTCCGTTTAATGTCATGGTGATGGTTTGGGAGATAGTGTTAGTGATAATTGGCTGTTGTGCTGAAGAGAAACTAGGTGACATGTGTCTTAAATCAACAGTCTGGAAGTGACCTTTGGAATCAATAGGACTTGCCATCACTGCCATATCAGCCTCAGCAGAGGATGTAGCTTTGACAAAGTCCTGTGGTGACACGCCACAGGCAGCTACTGTGGCAGCGAGGATGTCATCAACATTTGACAAAATATTCCTGTCATCTGGAAGTAGAATAGAGTCAGAGAAACAAATAGAGTTGACAGCAAAGTGGTTTTTGGCATCGCTTGACTGCTGATTTGTCAACTGGCTGTAGTGATGTTTAGACGTAGGACATTCTGAGCTTGGTTCAGACACTACTGTGCCCTGCTGACTCTGTGTTTCTGTAACACTTGGACCCAGCAGGTCTCGGTCCATCTGAAGATACTGGACATGAACAGGGCCAAGGCCTTGTCCCGATTGAATAGCTTGCACTGGAATCACCTTTGATGTGTTCTGACTATTATTCAAAAGTGGCTGCTGGAGCAAAATTACTTGATTGGTCTCAGGATGAACCTGAGCACTGGGAATAGCAATAAACTGGGTGTGGGCTGCTAAAGCCTGAGTCTGGTTATGGTTCTGTTGATTCTGTTGCTGTGCCTCAGCAGATTCAAGTTGGAGAGGATGCTGCTTGAGCGGCTCTGAGCACAGGGGTATATGTGAGGATTCAATGGTGGAGTCTGTAGTTTTTGTGTTAGAAGTTTCATGACCATTGGCACTAGTTAAATGAATGTGCTGTTGGCTTAGAGAACCCATTCTTTCATCCTTTACCGGCACTGTATTTACATGACGTAGTCCCATAATCTGGTCATCAGAACGTGAACTGCTTCGAATAACACTCTGTGCTTTAGGGTGATCATCCATTTTTGAAACAACGTAGATGACATTGTTATGGGAAACTATACTGTTACATGTTATGGAGGCCTCCACGGAGACCTGCCGCAGAGCCTCGAGGCCTTGGAGAGGCACCTCTTCAAGTTTTTGTTTGCCATATGTTGGCTTTATGTCCTGTATGGAGGTTATGTTATTTTGTAAGGCTTGAGCCGCTGAAGAGTAGGTAGGCAAAGGTGCAGACAAAACATATGTGTTGGGTTGTGAGTGCTGCTGGTGGGACAGAGTGTCGTGTGTTTTGCCTCCCACGGAGGCCTGCATGAGGGTGTAGTCCACTGTAGATGATGTGGGCAGGCTCTGTGCACATGTGGGTGGGAAAGAAGAGTTAAGGGATTCTCCCGTGATAAAGCTTTGAGACTGGGTCACTGAATTCTGCACCTGTGATTGAGAAGTATAAATCACATTTGAGGCACCCTGTGAGTGGGATGTGGGATAACTCTCAGACAGATTTCCTTGACACAAGCTCTGTACTTGGGCTCCATACTGGATGCCCTGCTCTTGGTTCAGCCCAGGAGTAGATGAGTAAACAAGCGACTGACTAATGGATGCCACATTGTCAGACTGGCTGGAGAGTGAAGGGAGAGTATCATAAAGGGAGGAGAGCTTGTCGGAAGTGGAATTGGAGGCTTGTGACTGTGTATGAGGTGTGATATAAGTTTGAGATAAAGTGTTGGAAATTAGGCTAGACAGCTGGACTGCCTCTTGGTTAATAATCACAGAGTTTTGCTTCAGTCCAGGGGAGGAATAACGCTCAGGAGACCCCGCTGACAGGTTCTGAGAGTGCATCTCTTCATTTCCTGCAGGCTGTGGAGCTAGTTTGGAAGAACATTCATTCGTCTTCTGCAGCGAAGTGGATGAATATACTTGTGTTGTACAATCTGTTTTGGGTTGTAGGGAACCACTGACTCCTTGAGAGGAATCTGCTCCTGTGGAGGGGTTGCAGGACACGGAGGGCTGATGGGATGGTTCCTGCTGGTAGGATACATCCGCTTCGCTGCCTGAACCGAAATATCCCTGTAAGGACTGCTCCGAACTAGGTAACTGCTCTGAGGCTATATGGATACTAGAAGGCCTCTGGTGGTGTTTGATCACACTACATTCACGCTGAAGGGCTCTTTCAATAGAGCCTGAGAAAACTGTCGCCCCAAATGGCTGATTCGCACTATGAGTGGCAGATAGGGTAGAAGGTAAGAGGCTAAACTGGGGCTGCAGGAGGTGGGGTGCAGACTCTTGGGCTGAGCGGTAAGTGGAGGACTGTACAGGGAGCGGTGAGCCCAGAGCAGAGGCAGAAAGATGATTGAAGGCCAAGGCAGTGGGAAGCACAGTCTGGTTAGACTTAAGATGCAGGAGGGGATCATGGTGAGAAAACAGGCCATTGGTAGAAGTGCTAAAGGCAGGATCCTGGAGAGTCAGGGAAGGGTTGGTGGCATAACTCCTGGTAGGATAGGCACCTGTGTGCTGACAGGATGAAAGCGCAGGTGTAGAGGGGAAAGTAGCTGTAGAAGGCAGGGCACCCGTCAAATATAGTTCTGTGGTCGAGGAGTTGACACCTGCATGGAAACCACACACACACAGAACATAAGTACAAGCATCTTACACATGCAATATTTTCATAATAAACAAAATTCATGTGCAAAAGGTAATACAAAATCTGAAATGCCAACATCCCCCAACATATTTCATTTTAATCATACTCAGCCTTTGGACCATAGGTACACAGTGCAAGGTCTCTACTAGCATATATTAACAAAGACCTGGCAGGGTGCTAGAACAGTAATGTAGTGTGGCCAGTGGTTGAATTGCAACAGGAAGAAGGCATTAAAATGTTATCACCTTTCCATAAACATCAAACGCTTACACAGGTCCTCAGCAATACACTCAGGAGAAAAGTGAAGAACAGACATATATACAAACATTGTTTGCTCTATTAGTGAGATGAATTGAGAAACAGAGCTGGACAAATATTTTGTATCCATGCAAGTTTTTCTTGATTCACAAAAAAAGATGCTAAAGGTAATTTATAAAGTGTGTCATCACATATATCAATTTGTCTACCAAAGCAGATCAGAGAGCATTACAATACTCTATCTGTAGTACTTGTATACATGTAACAATGTAGCCAGCAGAATTGATGGTGGTGCAAAGTCAAGTTGTGTCCTAAGCTTCTAAGCAATTTGTGAAATAGTGACAAATTGATGCTTACAGAGTGCATTTAGGTCCCACCCAAATTGGAGAAAAAGAAAATTGTGCAATTGTTTCTATTGACTTTACATTGCACAAAAAGGGCCTCCTTGTGAGATCCAAGGGCCTCCTTGTGAGATTCACCTGCTAGCACTGAACTGAAAAACACCTAAAAGCTGCTGAGTAGCATGCACTACCAACAGGGCAAAGAATGCAGAACTGAGTTTTTATAAGCTGAAGAACTACAGAACTTTAAAACTGAGCTTTTTATAAGACAAAAATGGATACTGTCAATAAGACTTGAAGCACTATGAGCAAGAGTAATGGGAAAATGGAAAGATCCTGACACTGCATGGCTATCTATGCACCATGTGTTTTTTCATGGATAAGTTAAAAGCGAAGAGTAATATTACTGCACTTGCATGTGCCTTATCAGATTACAGCAGCTTACAAATATAGACAACGTTCAGTTTCTAACAGCTAAGGTTGCTAAAACAATCCCTACACATAGTGAAACCAAATATATTTAGCTAGTAAGAGTAGTTTTTTCACTGTTCCAACATTTGGTTGCACACTTTAGGGTCTAAATTTTTCCCCAATCTCGTGGGCATGGTTTTCAGAGTATGGCGTGTTACATTCTCTCTACACTTAATGATTTCTTCTTTAAATAATATAACTAAGATTGAAAGGTTGATGTGTTCTCACCAGCAGGCCATGATGGGGGTCTATAAGGAGAAAGCAATGAGGCACTAACAGGACCAGCCTGAAGGCTTCTCGACTCCATGGCTGAAAGGAAGCTCATGATTGAGGTCTCTGGAGTACTACTGTTTGACTCTAGTGCTCCTGACATTCAAAAGAGGAAGAGAAAGATGCGTCTGTGCTTAAACCAAAAATTTCTGCATGAATACATATTACCTGGTAAAACTGGTCACTTTAAAACAATATTTCATTATAATGCCATAACTCACCTGTTGCAACAGGAATATGTGATGTAGTGTACGTGGGAAGCTGGTGTGTCGTAGTGTAGCTTTGCCGCTGGAGGAGCTCGGCATCAAGGTATGTTGCACCGTAACTGGGGCTGCATATACAAACAAATGTAGGGGATTCATTAGAACTATCATCTCTACAAACAGCAGTGCACAACCAAGTCAAATATGAGTATATACAGTGGATTAAAATAAGCATTTATAGTTTTTTCTTTTTGAAACACTTATAATAAAGTTGCCACTCTTATTCACAAATTAACATTAAACACTGACAAAGTTATGACATGCTGTGACTGATGGAGTGCTGCCAAGATGGCTGCAATAAAATTGCTAAATGTATCTCCGTGATCAAGGTTTACTCGACTGGCTAATCAGGCTAGCATAAGAGACAACAGTCAAAAATATCCTGATATATATATTCCTTTTAGAAATGATTGGGACGGCTGTGCTCAAGGAAACACTGAAACTGTTATACTCGTAGTCTGATGTATACACAGCTCTTCACCATCTTAACTATGCAAAAAGTGAAGATGTATGAATATTTCTAAAGTAACTGTGAATTGCTCTTCATGCACAGCAAGCAAGATCAAGTAATCAGTCTGTAAAGTTTTGTCAGTTTATTGTCGACAAATTCAGTAGACTCACTTTCTCTGCACAGGAAGAAAACTGCAGCTCTCTGTATTATAGTTATAACAAAACATAGCAACCCAAGTTGTGTATGTGTCATGTAGAGTAAACAATACCAATCACCAGTGTGGTAAAACCGTCCAAAAGATTTCTTGGATGAATGTATTATTGTTTCAAGGATTCTCGTGGCTATTTGTCTGTTATGGAAAAACGCTAGTCCGAGAGACCACCGCAAAGGCTAACAACAATTATATAACAATACAGGACACTGATTTGTCAAAATTTGTTTGCTTAGGAATGTCATTTGACATTTTGCTGTATAACATGAGGCACTTCATTCTTTAGCAACCATTTTGGCTAAGCGAGTAAGGCATTTATATCTTGTAAACATTTGGATGGTGTGAACATTTGGATGTAAAAATGGTGTGAAAAGTCATCAATAAATAGACTGGTCAAGTAACTTTTATCCATCTTTTTTGGGGGATGTTTATTTAAAATCTGACGTATGAAATTTTTGCTCTCCAGCTAATCAGATGCAGTTTGGCTTGAGCTAAAGTGCTGCCTTAAAGGTAAATACTGGTGGATGAAGCAAACTAAGGAGGGTCTCTTCCCTCATCTGTTCCTTTCAACAGTTACACACACCAGATTATTTCCCTACTCATCTTTGCTAGTTTCTTTTTACACTTTAGAATCAATAACAACAAGTGCAACACACAACATGCTAATTACCATGTTACTCTGATGAGTTAGATTTCAGAATGGAAACATCCCTGCTAATCAGCAGCCACTATCTTATGTTATTTAGGTCATAAAATAAGACAAACTGGTGTAATCTTAGATTTTCTGAAGCAGAGATCAGCCACAATAATTTACTTCATTATTTATCATAGCCACTTGATTTTCATAATTATTACATTTTTTGCCATCCAGCACATGACAGTCTTTTTTTTTTTTTTTACAGGCTAATTTATACTCTTTGTTTATCTGTTCTACAAAGACTGTTACTTTTGTTCCGCTTGTGAGAACAATGTAGCTTATTTGTACCAGATAAAACAATGTTGCCATGAAGGATGGCCCCTCTTTATAGCAAATTAGAACAAACTATAACACATCAGTCATAAGTCACGAACTAAGACCTCAACAGCTTTTGCAAGTTCTGTGGTTACACGGACTATATATAACGAAGGACCTCAAGCTTTCGTTACTAGAACAAAAGCACAGATTTACAAAAATGTAGACATGTCGCCACAGCAAAGAAAATTACTAATTTGAAGTGTTGTAACTGTTATATAGTAACTAGCTTCGGTTGCTAGTTGTCTCTCTTGTTTTACCTTTGACGAGCACCTGTGGTTGAAGAAAACACAACGATTAAATGCTACTTTAGGATACCCAGATGACCCCCCTTATTATAGAGATGTAAAGCAATTATCTTGTGTAGTTTGTGTTCACTGACTCTGTGTGTGCTCATGCTGAAAGCACGATATGCTAGCAAAAATTAGCAAGGTGGGAAAAAAGTAACGCACGGCTAAGAAACCACTGACAAGTCAGCGTCTGTGACATTTAACCATTTCTCCCAGTGTTCCCGACAACCGCAAGGACCTGTGCACTTTTCCCCAAAAGCAAAGCTAGGCCCTCCATCACCGAAATTTCCTTCGGAAGGTGACCCGCCCTCTCCTTCATCTTTTACCTTGGCTTGATAGTAGCTGAGCCGCGGTCATAGGCCCACGAAGCTACGGTCTGTGCTGGTGGAGCCAGCGCGTCCGCAAAGCTGGAGCTCGGGTAGTTCCTGTCCATCATCCGGTGAAAGATTCACTTCCCCAGCAAAGCTTCGTGGAGCAGCGGACACACATCGTAGCAGCCCGGGACCCACCGACCGAGGCAAGTCCCGTCAATGCAATTCACAGTCCACAGAAAAAAAACAGCGTCAAGCTGCTATCATGTGGAAAAAAGTATCACCGGGTGATTTCGTTATTTTTTTGTTCATCTCCCGTCACGTAAAGTTAGTCTGCCACGAGACTTCTCTAAGGCACTGACGCTTGGCTGCAGCTAGCTGGCTAACTGAAACTTCTCACATTAGAAATGAGTTGCAGTGTCACGCTAGAAGCAAACTTCTCCGACAAGCTACGGTATCGACTTCACGAGCAGATGTATCGAAGCGAGATGTTGTACCGACGGTTCGCTTCACCACGCGAAAAAAGTCACGTGACCACCAGGCGAACCCTAAAGCTGGTACCAGTGCAGCGGCGCTGCCTTTGAATGAAGGGTGATCCCACCGGTCTGCCACAGCGAGTTGTGAACTCTGTTCTCCCTGAACTAAAACAAGTGTTCAAGCATCTGGCTACCCGAGCTTTGACCTTCTGTTTAACAGCAGCAGCATGTACAAAATGCTATGCTTTCTTTACTTCAGAGAATGCTAGCTGAACTTATGTTCATTTCCTCATTTACCCTAACCACAAAATATCCATGACCATCATCAGTGTTAAATCTAGCCTCCCAATCATTTACATGATGTGGTCTTTATTCTTATCTGATTTTGTTCTTCACAAGTACAAATATACACAAAATAGTCTGGTCAATAGATGGGTGGTACTATAAATAAAATAAAATAAAATAAAAGATAAAAAATAATGTAAAAAAAATATAACAGAAATGTAATTTTCAGCTGAATGTTTTGTCATACATTCGCAGGCGGTTTAGTTTTAATTTAAATCTATTTAACTTTTTTTTATACTGTCAAGCTAGGTTGATAATTCATTTGTTATATTGCATAAATTAACAAAGTACTTGAAATGCTAACCATTTGTTCCAGAAAACAGTTTTATATAAACAAAGGCACCCCTTCCCTCCCCCTTTTCCTTCCCCTTCCAAAGCTATAACATCAAAACATGTTACTGGTCATTTGCTATGTTGATACTGGATGAACATTATTACGATGTTGCAGTCACAACACCAACATATAACACCAGCAATAACAGATACGTCTGATATCGCCTCATCAAGGTCAAGCTGCAGCTGTTCATGTCTGCATGTTTGTTTGGTGAGTGTGAGAGAGTGAAAAAGCTGTATTAACCTCTTTGACTGAACAATCTGCTCATGTATTAGAAACAGAACACATGTAAGGCGCTCCAAAATCGAAAACTGCTGTAAATCCTTCATCATTTGCCTTGGATGGCTGTCTAAATTACACTGGTAAGTCACTGAATGTGCAAAAATGAAGTAAAATAAGACATAACCAAATATTTTTTTATGTTAGTATCCTGTGCTATACTGAATACTAGCGTTTTGAAGCCATACTACAACAAATGTCCAAGGTGGGGAGTTTTGAATTATTTTTCTTTTTAAGTAACTAATGTTAGTGACAGGAATTAATCCTGTATGTCCCAAATCAGATCTGTGTAGATTCAGAGAGACTACACAGGGGCGATCGTGGCTCAAGAGTTGGGAGTTCGCTTTGTAATCGGAAGGTTGCCGGTTCGAGCCCCGGCTTGGACAGTCTCGGTCGTTGTGTCCTTGGGCAAGACACTTCACCCGTTGCCTACTGGTGGTGGCGCCAGTGTCTGGCAGCCTCGCCTCTGTCAGTGCGCCCCAGGGTGGCTGTGGCTACAATGTAGCTTGCCATCACCAGTGTGTGAATGGGTGGATGACTGGTTGTGTAAAAGTGCTTTGGGGTCCTTAGGAACTAGTAAAGCGCTATACAAATACAGGCCATTTACCATTACCCTGGGAACAGCATAAACAGTGTGCTGATAAAGGAAAGAAAGCCATATTGAGCAATAGATAATAAAATAAAAATGATACTGACGTATCCATCATTGTTCTTAATACTGATTTACACCCTAAATATATCCACTGAAACAGGAACACATAAAATAGCTCCTAACATCTACTGCAAGGCAACTTGGTATAATAGCCATGGGCTCCTGCAACTGCTGTTTTCATGTCACAAAGTCATACATAGACACACACACCAAAAGACAAGACCAAGTTAATTAAAATAGCAATTTTAATTAAAAAGGAATATAAAAGACTTCCATTTCAAATACTTCTGCATCAGATCAGCTTTAACATAGCTATATTAATAAATTCTCAAAATCTGTTTATACAATTTTTTTAATCTTTGAACCAGGAAGTCCCTTGAGATTAAAATCGTTTTTTTTTTCTTCTTAAGGGAGACCTGGAAAAAAAGATTCTGAAATCCATTCAGAGGAAAAGGAGGCTCTGTGAAACCCCTCAGGCCTTGCAATAATTTACAGGGACACAATGAGTGTGAGATCCTTATCAAAACTGCAGTTAAGTAGCTGACGTCATTTCACTCAAATTAATTAAATGTTCTAGATAAATAGAAATATTTTGTGAAGCCTGTGCTTCCACATATCTGTATTGCGTTAAAAAAATATTATCACAATGTAGATGAAAAAAAAACCAAAAATAAATTCACATTGGGAGAACAGTCATTAGTTCAAACATGCAGATGTTTTTTGACATATTGTAAAACAGCAAAAAGATCTGCCTATGTTTACAAAAACAATGAAAATATGCAGTGAATATTAAAGGTATGCTGGAAGACCAGTGCATTAAATACACAGGGAGTATTTGTAAAAGTATTTTTTTTTTCAGTTACGTCAACATTACCATCAGACAAGTACAAGCAGTATTGCAGGTTTTCCTTCTGATGGAGCAACAGCTGTATGAAGCTGCATGACTACACAAATCCGTCCATCTCTGTTTTATTACAGTTGACACTGTATAATAAAACATCTTCATGATCTTGCGCTCAGTGTCACTATACATGCTGTGTACAAAGCAGCTCTTCCTTCATTTTCATCTTGATAAAGCAGCAAAGTGGATAAAATATTTTAGAAAGCTTATTCATCACAAGATTTCAGTTATATTACAAAGAAGAATCAAATGTTTGGAACTAGGAGATCAAGAAGGTGGAACAAGAAAAATATTTAAGAAAAAAAAAATAAAGAAAAGACTATCCAAACAGACCAGGAAAAAAATAAATATAAAAGAAGAAAAAGGGAGGCTAATCGAGGAAAGTTAGTATTTTGTGATATTGATACATCATAATTGCACAGTTTAGGTGTTAGCTGTTAATTGTCCTCTCACAGACCTGCACACGTGTTGCACTGAAAGCCTACTGCCGAGTACTCCCAGTTCGTGAGCTAAAAGAAAGAGAAAAGATATCTTTAAAAACAACAATAACAAAAAAACCCAGCATAAAACTGCATCATGGACTGCAACAAAAGTACAAACATGCACGTACCCAGGATAAGGAGGAGGTGGGGCGTCATGCGGCCCATTTCTTGCGATTGCCTGTTCATAGGAAGGAAGCCCGGGTGGGTCATCGGAGGGAGGCACAGGGTGCAGGGAGACCTCCTCTAGCCTTCGCATTATTAGAGAAGCATTACTCCTCCTCTGGCGCACCCTAATGGAACTGTGAGGAGCATAGTGGTCATTCACTTGTGACGTACTTCAAGCTCAAAGTGCAAGTATCAAAGGTGAAAGTCATCTTTGTTCTTGTTATATAACCTACAGTTGGTGTAGCAAAAAGGGGTAACAGAAGAGCAGCACTATTTAAAACTCAATGAGTGCAAAGAAAAATACACATCCAGAGTACTTTGGACTCTTTCATAATCATGGTAAACTGAATGGGTTATTTCATTTATTTTTGGGTTATGAAAAATATTACAAGTTATTTCTATTTATTCTGCTTTCATCAGATTTGGGAAATGGACACATAATTTATGCATTGTTTTACTTTTTAGAAACAATGACTAAAGAAGAAAATAATTGGCAGAATAATGCTCATAAACAGGTGAAAAAGACATACATACATACAGTGTCACAAATTCTTCTCACTCACCTTTCATGGCTTAAGTTACCCTTCCATCTGCGCTGACACAAAAGCCATACAACGATGCCAAAGATAACAATGGCCACTCCACCAGCAATGAGTCCCACCAAAAGAGCTACCACATCAACACGTGAAGAGCGGCCACCCTTGTCTATGAATCATCACAAAGCACAGAGGAAGTGTCAAACTTGTTTCATAATGGCAGTGCAAGTTATTACCAAGTAGACAACCATCATTTCATTTACATCTGATATATCTGATAGGTGAATAATAAAGGGTAGGTGGCATAGTTAACGTACATCAATACAAAGCTTTTGAGCGATCACCGGTATCTTGTGATGAAGCATTTCTAATGAGCGGGATTGATCTTTTCCTTGCAACCATTATGACGACACGACGGGATCAATGAATGACTTGGTGAGTAGAAAAAAATATATACAACATTTGAGTTATATTTGAGTTATATATACACAAATATATATAACTCAAATGTCATAACTTCTTTGAGCAACAATCAACTGTTAGCCCAGCACCTAATATAGGTACTTTTGGCTGGGTTGCTACAGTGGATGAAGCTGTGTGTTAGATTTGGAGCAGATCTCAGACTGGATCCCCTCCCTGACATAATCGTTCCAACTATTCCAGCTTCAAACTGACATAAGGATCATACTCGCATGTGACCTCCTGAGGGTGTTTTTGTACTGTATCCCCTCCCGACCTCAAACAGGGAATCTTTTCCATGTGAGGCCTAGTACTAATTTCTCACTCATCTGTAAACTGAATACAAAAATAGTCTAAATTACTAATTGGATGGAAAGAGAACTGATGAATTGGAATTCAGTTTGACTGATTTAACGTATATAATCTGTACTTTCACATTTACCATGCATTCATTGGTGTGTGGTGAAACAGGTTTTACACAAACAACAACAACTACAGTCAAGTCATAGTTTCATCAACAAACTTCCTGGATGACACATTTTATATAAACTTGAAGTATTTCTTATTCCCCTCTTACCTGCAGTGTATTCCTTCCAAAATCTTTCCTGAAAAAACAAACCAACAAACAAAAAGATTAATCAACATGGCAATCCCTCTCAATTGCTAATTATTGATTCCACCCACCAGCATCACTTAACTGTATCTGGGATGTTTTCAAACACCTCCCTTGCTTCTTCGTAATTACAGACTTCTTCAATACACTCCCTTTCCAAGTTTCCAGGTACGAACATTTCAAAGTCAAACCGGTTAAACAGCAGGTGGCGACCCAGGAAAGAATTTGCGTGCCCCTCATCTACAAACACTGGGCGGATCCAAAGAGATTATTTCCAGGAAAGCTACAATATCGGGATGTATACAGGGTAACACGAACTTTTAAGAATCAAATTCTTAAAATAAAGTATAATAAAATCTTACCTTGGTTTTGTGATTCTTCATTTTCGGAAGGTAACTGCCCCACAAAGGCCAGATCTCCACAGGTGAAAAATTGAAAAACAACAAACAGATGAAGCAACATTGCCATGAGCGCACCTGCGCACTGACAATCGCGCGACATTAACTAAGAGTACAGAAGGCAGATGATAACCAACAGCGACCCTGCTTCTGGAAAATACTGTGTGCGCACTTTAACGACAAATCACAATATTTCCGTCCTCTACATTATGCTACATAAAGACGAACAGAGCTCAGCGTCAACAAAACGAAACCAGTCCAAAGGAGCGTCAGGTGTTCCAGGCTCGGCGCGGATGAGATCAGTCAGGAAACGTTCGGTGATATTCACAAACACCGGCTGAGCTTGCCGAGTTCCTCCGGCGAAAGAAAAAATGACATCATTATTTGTAGTAAAAATACGATCATTTGAAGGATGAATTCGTCTGAAAGCAGATTAAGAAAGTTCCGGTTAAAAAAGGACTCGTTTACTCAAAATAGATGTGTCGTCAGCTACTCTCGCACTGCCTGCGCTGGCGAGCTATCTCTCACGTTTACCTGGGCAGACTCGACCAATCAATCACCTACCTGAACTGTATGACAAATATGTACAACAGTGAACGCTAGGTGGCAGCTGAAGCCGGGAAAGTTAACTTTACACAGCAAAGTATTGAAAAAGTTTTATATGACTCAGATAGGATGTTACTCCACCCAATGAACAATGAAAAATAGTTTTCGGGACTTTTTTTTTCTTCTCCTAAGCATCAACTGGCTGTTGATATGCGTTTAAACAAACAAACAAACAAACAAAAAAAAACAACATTATTTGATCGCTTATTACAATAAAGGAAAAAAATGCGATTGTATCCAATTTCATTAAAATCATCCAAGTGGTAAGGCACCTCCGCCTTAAAAATGCCAGTCATGGCTCTGCTGTTATATATCTTTACATGTGTCGTATGAGCAATAAACACACATAAATGCGTTTGTGCGGCACAATCTCATAAAGATAGCTATTAAACACATTTGTCATACTTCCTTCTCAGACACTCACATCTTGGATTAAGGAGTTCTCTCACATAAACTCTGATTTACGGGGGTCATTTTACTTTGTGACCTTTAAAAGGGACAAACGTATAAACTTTGCCCAGACATCTGAACTGCTTGAGTCTCATATGTTTACAGTGCTGTATCTTCACGTTTAATGGTTAGGCACAAATTACTGCTGTAACACAATGCTATCTTTTTGGATCTGTGCATCAGATCTCTTTTAAAAGCACTAAACTCTGTCTCAAGAGATCTCTCAGTAGCTCAGGAACTGGTGACTACACTACAACACTAAACACAGGGCTTGTGTGGGAAGTGTTGTGTAATGGAGTCTGGAGTCATTTTTACAAAGAAGAGGCATGCGGGTTACATCAAATTTTTGCCTTTTCGAGTGCAAATAATAGTTGCTATAGAAACCTTAGAGACAAAACAAATAGGAATACATGAAGCACCAACAAAGTAATGGGAGGACACATTTAAAGAAGAAATTTTGTTTTGCTTCATTTTGTTTTTGGCTGGTAAAGCACATCCTATAATAGTGTTTATGCTTCACACTCTCCCATGTAAATATCTGTCTCAGAGCCTCTGGGCCTCTTACTCTGTGTTTATGTAAAGCAGAGATAGGATACAACAGAACATTATCTTGCAGCCTACTGGATGGTGCTAATTGAACAGCAGTGAGATCCTCTGTGCTGTACTAGGCTACATCTCTGGATACTGTCAGAGTCCCCAGAGGAATGTCAATCCAAAGAAAAGGTATGAAGGAAAATTAGATATTCCAGACTTTAGCTAATGTGTTATCTCAGAGAGCAAAGTCGAAAACAAGCCCTAAAGGACTTAAAAAGTCATCACTGCTTTTGTTACATGTTGAAGATCAGGGTCTGGCTGCTGGGCTGGCTTTGGCACTCAGCTTTAGGAACTCAAATCAACTGATTGTAGCACAGATGCTCAGGAAGAAAAAAAGATGTTTATTTGATTTTTTTATATGTTTTTTTTTCTTTCTATTTACCTGGCACACAGATAACTGAAGAACCATTTTTAACGACATAATTGTAACTGTAATGCAATTACTAAATTTAGTAAAGTAATGCTTTGCATTGCTGCGATGCTGGGAAATGTAATGTGATGTTACTGTAATACACGTTATAGCCCACACTGGTAGAGACTGAACTTGAACTTGACTTTTTTGTTTCTTTTACAGTTAGTAGTTCAGTGGGTCACATGGGGTTAGGGCCTTTCCAAAACATCACAAGCTTGTTTTCTGTGGTGGAACTTCTAACATTGCTTAAAAATTGTGGCAAGCAGCCCATGAGCTTCTGAAACCACACAAACTAAATAAGTGGATTTTGTAAGGGGAAAGGAAACCACCGTGTATATTTTAAACAGTGCATTTTTTTAAGAAATATGTTTTTGTTTGTTTGTTTTATTTTATTTGAAACTGATTTCCAATAGCAATAATATACACGTGATGGAATAAAAAGAACAATGACTAAAGGGCTAAAAGATAAATGGACTCTTATAAAGTGCTTTTCTATTCTTCTGAGCACTCTAAACAACTTGCCTCACTCACACAAGCACTTGTTCTTTCCACTTGAAGTGCTTTCTATCCAACATTCACATACATTCATGCTGGATGACTGGAGAGCAACTTGAAGGTTAGTATCTTGGCCAATGATATTTGGCATGCAGAACGGAGAAACCAGTGATCAAACCACTAACCTTCTGAATCGTAGCTATGAGAGTAAACCGATATCGTTCATATTTTTTGTCCACCTCTGATAACCTTCGCTGTAATGTGCAAAAGAGGCCGATTTAGCAGCTTAGCTCCCAAATGCAATATGAAGTAATTTGCTTTTCTTTACTGAAATATTAAAAACTGCAAGTGGTCATGCTGCTTGCATACCAACTATGGTAAATAGCACTTACATCTAAGAATCTCAAGACAAGTGTGAAACTGTTACTTAAATCCAGTGAGATAAATTAGATACAGGAAGGGGAAAGGACCACTACCCAGAACAATAGAAGTACCTGAGAAGTAACTGCTCACTGAAAATGGAGTATATGCTGAAAGAATGTAAGATATAAGAATTTGCACACATTCTGTTATTTTATCTGCTCTGTGCTCCACCTTGCGGGTGGCTATATTTCGGAGAAGGTGTTTTGTGATTTACGCCCTATGATAAGAACGGGGGATGCTGCTCCCTGTGGGCAGCTGGACAGAAGTGAGCAGTGAGCCATAGCAGACCTCTGGTATGACAGGAAAAAAACAGTGTACTATAGCAAGAAATGTATACATCTGTGCCCATTTAATTTTAGTAAAACATTTTCTTAGCAAGACTTAAAGAGCTAATTTTACAGAATTAGAGGCAGTCCAATACAAAAAGTAAGCAGCTGTAGGTTTAACTGTCAAAGAAAAAGCACTGTAGATTAGGGGGTGGAGATTCCAGGGTGCAATGTCAGTACTCTGCACTTTGTCAGTTTGTGCTGATTAAACCATAGCCCCTCAGGGAGATAACAGACCCCTTTTACACCTAATGCCTGGGCAATATATCATTAGATTTCACACATCCCGATGCTCTGGAGTGGTGCCTGAAACAGATTATTGTGCTAAATGGCAGTTTACTTTATATCAATGGGCAAGGCCACAGTAATCTAACAGCATATTTTTAAACTTCTCAGATGCTCTCACACAATGCATCATGCTGACCACAGCTGAACAGTATATCTACTAACCCAAAGGACAGCTTCAGATTTGCACAGGCACTGAATCAGCCAGTGCCGTAAGTGTTAATATTACAGTATTGTAGCTCTGACCTCAGCAGACAGGGTCATTCTAAGTTCACACTGCCATTGTCACTTCTCTTGTGTTCACACACAAGTGACCCTCCTCTTGAGAGCCATTTCTCACCCCAAGCCTCAGCTCATCTGGTTTACCGCCATGCTTACCTTTAACTAAAACCAGATGTTGAGACCCACTAGAGGATGAGCCCCAATTAAAGTCACTGTACAGCTTGGTTAGATAATGATATGGGGTAGTTGTTTAAAAAGATTCATTACTGCACATTTATTTACCCATTAATGGCACTTTAATGTACATAAATTAAGTTTGGTTTGAGCATTAATAAAACAACAACAAAAAAAAGATTAAGACACGAAGAGCAACACAGTTGACTGTCGCTGTTCTTTTATTGGATGAATAAAAAACAGACCATTGCAGTCTGGGAATTTGGAAAGCACTAAGAACCAGTCTAAACAGTTGGGGTAAAGTGGGATTAAGCAGAAGGTGACAGGGCTTGCAGACTGGTCTTGACGGTTGCTAGATTGGCCTTCCAGGAGCTGAGGCTGTCGTACAGCTGCTGCCACTGCTGCTTGCCAAAGGTGCGGTGTGTGCTGTGGCTGAAGGGGTGGAGATAGAATTTTTTGTTTTAAAAATGACACAGGCCAAAGTCATACACAGAGCTCGATAAATGTGCTATGATAAGCTAATGACACTGCCATACAGACTTGTTTAAGACGTGACTAAACACTCAAAAAGGAGGCAGGTTTGAATTTAAAAAACAAAAACAATTACATTTTCTGCAGCCTCCAGCATAACATAGATAAAAAAAGCAACCCTAATCAAAGAAGATGAAAAAATAAAGCCTCACAAATGTGAGACCTTGAATATAAACCTGAAGTTTTGTAAATGAACAGAACTGCAGTTTTTTAAAGTTGTTTCACTTCTACTTTTGAAACCAGTGAGAAGGCAACCAAGGTGATCAGAAAGTCTTGTCTTTAATAAAAAAACAAAAAACAGAATAATATAACAACAGAATAATGATGCAATATGTTTAGAGAACAATGTATAATGACCACATACCTCACAACAACTTTTCGCTGTGTTTGGTCGATTTTGCAGTATACCATTTTGGTCCGAACAGCTAAAATGAAAAAGCAGGTAAGAGGTGATTAAAAGACAGCAAGAGTTCTGACATTACATCAACAGGTTTGTTGTCGAAAAAAATAAAATCAAGTGGTTGTTACAAAGCAAATGCTATTTAAGATTTCAAACAGACTCGATCCCAAATTGTTGTGACATAATACACCTGGAGGTAGGAATAACCTCACAAAAATGCAGCTGCAGTTATATGGCAGGAAAAACCATTTGCTCTAAAAATTTAACACGTGACTGGTGGAAAACATAATAACCTTATAAAAGATTTAAATTTTATGTTTAAGTGGAAGGATTTTACACCGGGAAAGATTATTTTGTAACAAAGCAAAAACATGAACTCATTTTTTCTCCCAAATGAAATTATATTTTCATTGACGGTTTTGATTGATAGATTGAAATCTGTCCAGTAGATTTATATAAAGCAGTGACGTAATGACTACTGAAAATTTTTTTTGCTTATCTTATTTCTTTACTGAATAATAAAATGCAAAATTGGGACTAAACCAGAAAAAAAAATGCATTTTAATAGGCTACTCTGCTTACTGATGAACAAACAATGAACTGGTCTTGTATGATTCATTAGAATCGCTTCACATCATGTTCAATCACTTTCCTTTGGGAAAGGGAGGAACGTGGCAAGAATTGTTCATACCGTCAATGACAAAAGCCTCAACGTCATCGGCTCCAATCTGCAGTTCCTGCTGCATGGTGTCAAAGGAGATCTCCTTGAATTCCACCGCCATGCCCATGAATGTCAGCAGACGCATCTTGGCCATGTTTTGCTCATGAGACAGGCCTGGAAAGCAACGTGCAGGGATCATTAAGCACAAAACAGTCACAGTCAATTAGTCTTGACTCAGGGAGTTTCCCTGTGTTAATTGTTTCTAGATTTAGGAGACTGCAGTAAGGGAATCTACTCATTAACACAAACATCACTCCACAGGGTCTGTTTTGAGAGTCCATCCTACACAAGCTTTTAATTACACTTAAACCTTTAGTAGTGAGACGATAACAACGTGAACGCACTTTTCTGTAGTGCTGACACAGCACAAGATTGTGTGAGAAACACTAGCTCCTCAAAGCACAAACGATGCTCAGCAACATGTAAACTTTAAAAGAAAATCTCATCCGTGCATTTCTATTACATATAATTAATAATCTATACACTTTTTTTACCTTGTATTCTGGTTTCTGTTTGCATTTCCATGTGTCATGTGTATAACAGCTCACATTATGGCTACTTACCAAGAGAATCAATGAAGTCTTTGTTATTCTGGTAAAATTTGACATATGCTGCCAATTTGGCGCTCACAAAGATGGTTAATAGCTGAAAAAGAAGAGCGAGAAGAGGGTCAAATGCCACTGTATGATGTACAATCAGCTTGATTGTTGTTTTGTTCACACAGGCTAAAAGTTGTTAGACTTATCTACGTCAGATTGCTGAAAACTGTAGACGCACCCTGAATAATTTTTTGTCATAGACTGAATGCACTCAAGTAGAAATGTTCTAGATTCCTCAAGTGAATCACTCAAACTTAATAACCAGTCTCATGTGTGACACTGAAAGGCAAATTGTGATGAGGGTTATTGGGGCAGATGTTTCCATTTATATACAAATATCCATCCATCCATATTCTTCTGCTTATCTGCAGCCGGGTCGTGGCGGCAGAAGCCTAATAAATAAATAACTATAAATGCTCTATGCAATCTCTAACACTTACGTCATGGATGAGTTCCCCCTCCAAGAAGCGAACAGGTTTCAGGGTGAGCAGGTGGTCAAACAGGAAAGTGTTGGGATCCTTGAGAGCACGGACGATACATCTAAGAGACAGCAGACAGACGCGTTAATGTACTGCTGAGGAGGACAATGCTGAAGTGTAATCTCAAGCGTTCAACAAGTTCTACAAGCTTACCTGTGGGCATCAACGCGTGCTTGTGAAGCATTGTCTTCTGTGTAACTTCCAAGTAGCTCAACCATCACTTTTGCTGCAGCTTCGCTATAAAATAAATAATTATATTGTTGAAAATGCTTCTACTGAGATATTCTATGCAGAACATTTTCATACACTCTTATGTCTAAAGTTTATCTTGTCCTTTTTCTTTTCTCTTGAAGTAATCCGTACACAAAGAAACCCTATGTGGATTTACCTTTTCTTGCAGTCAACAAGTGCTTCGTATACCAGCCTCAAAAGTGTGTGCTTCTTCTCTGTGTTCAGGTTCCAGTCAACAATCCACTTGCGCACCTGATTATGGGCACAAATACATATGATACATTAATTACAAAGGGCAAAAAGAAAATGCAGAAATATTGGTTTACTAGCTCAGTAAACCAAGGCACTGCATTATAACACCAGCAGTGTTTTTGGCCAGTCATACGGATTAATCACCATGAATGTATATACCTGATCAAGGTCAGTGGGGATGAAGGATATGGCGTTACAGGTGGCGGCCACTTTGATGAGGCTGCAGAAGACTGTGTACCTCACGGGAGTGTTCTCATCCATGCCATGGAACAAGTTACTCAGCCTGTGACACCAGAAAGTAAAAGAGATTACATATTTGCAAATAAATAAGCAACCTCTTATTTTGAAAGTTTTCAGGGAAAGGACTCGATGGGACTAACAGCTGCATTCTGAGGGAGGGTCTCTCTCCTTCACGGAACTTCACAAGCTTCTCACATAGGCTTTCAATGAGAGCCTCCTGCTTGTCTGTCTCCAGGATCAACAGCAGAGACACGATGCTGTTCATCACGCTCTCAACATCTGTGGAGAGAGAGAGGGGGCCATGAGCATTAAGACACTGTTGCACAATTTTAGGGCATTAATTGTCAAACAAACATTTAACAAGACAGCAAATTTAACCAGACAAGTTAACTTAACCCTCTGCATCCCACAACAAACACGGACAGGACACACCTGGACGGGAGGTGCGTTTCCACTACTGTTTATGTACAAAAGTGTTTTTATAGACAAAGTATATGAAGTGGCTCTAATGTTGTCAGACTCTGACACTCAGCAAATGAACACTCATGCAATGTGAGAATGTAATCAAACTGTTTATCAGAGTGTGACTTTTAAGACACTCGAGCCTAACATTATGTTGTAACCAGATGGTGTTGTTATACCCAGCTTGTTGTCCCCAAGATGGGATGGTCTGACAACAAGGAACTCTGATAATATCCTGAAAGAAATTACACGTTTTATGCATGTTCTTGTGCATTCGAGTCCTGCCTTCAGTTCAGGAGGTGAAGCCTGAGGTAAGGATGAAGAGGATGAACTAATCAAAAAGGAGCAGCAATTTTCTTCATCGCCTACCTTTATCATCGTCTCTAAGGCAGACATCGCACGCCTCGATGATCTGAGCCAGATCTACATGAAGACCGCCTTCAGCGTTCTCCTCTGAGATTTCAGCTCCTTTAGATTTAATATAGGCTCTCAGCTCTGAAGCCTGCAGTACAAAATACATTTATATTAAAAACAATACATAAAATACACAGTAAATACAGAGCATTTCAACATTTAAGAGAACGAAAAGTGGCAAATTACGTGCTCGCATCAGAGTGTACATTATATTTAAGAAAAAGGTATGGACGACTTTATTTATATATACTCTTACATCTCTTTTTTTGTGGCTGACTAAAATATGGACTGTAGATATATAGTGGACAGAAACAAGCAACTGTTTGAGTGAAGGTATTATCCTTTCTATATCCAGTCTATTGAATCGTGTGTGTAGAATTTTTACGCCTTTATTTGTTTAGATGTGCGGCAAAACAGCTAGCAACATTAGCTATTATTAAACCCCAAAAGAAACTTACGACACGCTAAACCCCAAGCACGATGATCTTAAAAATATACCTATTAAATTGCCTACAAGAAAATGTGGATGACAGGATATTTAACATATTTGCTTAAAATGTTTTACCACGCATATCCTAACAATAAGCGTGCAGATATCAGCTGCTACGACCGACAGTTAGCATTTTAGCTAGCGAGCATGCTAAGTTTTTTGATTGGGTATCATTTAGCGACTCATCCGCGACAATATAACGCTTATATCTACTCCACGAGTTATTGTAAACGTAGATTGTACCTGATCTTCTTCCGTTATGTCGATAAATGCTGGTACGCTCATTTTCTTGTGATTTTGTGAGCCTAGATGATGAAATCCACGCTCGCACCACTACAGAGCTCTGACCGGAAAAGAACAAGGAGACTGTGCCGGCGACAAAATTCTTCTTCCGGGTCATGTTTTGTTAAAGCCACAGTACCCTTAACCGAAGGCTGTTGGTTGGCGCTTGTGTAATACCCGAAGTACGTCTGTCCTTATTGCTACTTTTAAATACGCCGAGGATTAATCTAATGGACACGAATTAGACTATAATCTGATTCCTGTCCATGATGGTTTATATATTGTGAAAACTGCTAAATTGTATTTGTCATGACTTCCTCTGACTTCCATTGCCTCTAATTTATGTATTCCTCTCCTTTCCTGGAGGATTATCCCTGGATGTCTTGGATGAGAGGTGAACCTGAACCCTGTGAAAGGTTATCTGATTTAGCTGTAGTCCATCTTTGCAGACCACCATGGAAGGCCTGGCCAAGAGCTCTCCAAAGTAGGAAACACCGCCAGTGTCAAAGGGCAGTGTTCTTCACCATACACCCGCTGACCTATGGGTGCACGTGTTGGGCCCCTATACCGTGTGGGATCCTGTGTATTGTTACAATGGCAGGTTACTTGGTGATTGAGGTGAAGAGGGTAAGTGCAGCAGGAGGTCACCCTGAAACTATGGAGTCGAGTTACTGACATCTAAGCACAGGGTGACGACACTGGAGTCTTATTAAACTCCAAGCTCCAACATTCACCTCATCTGCCATCAGGATCTGTGTATTTTTCACAAAATCGGAAACTATGGAAACCCATGACACTGCATCATCACTGGCTGGTAGTCAGTTATTTCTCATAGCACTTACAGAAAGGGAACTTAAATCTGTTGCATCGAGGATAAATAGCTCAAAATAGTGGACTGGGGGGAAATGGCTGAAGAAGCGTTTCATCATATTGCTCATATGATGCGTCATCTTGTTGGGAAGGCAAGTGCCTGGTACGATATCCCAGCTTCGAGATCTCCCTGCCCTTGTGAGCTGTCATGGCAAAGAATTTATAGCCATTTCTCTACAAGTGTGCTTGTGTAACAACGAGGCTTTCATTATCTGATTAACAGCTGTTGTCAAGTGCCTGGTGTATTTCAAGTCCAGAATAAGAGTTTTGTGTGCTTTGAAGCTCCAGGTGCATGTGAGACATTGTTTTTGTCTTCTTTAAAAGGTATTTAAAGTGTCATGGAATGTTATGATGCTTAATAGTCTTTATCATATTTGTCGAACAGTGCTCTGAAAATAGCACTGAAATTGGAGCGCAATAAACCTTTCAACTCAGAGGAGCCCGTACCTGGTACATGTATTAAACTGGGATTTAGTCTGTCTTATATCATTAAAAATCTAAACTGGCATAGATGACTTTAGAGGAAAGAAAATAGGCTAGCAGCAGATTTCACCCTTTTTTCAGGTACTGACACTGATGTGTCTTAGTGTGTATTTTTTCCTCTCTTTTATTCATTTCTTTGTTTTTGTTGGCAGAATTTGTGAAAGGCTAGTTGTAATTCTGCTTTTGTCAAGCATTGTTCCCGTATAAGGTTGTGAAATAATGGTAGACATTGCCAAAGATTTTTCATTAAAATCTTCTCTTCTCTTGTGTTATGGTAAATTCCAATTCTCCTTTGTGTGTACGTGTGTGTGTCTGTGTTACAGTAGGTTGTTGTTTTTCTCGGGGGAACAGAAAGTGATAGTTTTCATGTATTTATCTTGTAACTATTACTTCTTTCTTTTTTTTTAAAGACTGCATTGTAGCTATAGAAAAACTTCAAAAATGACTAAAATGCAAATAAGAACTTTAGGTGTTGGTTCATGCTCCATCTTTAATATTCCTCAACCCACAGTATATGTCTGCTAAAGCTAATTGGAAACAATATTTATTGTTAAATGTCTGCACTGACTTCATCCCTATTTGCTTGAAGGGAAATTGCACACGCTTTCATGCTAAACTGCTGGCGAATTGCCTGCTCAGCCTCCTCAAAGATAAATGACTGTGTCATAATAGCTGGTTGAGCCCAGGTGTCTGTTTTCTCCCTGTCGGCCAGCCAAGTGATGAGTATCCATGTAAACCAGTCTCATGGTTGTCATCCAACATGGCTGCCTACCTTCCACCCACTAATTGTCTGGTTCCCACAGTTCTGCCTGCTTTCACAGTCTCCAAAAGATCCCCTTGCTCAGACTCATCTATCAGCCAGTGACCTTGTCAGAGAGCGTCGCATGAGTAACTTCCCTATTTCTCTAGGTGGAGCAAATTGCTTGTTAATTACTTATAAGCTGACCCATCCTCCCTTAAAAAAGGTAAAAACACATACAGTTAACAAATAAAACATTAAAGTCAAAGTCTTAAGTATGAATAAGTCTAAGGCCAAAGTGTTGCATGGCATATAAAATCCTATGGGGCCAATCTGATGGGCTTTTGTTGTTCATAAATGCAGGCAAGAAATGTATAATAAATCACTTTGATGATGACCTCTGGGTTTTTATTTATTTATTTCACAATAACCAGTTTACTAGCACAGAAACTAGTAAACTGGTTATTTTATTTTATTTACCTTTTCTGCTCCGTACTGAAGTTATTTTGGTTTGAAAGTTGTTTTTAATCCTCTTTAAATAGTTTTTAAAAAAGTCCTGAGGCTAAAAAAGTGCTGATTAGGTTAAATTCAACATAATTGTAAGGGCAACTGGTAATTGTGGTTAAGTCTACAGGAAATGGATATACAGTAAGCCTGTGTAATGTCCTTTGCAGTTTTGTGTGTTTCATTTTCACGCTCTGAATACATGTTTGATGAGCAATCTCATCAAGCTGAATGCCTGTTTATTCTTGTGATCACTTATCTCCTCTTCAAGCAGATAATCAATCATGCACTGCAGCTAATGTCACACCTTTGCACTTGTGAAAATTTTTTTTAGTCCACATAGAATTTCTGGTGATCGGCTGTGTTGTGTACACCTTCTAGATGGGTGAAAAAAAGTCTTTAGATCACCAGAAAAAAAATAATCAATGTTATCTTACCGCTGTTATCTCACATAATGCTCCGCTTTATATCACACTGAGGATCACAGCAATCAATCAGTGTGAGTTTGCATTTGTGGTTTTGAGTTATCTGAAGTTGCTAATCCCTCAATGTGGAATTTGTGTGCTCTGTTTCAACATAATGGCATCAGCAGGGAATAAAAGCTGCTGTTTTACAGGAACTCTAGCGTTCCTGTCTAGATAGATTGAGTCACTACACTAGAACTGTGGCTCTGTCGATGATGGAATGGCCTCTTGTCATCAGAGAGTGTTTATATTACACACTCTCACAGGCTAGTAGGGGCAATAAGAGTTTAAAAGTCACAGACACAGTCAAAAAAAAATCTAATGTGTTTCCACCAGGGATACATTGTGCAATGTCTGGCGCGAAGCTATAGATGCCAGAGCTCAGAAATACTAATTAGAGGCATGTTCAACTACGTGACCCTGTAACTGCAAGATTCTGTTTAGACTGTTTCATCAGTGCTGATAAATGCAATGGTGAAGACAGAGAACAGACAACTGTTAAAACTTTCTCAGTAATGAATGTAACTGACAAAAAAAAAAGCAGAATTGTGTTTTTTTCTTTTTCCAGAAATTATTTAGGGTTTTCAGTTCAATTCAATTCAGCTTTATTTAGATCTTACCAAATCATAACAACAGAGTCGGGGCAAGGTGCTTTATACTGTACGGGAAAGATCCTACAGTATTCTGGATAAAACCACAACCATCAATCAGCCCCCCTGTGAGAAGCACTTTGTGACGGTGGGAAAGAAAAAATCTCTTTTAAGAGGAAGGAACATCTAGCAAACTGGTTGGGTAGAAGGTGGGGGAGGGGCTGAAAGAGAAAAGAAAAGAGGACAGGGAGACAGGACAATACACGGAGTAATGAAGTAAGAAGACAAGTGAATGGCATCCGGCAGTGCTATACAAAGACTTTGGAATGGAAAAATTGAGTGGTGAAGATGTGTTGTTTACGTCACAGTGTATCACAGTGTTGAAACAAACAAACTTAGGTTGTTGTTGTTTTCTTTTAATAGAGCAACAGACTTATTTTCCAGGCCAAACAAAGATCGTGTCATGAACTAGCTGTGTGCAGGCAGATGAGGACCCAAATGCAAAACTCACGGAGACAAAGGCTGAACTCAAAATCTCTGCTTTATTGCAGGCTTCACAAAGAAACAGAACTAAACTGGGAATGCTAAATCGAGGACCGAGGGAACACAGGGAAGGGAACACAGGGAAGGGACCACAGGTTCAGGGAAGAGACGTTGACGACGCGACACTGAACTGAAGGAGATGTGGACATAAATACACAGAGGGTTAACGAGGGAAGTGGGAACACACGGGGAACACAGGTGACACTGATAACCATAACAAGACACGGCAGGAGCAAACACAACACTGACGGGAGACCATCAAAGTAAAACAGGAAGCACACAGAGGCAGACCAGGGGGAGAGAGAGAGCACGGGGAGAGCACAGACATAACGGGCTGGGGAAGACAAGGAATAAAACACAAGGAGGGGAGACGAGGCCTCACAGATACACAGAGGGGGCACACAGGGGGTAAAGTCACGAGGGGAAATCAAATAAGCAACATCTTAACAGAACAACCTAGGAACCATGGCATAAATAAAGAACAAAATACAAAAACAAAAAGCTTTATTATGTGTTTGTATCAGGACTGAGAAAATTGCAGCGAATCAGTATTTCCTTACAACCATGTGTCAGAGTTCACGGTCTCATTTTGTGCTGATTGCAGTAACTTGTATATTTTCCCATCACTGTTCGCATATCTCATAGTTATCCTGTAAACATTTCCTCACCTACCTTCAGAATGAGCCTCGAGGGTATGACAACAGTCTCTAACCGCTACAGATATCTTAAAATGTTTTCTGATGACTGTGTAAGCCTCAGCCACAGCTGCTAGGGTGCGACCGCGTGGAAGAGGTTGTGAATTACTGTAAAGAACCGATAAAGACTGACCTTGATCTTGACACACACCCATCTGCTAGGATGAGACATCACTGAGGAAAACTCACTAGTGCGGCACTGACATATGAAATGAGTGTAAAATAATAATTTACACTTTCCTCAGAATTCAAAGTTGGTTTCTTAACTTCTATAAATAATAATAATAATAATTATTATTATTATTATTCTCATTTCAGATTGCGGGTTAATGAAGATGATGATGATGCGTCATATGCTTATGCTTGTACTTATACATTCCCATAAAGTGACACAAACCACTCTTAACAGAATTTTAACCTTCTGAGTCACAGATATGTCCCAGAGTGAGATGTAGGTCATGTAGTCATCTTATGGCCAGACGTTTTAATCAATGCTTTATGCAAGGTCAGTATCATTATCTTTGGTGGCTTGCACAAGGCTCATTTACCTTTTTGAAAGTAGAGATTACAAATACAAACATGTGAATAAAGTGCCTTTATTTATAGTTGTTCTTTAACAGATCACCAAGAGTAGCAACAAAACAATTCAAACTTTTCTTGTCGTTGGATATCATTAAAAATGTTTTTTTTTCTTTCTGTGCCTTAATGCTTCATTGTCCCACAACTCGTAAAGAAAATGCAGACTAACATGTTGTAGTGAACAAGAGTGCTGACATTTGTTGCTGTTCATTAATCACACGCATACCACCCTGTTTCTTGTTGGTGGATGACGTGTTATTATGCTGCTGAAAATAGCTACAAGCTAAAAACTGCAGTGCTCAATTTGCTTATTGTTTCATTTCCTTTTACAATTAATTCATGTATTTGTGTCTTTACTAGTGGAGTCGTGTAATGAGAAAAAAACTAGTGTAATGATCTGTGTAATTTATTGACTTTATTGAGATTAACAAAGCTTTCAGAAATGCATTTTAAAGACATTCTTTTTTTGAAAGCATTTATCTTGGTTGAGTTTTGTTAGATATACTTGTTAAGCTGCTTATTAATGCAAATATCTAATGAGCCAACCACATGGCAGCAACTCAATCATTTAAGCATGTGCCGTGGTCAAGATGACCTGCTAAAGTTCAAACTGGGCATCAGAATGAGGAAAAAAGTCATTTAAGTGTGGTGCTGTTGTTGCTGACAGATGTGCTGGTCTGAGTACTTGAGAAACTGCTGATCTACTGGAATTTTCTGCACACCAATGTCCAGGGTTTAAAGAGAATGTTCCAAAAAAGAGAAAATATCCATTTAGCAATACTTCTCCGGCAAACATACCATGCTGATGAGCGAGAGGTCAGAGAAGTATGGCCAGACTGCTTCGAGCTGATAGATAAGCAACAGTGACTCAAATAACCACTTGTTACAACCAAGATAGGAAGAAAAGACGGGCTACAGCAGCAGAAAACAACATTGGCTGCTACTCCTGTTAGCTAAGAACGCTAAACTCACACTAAACTGAGGTTGCATTTCAAGCAGATTCACCAAAACTGGACAACAGAGGTTTGTAAAAACGTTGCCTTGTCTACAAAATTTGTGCTCTTACATTCTGATGGTAGAGTCAGAATTTGGCGTGGGCAACATGAAAGTATGGCTGCATCCTGTTTTGTATCTGCAATTAAGGCTATTGTAGGTGGTGTTTTCTGGAGACATTTCAGGCCACTTAGTACCAACCTAGCATCATTTAAACATCTGAGTATTGTTGCTGCCCATGCCTATCCCTTTATCCCTGACAGTGTACAGTGAATCATACAATGCTCTCATAAAGCTCAGATCATCTGAAACTGGTTTCTTGAGTTTGAAAGTGAGTTCACTGTACTCAAATGACTTCCACAGTCACCAGATCTGAGTCTAATAAAGCACCTTTGGGATGTGGTGGAATGGGAGATTTGCATCGTGGATGTGCAGCTGACAAATCTGCAGCAACTGTCATGTGAATATGGACCAAGATTGCTGAAGAATGTTTCCAACACTTTGTTGAATCCATGCCACGAAGAATTTGGGCAGTTCTGGTGGAAAAAGGGGGGCTGAGCCCCTATTGTAACTATCAAGGTGTACCTAAAAAAGTGGGAAGTGAGTGGATTTCCTTTTTGCATTTCACAGAGGCTCACCTACTGAAGCTTTTCAAATGAATAAAAATGGCCAATAAGAAGAAACCAGTGGGTGTTTAAAATATCACTGGACAAGTGTTGAGGCTGACACGTGACCTGTAGAACTGCACATTCTCCCACAGACCTTTCTTCTCTGTTTCTTATCTCCAGTCTGATATACCACGCTTTGAAGAGTGCTTGGAGTTGATATGGGCTAATTAAAACAAGTGTACAAGCTTTATAAAACATAGCTTGGTGTTCTCTTTAAGAAGAAAAAAGTAATTTGAGGTAAGGAACAAACAGTTCCATGTGTACCCTTCCTGTTTAACAGAAACCAGCATATTTAGAAATAAGCAGGGATTTGGGTTTTTCTGTGCCACTCTCAGCACATCAAACTAACACCTGCTGCTCTTTGGCATTTCTCTGCTGCTGTTAAATGCTATAACAAAGCTACTGCACTGCTGATTACTAATATTTCAAAAATGTTAATAAATCATTTTAAATCAGCAGTGCTCTTGTTTTGAAAAAACAGAAACTGCCTTGTAACCTATGTTCAGATCCAATAGCTTGAACGCAGATGTTTATTTAAATGGAAAAAGTAATTTATTTTGCATCTGTCCTGCCAGGTCAAATATCTCTGTAGTTTATCATGCATCTCTCTGGCTTCTCAAATTCCCCCTTAGTCATCGTGCTGTAGAAAGTTCCAGTCTTGTGTATTTCTTGTTAGGGGTCAGAGGCAGTATTGACCATTTCCTTTCTACTGCACAGTAATGTTGTTTTAAACCCTGAGTTAACCATAGATCGATCTGAAGAATGGGTGTATTTGGGGACTGCCATTCGTCATAAGGCTTGAAAGGGTTGTTTTCTCCCGACCCTGTCACCTTTGATGAATTCCCATTAAAGGCTCCACTCTGGAAGGCACAGCCAGCATTTGCCTTGGCTCAGACACACTGCATTTCCTCCTCTTTCTCTTTCTAAGTTTGACAAGATACTTTTAATTGTTCCACAACCTTTTGTCCATAAAGGACATCATTTTAGTTTCTGTTTGTTTGTGATGGGCGGACCACACAAGGTTTTTAAAAACTGCATTGGGAGAAATTAATTTTCTTCGCTTCTATTTTCAAATCTGCGATGTGGACATCCTCTAAATGTCAGCGTGTTCCTCAGGGATGTGGGGCTGCCTTTGCACTTGTTTATTTCCAAGAATAGAGCAAGTAGGAAAACTCTTAATCTTGTCCATGTCCGCAAACCACCCAGATGAATCTGTGCTTTAAATTTTAAGGGCATTGTAAGGTTATGACCACTGTAATGGATTTCATCAGATACGGTCAATAAATTCCTGGAATATTTCAGAAAGCAGCAATTCAAAGTACTTACCATGAGTACTGAAAGACGCATCACTGTAATTTTGCAACAATGACTGACAATTGTCTCTGTAACGCTACTTCAGCAGTTTGTCGGGTTATTTCATCACTCAAAGCAGCTTGTCACCTCTTTCCTTCACTGTTTCCTTCTCTTTCTGTTTCCCATTTCAAAAGTAACTAACCCACCACTTCTTTTTAAGTTGATTCTGGGGTCAATAACATTTCTTGAATTACATTGGAGAAAGTGATGAAAGAAACTGGTTAACACTCTTACCATGTCTCACACTAATTCACCGATGGACAATTTATCCACAGTATTGTGGTCTGAATCGTAAAGTTATCCAATTTGGCATCGGTTCAGAGTTAAAGTAATTGGAAGTGACAGACTACTTAAGACTTTTTGCTCTCATTCATGTCCCCAGGAGGAAAAGAACAAACATTATACACAGAGTATGAGCATATTACCGACACACTCTGGGCTACAAGAGAAATAGTACATTTTGTGTTTTAGATCCCAGTTTTCTCAGTCGATAGGCATGGTGAGGACAGACAGTTTTTGCACATAATCCATGTTTCAAGATTTCTAACATGAACCTCATTAATCCAATACCAAATCACATTTTTTATACATTTTAAACAAATGCTAAAAACGATACAAGCACTTTTTTTAGCTTGATGATTACCATGGTCTTATCTCAGGCCAGCTATGATTGATTGTTTCACTGCACTGCTTATAGCACATATTGTGATTCTTTTAAGCTTTTAAAGAAAAGAAGGAGGAACCCGAGTGCTGATCGCACAAATACTGTAATGTTAAAAGATCCAAAGCAGCTGTCTTGGTTTTTATAGGGATATTGAAGTTACTGCATTCCTGTGCATGTGCAGTTCCTCTGAGTTAAGCTAGAGTTAAGGTCAAAACCCAATCTTTAACATGCTCACACACACACACACACACACACACACACACACACACACACACACACACACACACACACACACACACACACCCTCTCTTCTAATAAATAATTATCCCTCAGTGTGATGTGGCTTTGGTCCAAGGCCCTGGAGTTTATGTGAGCTGCTTTTAGTAAAAAACAGTACCGTATCCAAAATGGAAACATTCCGGCCACATTTTATGCATTTTTGTTTTTACCATTTTTACATTTTGAGCAATTACTGTTTCACCTGTAATTTTTATTCAGTCTAGTGCAGTGTTTTTGCAAGCAGCTGTCTTGCTGCTCGCTAAACTGTTGCTTCATCCAGTAAGTATAAATTTTGAAAGTGTATATTTCTGAAAACAAATGAGTCAGAGTCATAGGAGTCCAGAACGATAAGCATTTGTAAGAACGGCTCAGGTCACTAGTGCACTGACTAACATTTTCATTTTGCTGTTTTTGAACACATGTTTGAAAACATTTTTTATTTTCAAATTGTATTTTTAGTTGCTCAGGTTTCTAGTTTGTTCTGCATCCTGAACACTGGACATGTAACACTGACTCCCTCTTTCATGCACATGTACGTGCAATTGATGAGAAACGCTTAAACTTGAACAAAGAAGGAAGAACAACACCCTCTAATCTAAATGTGACATTAGTTAGAATCTACTCAGAAGTGTAGTCTGTAAAAACAATAAAAAGATTTGCAGTCTCAGCTGGCTGGGGAAAAGCAAGGGAGTCATCCTCTTCTCATCCTCTCTTGCTCCTCCCCTTCTTCACTGAGTTATTCAGTATTTGAGCCTTCAAGAGAATAAGGAAAGCCAGACATTATAGAGACAGAGGGACAAGGAACTGTTTATCTCACAGGCTCCCACTTCAAATCCACAGCAGGTACCCAGGGAGCCTGAAATTTGGCATCCAGATTTTGTTCAACAGTCAGTTATTTTCATTATTCAATTTCTCACAAAAGATTGGAAACATGGCTCCTCTAGCGCATTGTGACCACTGATGTCTGTTTCTGCAGAAGTATTTCCTCCATGCTTCTTGTTTCTTCAGATATTGTTTTTGTTATGCGCTTAAGAGTTCATTAATGTTACTGTGATTTCTTAGTTGTACCTTCTTTTGGAATACGATCACTACTTTTTTGGACTGGATTTTCTTGAATCTCCTTCGCTAATGTTGACCGAACCGTGTGGAACCATGTCACTGGGCTCAGATGTTCGCGATCTGACCCTTTTACAACCTGCACCTCCTGTGCCATCCTTACCAGGAGCTGGTGGCGGCTGTGGGATGTCTGTTGGTGGGGGCCCGTGGACCCAGATGCTGGACCTCCACCCTGGCTCTCCATACAGCTCCCTGCCCTCCCACCATTCCCTCATCAAGCAGGAGCCTGGCTGGGGCACCGCTGATCCGATAGAGGACCCTCACTGTGGACTTGGGGCCTTCACAGTGCATTTCACTGGCCAATTTACAGGCTCGGGCCCCTGTCGGACCGGGGCCTTTGGAGAACCACCTTCAAACCAGCCAAGAATGTTTCCCAATGGAACCTACCTGCCCAGCTGTGTGGACAGCCCTCCTACACCTCGGAATCAGGGTAAGCATTCTTACTGCTAATCCCTTCTGTGATACCATCAGTCAATAAAATGTTTTTTTAGAGACAGCATCATTCTATACTGCCATTAAATGTGCTCTTGATGTTTAAGTGTTGTCAGTAATGTTGTGTCTGAGCAGCATGTCATGTTCTTTACTAGGTCATTTCAAATCACAACAAATCCTTTGGCATCATCATTATTATTACCCCTCAGTTTTGGGTTTAATTAACACAGTATTGCATGTATACATAAAAAATGTAAGTATAAAAAATAAAAATTGAGTCCTTTGACTTCAGCTGCTGTTTGAGCAACTTTTTATACAAAACAGAAGATTAGTTTGGTTCTTATCTGGAATCATAATTAAAAATGAAACTACATAAATTTTGTTTCAATGTTTCTGTACAGGAGATAAGACACATCTGCCACTGTCATAAACAATTCTTGCATTTGCTATCTGCTGGGGTACATTTAACCTACATGTTTGCCTGCTGCTTTCAGAGGAAGTGTGCATGTGAGACTTCTTTGCCCAGCGCAAAGTAGTTTTTGATGAAGTGATAAAACAGAGTGGTTTTCTGCAAGTGGCATGAATTAGGGAGTTTGTGAGTCATTTTTCTTAGAAATTTACTGACATCCCTTTTGGGCCTGACGCTGGGTATCACAAACTGTCCATACTGCGTTTGTAAAATAAACATCACATTCACTTTCCTTGTGATTGTACGATACTTGTGTGCTACAGCAGAATACATCAAAATAGTTTTCGTTACATGTTTCTTTCCCCGTCAAATAACTAAAATGATACTCTTTAAAATTTTCTCTCCCATTCTATTTTTTTTTTACAAAGCATATGCTACAGTAGCTCACATCAGTCCATCTGTGGTGTGTCTGCCAAATTTCTTTTTCCACCTGCCATAAATAATGCAACCACAAAGCCAAAGATAGATGGGGGGAAAAAGAATATGTTACAAGGAAAGAGGATTTAGTAGTGCGATGAATGTCTCCCTGCGGTAAGCCTGCCAGGGACTAAGAGCTACTATCAAGGGGATATAGATAACTGACCAGATACTGAAGACTTTGCAAGCTTCAGAATGTTGCAGTGATGTTTGAGATGATGATCTAATGACTCGAGCAGGCAAATAGGCTCATTTTATTTCCATCACCTCTCTTTTTTGTTGTTTTTGTTTTTTCTCTCAGGTTACGGAGCAGTCGGTTTAGACAGCAATCCCAGTTACGGTCACACGCCGTCTCACCACACTCCTCAGCTCTCCAGCCTGTCATTCAAACACGAGGAGACACTGTCACCGCCAAACAGCATAGGTAACTCTTTACGCCCCGGCGCCTTTTCATTTGATCTGCAGACTGGAAGGCTGTCGTGTCACAGCAAGGTTATATAAGTAACCCATCATTTTTCATATCACAACAGAACCGCTATTATCCATTTCCCTTCATCTCTCCCCATCTCTGTCTGCACACATATTCATATACGCAGACATACATAAACACACTCTCCCTCTTGCTCTTCAAGCATACAAAAGGTTAATGATTCTGGAAATTATAACTTGAGGAAATGGCTTTATGCGACTCTGTTGGAATGTCAAAAACTGTCTAGGGACCAA
This sequence comes from Haplochromis burtoni, assembly GCF_018398535.1. Lineage (NCBI taxonomy): Eukaryota > Metazoa > Chordata > Actinopteri > Cichliformes > Cichlidae > Haplochromis > Haplochromis burtoni. Next base: position 1,921,485 of record NW_024582372.1, read on the forward strand.
TATACTATCTGAACCTGAAAAGGACCAGTGGTTCTCAACGACCTGTTCTCCATTCTGTTATTTTTTCTCTCTTGCCGTTCATGTGTCTTTGAAATGAACTCATATTTGTCTTACAAATAAATTTAGTGTGTCTGGAAAAATGATTCAATATAATATCAATGGTTTAGAAGCATTTATATCGCAAGTGGAACAGTGATGTATTGTATGTAATATATAGTTTTAACCAAAAACCACTAAAATTAACAATGTGTTCAGTGTTTTCTGTTTTTTTCTATGTATTTCACAGTTTCATGATCTTTTCTAGACTCCCAGCTTTTCATTTAAAAAAAGCATATTATTTTAAAATCTGAAAATGAAATTGTTGTAAACACTGCATCCATATTTTAAACCAGCCTTTGTATTTTTTTCATTTGATTTAGTTGACCAGCAATTTCCAGCGCCTAATCCTATGTTCAGCTGCCATAATCCTTCAGACTCTTGTCCGAGCAGCCAAGCGCTGCTGCTGCGAAATTACAACAGGTACAATAATTTATCCCTGTATGAGTTTGTTTTTGCTTTATTTCCCCTTTTTTCTGGTCCTCAGTCATCAGTTCATGTCAGATTCTTTCCACTGACACCATATGCAGCTTGCTCACTTGCTGGTAATTTTTAGAAGTGTGAACTCTCCCTGATCCCACATTAAGCCCGTGTTTGCCTCTACAGCGTCTGGGTTGTGAATCCTAATTTGTTCTGAGGTTAAGTGCTGCCCACTGGTGCTCAGCAGGCCAAAACAAACACTTAAGTGATCTACTGCTGATGTGTCGCAGTCCACCCTCAGGAAAAATGAGGAGAAAAGTAAAAAGGAGAAATGTTAAGTGAAAGTGAGAGTTGCGGAGAAGCTGCCACTGAAAATCTGCTTATTTGAATCTGTAGATGTGTTTCTCACTTGTTTTCGTTTGGATGGAAAACATCTCAAAGGGTAAATTAGGATGAAATTCTTCAAATGCCGGCCCGCGATGTTGTTGAAGAAAAGGAACATGTACAACTCAAATACTGGGACGGCAGCTGATAAGAACGGGGAAGACTGCACTGTTGTTAGAGCTATTGCATGAACTGGAAACCCTCAAACAAACACGCACACGAGTGCACGCGCTCATACACATGGTGTACATATGTCAGATATCAGTGAGTCTTTGCACAGTTTTACTTAGTTCAGAACTGATTAGTGAGCCATCGCAATCCTTCCCTCAAGGACTTCTGAAGGAATGTGGTCCAGAATTCCCCTGAAAGTCTTTCCCGCCATTAATGATACCGAGGACAGAGTGATGTCATCCACGGGTCCAGGGTGTACTAGGCACAGAGGCTCTCACCCCCACAAGGAGTGCACAATCCCATCTTCAAGTGTGCGAGTTTGTGTGCTGTGTTTGTGTGTGTCTGTGTGAAGTAGTGTGATCTGCCAAGGTAAAGAATGGCTCAGTGCCTGTGTCTTTTAATGAGGCCAGTGAGGAGTGTGGTGGGTGGACAGCATGTGTTAATAAGTGAACCATTTGGACTTCCCCTGAATGAAACATCTTCATTTTATGTACAAGGGAAGAAAACTGTCAGGAGGAATTCAGAGTAAATCTTGTCTGTGATTATTAATTTCAAGGTTATTTCCAAAAAGTAACCAAATAATAAATTTAAAAAAAACCTGAACATAGCCTATAAATTACTTTCCCCGCTTTCCTAACTCTGCTGTAAGTGCAGTGTTAACCCTGTTAATGCCGTATGCTGTATGTTTTACTCAGTGATAACCTGTACCAAATGGCATCTCAGCTGGAGTGTGTAACATGGAACCAAATGAACTCCTTGGCATCATCTATGAAGAGGTGAGACTTTGTCGCTTTTTATTTTCAACACCATATGGTGCAGTTTTTAGTCTTCACTGGTGCTTTGTTTATGTGCAGTCTTTCACTTCTAATGCATGTTCTAAATGCTGAGTTGAGTATTTGAAGGTTTTCTGGTTTAGGCTACTATAAAGTCATTCAAACTTTTAAAAAGGAAGAAAAAAGAAGGAAACAGAAAGAAGGGGCCATTTGTGCTAAAGAATGTGAGACGAAGCTTTCCTTGCTCAAAAAATAAAAAAAAGTCTCAGATGAAGTTTATGTAGGATCCCGTCACCTAAATTTACAAGCTGAGTGAGAAAATATATCTTCAGGGCCCTGGATATATTGTTAGAGGCAGGCATGTTTAGGGATTGTTTGGAAGAGAAGAGGAGAAAGGCTTTTGTTCAAGTTGGAAATCCGTCAGGAAACATGGCATTTATGTCCTAAATACTCCACTGTTATAATTAACTTGTAACTTTGTTCCTGCCTACCAGCGGCCATCCAACCAGCTATGACAGTGACCCCATAGCCCCACCTCCACCCATGCTTGTCAGCACCCAGTACCACATACACACCCACGGTGTCTTCAGAGGACTTCAGGTTAGTCAGGTTTGGTCACACATATGAACAAAGACAGAAAGTGAACTTCCTCAGTGTAAATCCTTCTCCTTTCTTCTTAAAGGATGTCAGACGGGTATCTGGTATCACTTCCCCTGCTGCGAAGACTTCAGAGGCCAGTGAGAAGAGACCGTTTGTGTGCGCTTATCCCGGCTGCAGCAAGAGATACTTCAAACTGTCCCATCTGCAGATGCATGGCCGCAAACACACAGGTGGAGGCTGTTTAGAACATTTGTACTCATTTGTCCTGCCCACTTTGAAATGTGACGACTTTAGGCTTCGATGATGACGGCTGGTTTGTATTGCAGGAGAGAAACCATACCAGTGTGATTTCACAGACTGTGGACGCAGATTCTCTCGCTCGGACCAGTTAAAGAGACACCAGCGCAGACACACAGGTAGAGTGGTGTTAAGCTAGTATATCTAATCCCTCATTCCACTATAGATAGGTACATCAGGTTTCCTTTTTGGACAATACATTTAAAAAGTAATTACTTAAAGGATTTTGAATTTCCTGGTAGTGTGGAGGAGGCAGTTTTAAATGAATAATGAATATTTTTTGAAGCGAGAAATGAGTCATTGTAATTAGTGTTTCATTATTTATAAAATCCTGGCTGCTGCCTTAATTCGCCTTTTAACTCTTTTTTCTTAAACCTTCTTACTGCTTTCTAAAAATATAGCGGCCATCATTATTGCTTCAAGACCCCGTAATGCATAAAACTATATCATTCAATCCAGGAACACAACAAAATAAATATTTAGAAATTAATTCACTACGAGAAACAAATAATTTTTCTATGTATTGTGATTTTGTATTTATTTAATTGATAATACTGAATGCTGCATAACCAGAGTGATCAATTATAATCCATGAATGCTAGAATTCCCATATCTAGAATGAATCTAGAGTAAATTTGATCACATTTTCTTAATAGCAATTTTTAACCACTTAATCTTACACTTAACTTCTGACCCTCTTCTTACCGTTTCCACACTCATTCATGTTTCTGACGGTGCAACAACAACCGTCATCTCTGCGTAGGAGTGAAGCCCTTTCAGTGTGAGACGTGTCAGAGAAAGTTTTCACGGTCAGATCATCTTAAGACACACACTCGGACTCATACAGGTAAAACAAGTGCGTATACCTTTATTTTCTACTTCTCCATTCGAATTGATTTACACACAATAAGTGCCTTCACTGAATTCACTCTAAAGCAATGCTTTCTCCTGTTTCCCCCCCCTTTTTTTTGCGTGTCCCCTCCTTGTCAGGTGAGAAGCCCTTTACATGCCGCTGGTCCAACTGTCAGAAGAAGTTTGCCCGCTCTGACGAGCTGGTGCGCCACCACAGCATGCACCAGAGGAACCTGACCAAGCTGCAGCCTGCCATCTGAGCAGCAAGAGGAGGAGGAGGAGGACAAAGAGGAATGTGACAGTATGTTGTGCCAGCTAGTAGAAAAAGATGCCTGGATCCTGGTCAGCGGTTATGGTGCTTTGCCAGACTTACCGAAGTGGCGAGCGCAGCTGATGCCTGCGTCAACGTCAAGACTCACAGATGATCCCCAAGGTCGTCAAGATGCACTTCAACCACTACTAGCAATAAAAGTGCCATTTTGAGAGGGTATAATGCCACAGTAATGCTGAGCCAAGATTTTTGTTTTTAACTTCATGAGATGAGGAAAATGTTGACATACTATTTTGAATATTTTACAACACATGCACTGGCTTATTCTTTTGTTTTTAAAATGGTCTCACCTCTTCAATATGTTGGACATTGTAAACTGGATTTAGAGCAATAAGAACAACTCCTCAGTGTTTGTCTGTTAAGTTGAACACAGAGAATCTTCGGTTGTGGGAATGTCGACATCTTTATCTTCCTAAAGTGTACATTAGACTGCCCAGATTGCTTTGTATATACTTCATGTGGTGCATTTGCTCACAATATATGGTGCCTTTTATATTCTTGTGCATTTATAAAATCTTGAGTCACATCAGTGCACACTTGTGTTGGCGAGAGACAAAGGAGGTGTGGGTGTTGTCAGGTTAAGAGGCCACCTATGAGACGAGGTGGGGGTGTGAGGTGGGTGACAGACAGTAAAACAGCACCCCTCTGTGACTCTGACAGGGTGCAGATCTCACCCTCCTAAATCTCAAGCACACATCTTCATAAATAGGAACATCTGGAGCCCAATAAATCTCATTAGAAAAGACACATACCTCAGTGTCAGCAGGCTGCTCTCCACTGACTGCCCCCTTCTACGCAGGCTGGGCCCCAAAATGCACACATGCACATGCTTGAGTTCTTGCTGTACATAATAGCCTGCAGTTTAGAACAACACTTTACACCTTTTATCCACATGATGGCAGTGTCATCCTTTCTCGTCTTGCAAATGGAACTTGTACTCAGAGTTCTCGACTGTGACTGAATTCATATACTGTTTATATTTTACCACCTCAGCCTGAAGATGTCCAATTTATTCTTGCATGTTGAGTATCAGTACAGACTATATTTCGGTCCGTGAAATATACATGGTTTCAATAGAATGTGTGTTTTTCAGCTTATCTGCAAATCTAGAGGAAAGGCGATGGGATGATTCAGCTTCAGAGGGTGTGTTAATAAAATATGACTCAGTGTGGGCAGAAAGTGTTGTTGCATGGCTCATAGTATGTTTTAACTGTTATCAGTGTGCTCGCATATGGAAAGCACAGTGTACGTTTAAAGAAGACATTTATCCAACAGAAGCCCAAACAGGGTACAGTGTGTACCTGCTCTTTTCACGGCAGCCCTTTTACACTTGACAAATTAACAAAGATTAAAATGCCTTTCTCCTACTTCAGGGTCACGGACGGCTCATTTGAAGTGCAGATTCAGGTTGTTTTCCAATTCCCATAATGGCAGGGAGGTAGTATCTCTGTGATGTTTTTTTCTGCTTCTTAATCCAGTGCACTTTGATTAAGAAGGGCTCGTCTTTGTTCTTACTCAGCGGGGGTGTTGTGAATTGCTGGAAGATCAGACGGACAGAGTGAAAGACAGAGCTGAACATTTTACTCACTTCAGTTCACTCTTTACTGGATATTGGCAAGGCTTTCCGGAGCAAGAGGTTCTGATGCTTTAAATGTCCTCAGTCTTTACTACCAACGACTATCACACTCACTCAGATCTGTGCCCTATACACTGATCTTCTGCATTTCTTTGCGGGCATGTGTATTACCCAAACAACACAATAAATGTATGCACTCAGTCCCATCCTGCCAAATGTTACCCCCAGTCTGAATGCATGAACACACACATAGGCGTACACACACTCGCTCGCGCACACGCCACCAGATGCCCCCTCAGCTGTACTGCTGGCAGTTTGCCTTTAAGGGGTGTCGGCATGGGTAATCTCAGGTGACGTACACCTGGTAAGGCACAGCCCAAGACATCTGTAGGACAGCAGGCCTGCTAGCTTCACAGCCTCCACAACCACATGCAATGTCCCGAAAAGGTTTCTATCAAAAGTAAAAGTTATTTAAATTCACTGTCACAAGGAAAGCAAAGGAAAAGGTGCATCTTTTTCATGATTTAGTTGTATGGAACAACAAGCTGTTTTTTGTAGTTGCTTTAAAAAGGAGTGGTCTTATTTTTCACTATGTCATTCGGTGAAGTCCCAGGTGCTTCCAACATCAGCATACATTTCCCGCTGTGTTTCTTTGGGCCAAAAGACGTTATTTAACCTCCAGGAACTGGAAAGGTCAGTGCACATGTAGCACACACAGGCTCTTAGGAGCCCCAAGGGATTGTTAACAAGGTCAACCCTCCAGAGAGACAACTCAGAAGGGTTACAAGGAGGCCCGCATGCAAAAACAATGCTGTGCCAACAGGAGGCGCTGTCAGGTAATGTTCACATGTTAAGTGAAGCATGCTGTTAGTTTTATTCCCAGACAGCTTTCTCCCCCTCCCTTCAGGCTAGCTCTCTGGTGCAGAGCTGCTGCTTCACAGTCTGAGGGGGTCTAGGGGTTCTTGGGGGTATTCCCTGTAGTAAAGCAGGGAGCCTGAGGGGCTCTGGTATGTAGGAGCTTTGGGAATGCAGAGGCCTTGGGGGGCCTGGAGCTCAGATGGGGCCTACAGGGTAAACTTTCTCACTCAGGGAGCAGAGATGGAGCAGATACAGAAAGACAGCGAGGGGAAAACACCTTGAGAGAAGTCTGTTAGACATGCAGGCAGCAGCCGGAAAGATCCCATGAGGGTACACAGACACGGGAACAAACACACACTTACGTATACCCTAACCACAAACCAATATGTGGGACAGCAAGGAGAAGCAGATAGCACGTTTTATGTATTCACGTTCTCATCAGAAATTTCATCTTTTATCTTCCCATCATTTCTCCCTCCTGCTGTCTCTTCTGTGCCACGGGAAGATATTAACCTCTAACAGGATTAGATGTGTCTCTATCATGTGATCTAGAAGCTCACAAACCAACTCGTGCCCCCTGGGGGAACAGTGGGATGGGAAAGACCTTGTCTCCCCTCTCCATCCCAAAGGTATCCAGATGCTGGGACATGGGGAGAGAAATCCACAGAAAGAGAGATGAAAATGTCGACAAATGGAGCGAGAGAGTCATTTTGTCCAAAGATATCAAGTCTCACGGGGACAGCATTGTCTACACCCTCACTGTGATGAATTTCAAAACAACTCAACTGCGGGCCACTTTGCCCGCCTTTTAATTAAAACTTGAGAAGTTCCTCTCAGCGTATATCATGTGAGATATGCTGCAGCTTGCCAGAATGTGTGAGTGACTGAAGAAGCCATTTGAAATCTGTTTGAAACTGATTTTGAGTCTTCCTGACCTCAGTCCAAAGGGCTCCCATTTCTCCTGAGGCAGTTACAATTAGTTACCAACTCACTAAGTTTATGGTTCCTAAATTGAAATATATTGCTCTTTAAAGCCTTCTCTCTAATTGTGTAGTCATTAATTGCTGATTCCCTATCTACACTGTGTTGATGGGCACATAAAAACTCATGGTGATAGATGAGCGCAAGTGCAGTTCACAAAAAAAAAAGAAGTCAGGGTGTACGTCTTATTCATCCTCACCACCACTAGGAGGAGTAAAGTCCTCGGATAATTCTCTTTGGTAAAAGAAAAGATACAAAAGTCATTGTCCATAAGTAGAAACACATTTATTAGCCCACATTTACAATTAAATACAATCACATGAATTGGATGACAGACATAATGGCCTTTGCATGAGGGCAGTTCCCTCAAATCAGCCTAGACAGGAAGGAAAAAAATATTTCTGTAGTCATCTGGATGTTTGAAATGTTTTCACACACAAACAATTCCTCACATAAAGGCTGTTTGTACATATTAGCCTGAATAAGTCTGGTGGAAAAATCCTGAATACCTTTATTTATTTATTTATTTTTGGCCAAAAAAACCCATCAAATAAAGACATGCTGAATGTTTTACATAGTGGAAAGACTTAATTGTGTGATTTAAGTGAGACTGAGGATGATTGGATGTTTTAATGTTCATTATGACAAATGGAGGGATCCGCTCTTTCAGTGAAATGTCCATTTCTGATGAGTTCTTCTAGAACAGTGATTGTGGGAAATTTCATCTGGTGAACAAGAAACTGAACAAAAAAATTTTGTTTAAAGTTCACAAGTAGGTGGTAATGCCTGGTACATTTCACTGTAGTTAATGTAAGCTAAGGTAAGTTCATGTTGACTGGACACTTTATATATGTATATTTTTTTTCCATTAGTACATCTATCGACTACACAGCTTGTGTAACCAGGAAGTAGGTGCGATACTTGTATCAAACAATAAATAATCTTAAGAACAATGTTACTATTCTAAATGTTATGTATCTTTTTAACAACATCTATGTTTACAGCAAATGTTTAGCCTAATAAGTACAGAAATTAATATATAATATTGTTTGAGCTGTCACATTAAGCCACGTATCATATCTATATGAAAAAAAATAGTTGGACTTTTTTCGCCTTTATGCCTGTTATTATATAATGGGCATAAAGCTTGTTATGAAAGCTTCAGAACGGGATGGGTCAGATGTCCCAAAGATCATTATAAACAACACCCTGGGCTATAAATCCCCAGGGTGGAAGGAACAAACACAGGACATAATAATAGACAAAGATGAGGGAGCGTACACTTGGATGAAAAATAGGGCATCGTGATTATGTGAGTCAGAGAGGAGCAGGGGAGCTAAGGGGGAATTGGATGCTATGCGTACTTTGTTATGGTGGCTGTTTAATTGTAGCAGTCATTTTGGCTTTGGAGCTGTTAATTGCTGATATGGAAATAGAAGTGTGCTATAAAAAAAGCTCTTTAAGAGGAGATTGTTGGTGGACACTTGGAAATTGTATTGGATCGGAAGGGTGGGTGGGGGTGAGGTTGTAGACATTAATATGTTGCTCTTTATGACCCTCCACTCCCACTGTCTCCACCCTGTTTTCACCCAGAGGGCTCATTATTGTCAGAGGAGAGGAGCTGATCTACGCAGACACTCATATGAGGGCCGTCTGAAGGCATTAATGTGCACACACTCCCCCAGTGTGAATGACTAGAACCTATCATAAACAGCAGGAGCAGACCGTTAAACATGGCCGCTAGGCAGGTAGTCCACGCCCCCCCCAGTCCCCCATCTTGTTCATGCAAACACACATTTGGTTCTTTTACATCTCTGTGCACCACTAATACTTGTCCACCTTCACTCACACATTGGCTCAAGGACATAGATGCACCCTGACACATGACAACCCTCATATGGTATCTGGAGGAAGTACATTGAGTAACTTAGTGCAATTATTCAAATGTATGAAGCAAGACTGACTCCACACTCCTTAGCAAAGCAGTAGAGAAAATATTATGTTATCTAACAGAGAAAAAAAGAAGAAGCAGATAATACAGACACCTCCGCTCTGAACCTTCCTCAGAGCTGGACCTGTTTTTTTTTCTTTTTGACAGATAAAGAAATTCATGTATTCTTGGATGACTGTACAACTGGAGCCATGCCCATGTTTGTTAGCCTATTTCAACAAATTCTTATGGAAAAAAGCAAAAACCAAACATTCTTATTGTTAAGTTATTTAAACTTGAAAAAAAAGCTCTCAAGTAATTCAAACCAGAGTAAAAATATCAAACATGACTTGGATATTTGGAGGATAGTTTTGTAGCCATTTTTGGCTTCTAGTTTGAGAGTGAAGAAGAAGGAGGTCTTTCATTAGAACGGAATAAAACAGCCCACACATACATTGCTCTGTCCCTTGTTCCTAATGAGCTTTATCGCATTGGTCCCGCTTGACTTGTCTTGCTAACTGGCACACATATATCCATATGTTCCACATGAGCAAGCAGAGGGGACAGGCTGGGTGGCAGAACTGCTTTCTCAGTTACATCTGAGAGTTTTACTGCAACAGCCAGGAGCAACAGCAAGTCAGCTTAACTCCATGTCTGCTTTCCACGCACACGTGTGTGTGTGAAGTCTGTAATTAGTCCTGAGAAGTGTTAATAGTGTTAATAGCGTTAATAGTGCGCTTGTTCCTGATGTTCAACGAATAAAAAAGTTGAATCCAGACTTGAAAAGTTGAGTTGCCTGGACGATTAGCTGTCTTCATTGGTGAAGTTATAAAGACAGGCAGCATTCAAACACAGGGACGTTTTACAGAGGTTAGGAAGGCAAGCCCCCAAAAAAGACTGACAAAAAAATAAATAAATAAATAAATAAATATTGCAGCACAATAGGAAAGAAGTTTTGAGAAACTCAGTGGTGTGTTTAAAAGTATTACGTGTTGTATGTAGGCTGGTGTCCAGTCAGTGAGATGAACACCAGTGTTCACCTGTACCTGTTACCATTTGTAGCAAGGACACAGAGAGAGCACGACACCATGTCACACTGACAGTGGAAAATTTGCATTTTAACTGTTTTTCTACATGCAGAATGATTTTTATTAAGTTGTGACGATGATGCTGTAAATAAATGTAAATGTTGACGATTCAGAAACTGCAGAAACCCAGGATTATGTTTGAGGTTATTAATTTAGCTAGTAGTATTAGCTATATGAATTCCCAACCCAATACATTTAACCATTTAGACTTCTACCCATCCTCTTCTGCCTATCCTTGTCAGGGTCGTAGGGGGGCTGGAGCCTATCGAGGCTACCACAGGTCACTAGCCTGGCGCAGGGCTAACACAGAGAGAGGGAGACGATTCGCATTCACATTCACATCTATGAGCAATTTAGATTCACCAACTGCATGTCTTTGGATTGTGGGAGGAAGCCGGAGTAGCCGGAGGGAATCCATGCAAACGCGGGGAGAACAAACATAACTCCACACAGAAAAAAACCCCAGCCAGGTGGTGGAATTGAACTCAGGACCTTCTTCTAGTGAGGCGTCAGTTCCATCGTGTCACAGTGCTGCATTTAGACATAGTTAACCTAAAACTGCGGTTTGCCTTAAATGAAGTTCAAACTGTGTATCAGAATGAGGAAACGTGGTTATTTAAGTGATTTTAAGTGTGGCATTGTTATTGGTGCCGCTATTTTGGCACTTACAAATATGCAGTCTGTGGCAAAGCCCTGAGTAAAAAAGCCTTATTGATGCCACAGATCAGAGCCTCTGATCTGATTCAGAGGAGAATGGCCAGACTGCTTTGAGCTGATGAACAGTAACCCGAATAACCACTTATTACCAAGGTATGCAAAAGAGCATACCCAATTGGAAAAGTCTAACCTTCAGGCAGGTGGGGTACACCAGCAGCAGACCACACTGGATGTCACAACTAAGAACGGGAAGGAGAACCGTTCTGTAGTTGGATACATTTTGTGAGCATGTGCAGTTTCTAATGCAGGTTTGTGCCTGTGTGGTATGCAAATTATGCAACTTGGGATTGGGATATCAAGACAGGGAAAACATTAAAGATTTTTTTTTTTTGAAGGTGTGTGTAAGAGTGAGTGTGTGGGGGGATTGAGCAACAGTATCCTGATCATTTACTGACATTTATTTTCACACACACACACTACATTGTTCTAATAATAATGATAATAATAATAATAATAATAATAATAATCCAGGTTGATAGGTACAATGCCAAGACAAGGAATAAGTCTTTGGAGTGAGGTAAAAGTAAGCAAGAACTTACTCGTGAGAAATCAAGGAAGGGAAACTTTATTTCCACCCATTACATATTCAGTAGGCCTTAGCCTAATTGACCTTAAAATCAGACAGTTGTAAACAGATAAAGTTAAAAATGAAACATCAAAAAGTGAAAATGTGAACACTGAGCACACAGTTGGCCTTATGTATACCAATAAATACATTTCAAACTAAATGTGGAGAAACATTTTTTTCACAGGCTACACTAAAACCAAATGCGTGCAAAAACCATGCCATTAAACATCAGTAATCAACAATTCTTAAAATACTTAAAGGATATAAAAAGTCTTTAGTTAACAGGACAATAAAACTGTAAACAAACAAACGAAAAAACTAAATTTGTGTTGTCTGTTTTTCTGAAAAGGAAAAGACCTTTAGTAGAACACTATATTCCTCTCAAACCTAAAGTTCAGAAGCAATTTAATAAATAAATAAATTCAGAACAAACGTTCTGAGCTGTGGTTTCACATTAGCATCAAAAATTGTTCCCATGTCTGACAATACTAAGCTTTGACAAGTTTTGTTACAGACTATCTACACAAATCTCTGAGGCAATGAATCTGGCGATTCGGCTGGAAGGCACCATTGTTGGAAAGTAAGTCCACGGGGTCTGGCTTTGCTCCTGAATGTCAGAAGCACAACATCGATACGAAGACTGAAACAGACCCACAGAGTTAGTGGTAGGATCGACACTCGTGCGTCCTCTCATTTGGTACAATGTTGGTTTGAAGTCTAACAAACTGACATCTGTCCCACTCTTACTGTCACTGTGTGTGATTGTGTCTTTGTAGACCAGCGCTCCTCACACACACACACACACACACACACACATACACACACGAAGCTGCAGTGAGAGCTCAGAGCTCGTCGTGGTTCCTGGTGAGGTCTTCTCCATAGTTAGTAGCCTGACTTCCCACAAACATGTTCCAGTTCTCGAGGATCTCCTCTTTAGTCAGCATCTGATCCTGATAAGGGAGATAGAATGTGTGAAATATGATGATTAAAAAAGCTCTTATTTAAATGTAAACAAAAACACGAAAGCAGAAAAACACTCAAGTGAAGAATTCTGCTGTGAACTGAAAATACACAAATACGAAATACACTAATAAAGAAAATTAACTTGTTTGCATGCCATGTTTGCGGCCCGTCCAGATCGTACACTTACTTTTGCCCTCTGTCGGCTAGGACGGGTTCCAGCTCGTACCCAGTGACTCTAATGAACCCTGTGTTGACAAGCTCTCACATCCACAAGGGCACAAGCAATAGATATGAAATCATATCAACATAGCTCTAACAGTATACCTTGTCCTGATCAGACTCGTACACCAGATGTCTGGCCTCCGCCTGTGCATGATCATAGTCTTGTGGCATGATCCAGTGACGGATTTCATCCTGGTCCATTTTTCCATCTTTGTTCAAGTCTCGGAAGTCAGAGAACTGTTCCCTCTCAGTCTTGACCCACTCTGGTTCTGGACCACCATCCTCATGTGCAAACATGTCCGCTGAAACCCAAAGAAATGATGAAAGAACATTTGAATAAGACATTTCGACAGTTTTTTAGTTTGCATTTAAAGAGAACGCACAATTTACACCTTAAATACACTCCTGGTATAAATTCCTACAGAAATGGCATACACACAATGTACACTATTTCACATGCAAGCCTTCCAAAGCAAACACCAATGACACTGAAGCTCTGAACCCTAACATCCATCTATAGTGGAGGTGAAGTTTAAAAAAAACAGATCATTTATGTTGTCACCAATGACATGCCAATCTATGCATCCTGACATTATACAGCTCTGTTCCTGTGTTGTGACAATGGTTGTTTCCCTTTTTTGTAACGTACGTTCAACATCATGAATTTTCAACAAGATGAGAGTCAACAGCTTACAAAGCACCGGAAAGAGATAATAGCAACTGCTCTACAACGAATACCACTTATGCTCAGCAGACTGAGCCATATGTCAGCTGTGACATCACAGTGCTTGAATAATTTCAAGTAGTGGTGTCAAACTTTTTCTTTCAACTTGGAGCCAGCAGAACATACCTTTCAGTATACCTAGAAACACTGCTGTCAGCACAGTTCTCTGCGTTAACCACCTTGTGGCAGACAATGGGTGACGTGTCTGTTAGTAATAAGGCCAGAAAACCATATTAGCTCCACTGGGACGACATTTAAAGTCCCCCCGAATCCCCAAATTTTGCCCTTTGCAAAGCCATCTAGTTGGCTGGACTGGAGACCTATCTGGCATGGTTAATTTAAAGGCCGCTATCAGGAGTTCTAAATCACAGTTTATACAATCCACTGTGTCCTGTTATTTCGGCAGAGTTGTCATTTCAGTGTACTGATAGAAAAATCATAAACACTATATGATTCATAATTAAAGAACTGTGCACACATAATGCTATCAAGAGGACATGTACATATTTCGTATTTCTAAAAAGAGCTGAAAAGTTCCTGCAAACTCCTGCAACACTTTAAAATCCACTTTTTCCAGTGATTAGGGGATTGAGGCAAATTGTTGAAATATTATATTATGCTCCTTATTCACATTCCTGTTCGTCTTTGTATGCTTCAAATTGTCAGTGTGTGTTTTAAAAACACTGAGTGGTATATTGTTAGGTTCTAAGTGGATGTTTGAGTGCTAACGGGTTTTATTTTTTACCAATTGCTTTCAATTTTTGAATTAACTCACCGATATATTCGTCCTCATCCACATGCCCGTCACTGTTCCTGTCAATGTCCTCCAAGGTTTCCTGCATAGAGAATGAGTTAATAATATCATTAAAGGAAGACACAAGGGTCCGTCAACTATAGAGGAACTTTCACTTTGAGTAATAGAAGAGAAACGTGCAGCCCTGGGGTGGAAAAGTGAATTTATAAGATTCTGCTCACAGCTGGGCCGGCAGAGTGACGCAACAATACAGGACTGCTGATGAGTTGCACTCAACAATGATTTACCCTTTTCAGCAAACAGTTGGTTCCACTAGATTTATCTGTAACATACTGGATCTGACAGTATGTGAATTTGGCTAACTGGTTAATTAAAGGGAAGGGAGTTTAAGCATCTCAGGGTTTTGTTCGTGCGGGGGTGGCACTTGTAGTGATGTGGATGCTGTAGTGGTCTCAACATGAAAGCAAAGCTCTCAGTTTGGTTCCTACTCTTACTTATGGTCACGAACTTTGGGTAGCAACCGAGAGAATGAAATCTTGGATACATGATGCAGAGACTATTTTCTTCCAAAGGGTGTTCGGGGTCCCCTTTACAGACAGGGCAAGCAGCTTGGCTGTTCTGGAGTTACTTAGATTAGAGCTGCTACTCCTACATCTGACTTGAATGACTCCTGGATGCCTCCTAGGTTCAGTGTTTTGGGCAGGGAGGATGCCCTGCTAAGTAGCAGAAGGACAGATGGAGGAATTTCTAATAGTTCACTAAGAGGAAAAAAGAAAATCTTTGTCTTAAACCCACATAGCCTGTGCAGGGTCAGCAAAAAGAGATTTTTCTCCAGTGTAGATCTTTAGAAACACTGAAAGGGTAAGATGTTCTCCGTTTTATAAGGATGCAAAAAGGACACGACAATTCACAGCAGTATAATCGGTATCATAATTAAAACCTATGTTCTGCTATAAAATCTTGTCTTTGCTTGGAAAATAACATAATGGGTTCAGCAATGAACTAAAGCATTTTATATGAGCTTTCTTTCGTATCAAACAGTTCCAGATCACTAAAACTGACCCTTTCATAACTCTTTTTAGGTTGAAATTCAGAAATTCTCTTAATGGTGTGTTAAAAGGAAGAAATGAAGACCTACATAAACACCACCACATACATCCAAGTTTTGCTTCCTGACTAGTTTTCCTAAATTCCTAATCAATAACTATGCCTCCTTGATTATTCACATCTCTCTGACTTAACTACGACCGGTTCTGTTCTGTTTTCTTTGGCCAAATACATGTGAATGCTCATGGAAAGTGTTACGCTTCAGAATGAAAGATTTCTCGTCTGCCAAATTTAATCTACTATTCTTAAGGACTGGTATTGTTCCACATTTGCAGTGTGCAGGAGCTCTCTGGTGCCAATAGTAGATGGCAGCAACACAAGCAGTTTGAAGGTAGAAATGTGAAGTGTGTGTAGGTTTCCAGTTGGCGCTTACCAACTTCATGTTCCTCCCTGATCCTGCACAGCAATCTCCTTCAGTTATTGTTCACGCTAGCCTACAGCCACATCCTTTCTAATGTTGTTCCTATGATCGCATGTACCATCAGTTACTCATTCGTTTGCATAGTTTTAGAAAGATCAGTGTTTCTGAAAAATTCATTGTAAGTATAAAGTATGAATGCAGCATGTATGTATGTGTAACTATCATGTTAGCTCTAGCCAGATTCACCACAATCAGTGAAGACACCCCTGGCTGAACCGTTCTTTGGTAACATTCAGCAACATCATAAAAATGAGAGATTAATAATTAACTCTGTCAAATGGGTAGTACAAATTTTATGAACAGAGCAGCATAGTGCATCACTGCTAACATTCGCCACCCCACATTCCACGAAGCCGAATTTATATTTAAAGATTGAGTTTTAAATGGGACGGTCGGTTTGTCCCACTGGACCTGTTCCCAAAAAAAAATATAGGAACTCAATCATTTCTGGGCCAAGTTAAAATTTCATTAGGAGGTTATTCAAATGTAGCACATTTATTTAAGTAGCGAGATCAAACACATGGAACAGAAACTCAAAACTCTTGGAATTAAATCATATTTCTTATTAGGCAGACGTGCTCTTACTTTTGGGAACGTCACTTCTTTCAGGTCTGACGTGCGTACTCCTTACTTAAAGATCACGTGAACACAAAGGGCTTACCAGAACCACAATATCCTTCATGTGTTCGAACTCCTCAGGGTGGAGGAAGGCTGTGAACTCTTCTCTGTCTGCTGCCAGGTCCCTGTTCAGATCAGCTGCTTTAAACCTCCTCTCATCACGAGGGAGCATCTTCTTGAAGCTGAACTGGTCCGTGGCATCTTCAAATTCTTCCGGGTTGGCTAAGAGGGTGAAAAAAAAAAGATGAATAAAAAATGAATCAGGTTTAATAGCCATGTAATACTTTAATACTAAAAAAAAATTAAAAAAAATACACCATGTGTCTTGAACTAGTGAGCCCATACCGAGGTAGTATCCATATGTGGCTTGTTTGTACTCATCCCAGGAAATCTTATTGTCCTTATTCAGGTCATAATCAGTCCACACCTTGGCTACATTCTCATACACATAACGCTTCTGGACGCGCTTTATCCAAGCCTTGAGTTCAGCTGTGGTGATGTAGCCGTCTGCATCGCTGTCTATTCGGTCCACAATTTTTCTGTTGGGCAGGGGAAAAGACTGATATTAGTGGTATATTAACTAGATCTTATAGGCATATATAGGCAACATACAGTGCTGTGCAAAAATATTGACTCAGCCCCTCATTTCTTTATATTTTGGTTGAAAATATTTATTTATTGAAATGTGCAGAGATTTGCTGAAATTCAATATAGAAGGCAAAAATTGAGGTTTTACAATTTAAGAAGTTTAAAAGTCAGTATTCGGTATGGCAGTGTTTATTCTTCTTTAAGTAGGCTTCAGGGCCAATTCTCCAGGCTTCTTGAAGAACAGTCAAAGCTCTTATTTGGATGTTGGCTGCTTTTTGTAGCGTTCTCTGTCAAGATGATCTCACACAGCTTCAGTAGTGTTGAAGTCCGGGCTCTGGGGAGACCAGTCCATGACTGATAATATTAATGTGTGTTTTTCAGTCCAGGTATGCTTTAACCGCACTGTCATTGTGTTTGGGATCATTGCTATACTGAAAAATGAAGTCTTGCTGATAGGATGCTTTTCAGATGGTATTAGATGGTGGATCAAAACCTAATGGTATTTTTCTGCATCAGTAATTCTGTCAAGTTTGACAAGGTCCCCAACACCACCGGCTGAAATGCAAATGCAAACCCTGACCCTCTAGTCCTGTGTCAAGTCTTCGGTTGATTTTTGTCCTTTTTCTTAAGAACATAGGTTTCAGATACCGTTCATCTGCTGTAATTAGTCCTTTATAGGCCTGCTACTTCCTTTTTATTGTTCACAGATTGTCCACTTTGTGCTTTTTAACGCTTGAATGATTCACATTAGTGTTAAGTGATTAAACAAACAAACAGACAAAAATAAAAATAAAAATGAAAATAAAGGAATGGACTAAAAATTAGGGAGGGGGGGGGGGGACAAAACAGATGTCCAAAGAAAAACTTTGAAAACCAATTAAATGTAAGAAGGAAAGTATAAAAGTAAAATATAGAGTGACCGAAGACTTTAGTAATGAAATACTGATTAATGACAGGCTGGATTAATAATTAATAAATAATTAATTTCCTACAGGTAATGTGGATTCATAGAAAGGATTTCTGAGGGAGGGGCAGGCAAACCCAGGTTAGAAAGCTAAAAACTGCAGTGCATCTGTGGTGTATTCTTAGACCTGGGCTGCCACGTTGTGATATTACAGGGGTCCTCCCTCTTTCAAGACAACAAGCAGGAGTTTTATGGACTAACTTGCGTCACATGGTGCCAACTTGTCACTGCAGCAGTGGCAGAAGAAAAAAAAAACGTTTAATACTTGAAGAATCCTGCCAACAGAACCAAGTGGCACACTCAGCGTGCACTGCAGTTTTGTACAGAATACCTACATGCAGAACTTCGGCGATTAAACTTTCCTTAAACTCCACCCCCATAAATGAATCTTTAATGAGTATTTGTAATTAAGATTTCTGCAGACTATTAAGTGTACAGTGTGTGCAAACAGTATGGGTGCCATAATAAAGCAGGAGTGCTTTCACTTACAGTTACACGAAACGGGCTTCAGAGGCAGAGTGTGTGATTTAAAACAAACAAACAAACACAAAAGCTCCAACCTGTCCTACGAAATCCCACCAAGCCTGTCACTAACTTCACTTTCAGATACCAAAAATCAGCTTATGTGGCAGAGTGCTGGTAGCATTTCCTTACCCGAGCCTGTCCTTGCTCTCTTCAGGGGTGAGCTGATCAAATGTTTTGGCCTCCTCTTTGCCCAGAAAGGCCTCATGGTCATACTGGAAGCTCTTATTGTCTTCGTGGGCTTGCCTGCTTAGCTCTGGCTCATGATGAACTCTCTCTTTTCTCAGCGTCGGCTTGGTCTGCGCCACAGCGGCGCAGAGGAGCACAGCGCACACGAAGCTGAAGCCGGCCATCAGTCGGGGTTCAAGCTGACTTCTCTCAGAGGGCACAGCGATCTCCGAAACGGGCCTACAACACCACAACACACAATGATCAAGCGGCTGTGTAGCTCCTTTCACTGCTGGACCGCTAAACGCCGACTTTTTGTCCTGTCTTCAGCGGCGGAGCGCAACAATGTTGCAGCAATGTTCAAACACCCTCAAAACGCAACCTGCGCCCGCAAACAGGTCCTCTATGAACACCTACACTCCTCACAGTTTTAGGCAATCCTGTCCCTTATCCCAATGAAAGGGATGCAACCAAACAGGGATTTCCTGCCGCCTTACGTACAGCCATTCACAGGCTCCGTTTCATTCAGGCCCCAGCCTCAACCACTGCCAGAATATCCCCCATTGGTCCACGGGATGTCGGTAACACGAGAGGGATTCCGGCGCCACGTTGCAAGCTGACGAACGACCAGAGCAGGAGAATCAACGTGGGTCAGCGAGCAACCAGTGAGAACGGGAGTAACACACACAGTTTTAGGGAACTATCTAAGTGTTTTCTGCCAACTTGTAATAAGGTGCATTTGAAATGAAAAGGCTGTGTGCACAGCTACGCTGATGTACAGGGATATAAATAAACCACTGCTGTCTAAAAAACCATCAGTCACAAGTATGCAGCTCGCTGCTTCAGTGTAAAACGTTTAAGGTAAAACATGCTGGAACTGATTTCAGTGTTTGATGTTTGTTTGAGTGTAAAGTTCCTTGAGTCCGTAAAATATGCAATACTATAGTAGTATACGAGTACTGCTTACTGGATTTAGATGGATTATTCTATATGTTAGTTGCTATAGAACTGAATGAATAACTGTCGCATCATGACACAGTTAAAGTCTTGCTAAGATAACAGCTGTGGAATATCTTTGAATGTGTCTATGTGCGTGTATGTGTGTTAGTGTGTCTGAGAGTGATGGAGAAAGTGAAGGATGGGAGGGTAACTAGTGGGAATGTTATGTACTGGCCATGCACTATATTTAGTAATAAAAAGACAACATATCCTATCAGATGTTGAAACTGGGACATTTAAAAAAAATGCTGATTTTAACATGCTTTCAGAAACATATTTCAAAAGACTTAAGCATCTGGAACCTGAGGAGGCCAATTGCTTTTGTTACATTTTGTATTTCATAATCCCCAAAACGTTTTCAGTGGGTGAACGACAGGCAGGCCGGTTCAGCACCCACTGTCTTTTACTCTTGTAATCATGTGCAGAATGTGGTTTGGCAATGCGTTGCCTGAAAAAGACAAAGCCTGGATGGCAGCATATGTTGTTCCAAAACCTGATTTATCGTTCATCACTGATAATCCCTTCACAGATGTGTGTGTCACTCATGCCATGTGCACTAATGTATCCCCTTAATGCCCTTTATTTTTAAACTGCTTTCTGGAAACGAGTTGGATGATTAGCTGAGAGGATGTAGCCTCTATTATTTCTTTTGTTGAGTAGAGAATATATGTATGTATGTATGTATGTGTGTATGTATGTACAATACCAGTCAAAAGTTTGGACACGCCTTGTGATTTAATAGTTTTTCATTATTTTCACGACTATTTACATTGTAGATTCTCACTGAAGGCATTGAAACTATGAATGAACACATATGGAATTATGTTGTAGTAAACAAAAAAGTGTGAAATAACTCAAAACATTTTATATTTTACATTCTTCAAAATAGCCACCCTTTGCTTTGATTACTGCTTTGCAAACTCTTAGCATTCCCTCGATGAGCTTCATGAGGTCGTTACCTGAAATGGTTTTCCAACAGTCTTGAGAAGTTCCCAGAGATGCTGAGCAATTGTTGGCCCTTTTGCCTTGACTCTGCGTTCCATCTCATCCCAAACCATCTCAATCAGGTTTAGTTCAGGTCACTGTGGAGGCTAGGCCATCTGGAGCAGCACTCCATTACTCTCTTTCTTGGTTAAATAGCCCTTACACAGCCTGGAGGTGTGTTTGGGGTCATTGTCCAGCTAGACGCAAACCGGATGGGATGGGATGTCGCTGCAGGATGCTGTGGTAGTCATGCTGGTTCAGTGTGCCTTCAGTTTTGAATAAATCCCCAACATTGTCACCAGCAAAGCATCCCCACACCATCACACCTCCTCCACCATGCTTCACGGTGGGAACCATGCACATAGAGACCATCCAGTCACCTTTTCTGTGTCGCACAAAGACACGGCAGGTGGAACCAAAGATCTCAAATTTGGACTCATCAGACTAAAGTACAGATTTCCACTAGTGTAATGTCCATTCGTTGTGTTTCTTGGCCCAAACAAATCTGCTTGCTGCTTTTCCATAGCAGCTATTTGACCATAAAAGGCCTGATTCACATGTTCTCTGAACAGTTGATGTAGAGATGTGTCTGCTACAGGAACTCTGTGTGGCATTTATCTGGGCTCTAATCTGAGGTGCTGTTAACTTGCGAATTCTGAGGCTGGTGACTCTGATGAATTTATCCTCAGCAGCAGAGGTGACTCCTTCCTTTCCAGGGGTGGTCCTCATGTCAGCCAGTTTTGTCATAGTGCTTGATGGTTTTTGCTACTACACTTCAAAGTTTTAGCAATTTTCTGGACTTACTGACCTTCAGTTTTCAAAGTAATGATGGACTGTCATTTCTCTTTACTTAGCTGATTGGTTCTTGCCATAATATGAATTTTAACAGTTGTCAAATAGGGCTGGCAGCTGTGTACCAACCTGACTTCTGCACAACACAACTTATGGTCCCAACACCATTAGGAAAGCAAGAAATTCCACAAATGAACCCTGACAAGGCACGCCTGTGAACTACTTATCAATTTTTTTCTTTGCTACATAATTCCATATATCTTGTGTCATGTATTTGATGTCATCAGTATCTATCTGCAATGTAGAAAGTAGTAAAAATAAAGAAAAACAATTAAATGAGAAGACATGTCCAAACTTTTCACTGGTAGTATATGCATGTATTTATTAATGTAAAGTATGCATATATGATTTAGTCATCCTTCCCACTGCCATAATTTTCATACCGTCCCTTTAATACAATCCATAAGGCAATAAAGATCAAGATTTATTCCTACTGATGTCTTTGATATCTTGAATGTAAAGATAGCAGTCCAGATAACTGATAGATATCATGTTATCATTAATAGATATTGTTAGATATTATTAATAAAGTTAATCAAAGAAAAACAGTACAAAGTCAGTAACAAGAAACTCTTAGGTGGAATGATGAACTTCACTTTGAAGATAGTGGTTCCAAAATTTGGCATTTGCTCTTTTTGTGCGGTGTTAAATAATTCAGTTTCTCCCACATAAACTAAATAAACTATTTCCCAAGACTGTTATTCGTATAACATATCACATATTGTATAGCATATCATATATGATATTGTATATCATACCACATATCAGCCAGTGGTGTTGGAGATTTTGTCAAATCAATGGATCTGACATCCATCCATCCATGGATAGCCCTCCCCAGAGCCTGGACCTCAACATTTTTGAGGCAATGTGGGATCATCTTGACCGAGAACGGAACAAAAGGCAGCCAACATCCAAAGAAGAGCTTTGAATGTCCTTCAAGAAGCCTGGAGAACTATTAATGAAGACTACTTCAACAAATGACAAGAAAGCTTCTGTATGAGAGCTCAGGATATGTTGAAGAACACTCTGGTTTTGTTTGTTTGTTTGTTTTGTTTTTTGCCTCAGATACACTATTTATTTCCCATTTTCCTAAAACAGTATAAAGTATAAAGACGTGTGAGGCTGATTCAACACTTTTGCACTGTAGATTTTAGTATTTACTTAAATTAGTTTAGGTTTTAGTAATTTTAGTTAAAGTAGTTTTTAAGTTAATTTTTTTCATTTTAAGAAATACAGAGCATGGGTTTTGGATCATTAACAATATCTGAGAATGTGGAAAGTTAAAAGTTTGCTTCAACTACAGATAACTTCATAAGTCAATGCGAGAGTGTGAAGTCGTCCAGTTTAGTTGAATCCTTGCGATATAATGTTTCGAGATAGAGGAAGAGTTGGTGTAGGGAGGGGTGTGTGATCATATCCACGTGAAGAAAACGAAAAGAATCACATTACTGAGCCCCATCTCAACATGAGGTAATATGGAAGAACAGACTCTGTACCCTGGAAACAACTTGCTGACACTGCCATGCCTAATCCTCCTTTGTGGGCAGGAGAAACATGTATTTTGCCATTCATCATTAGCATAATAAGCCAGCACATGGCACTTTGCTGTTTTGCATAAACAGTACACCCCAGTTTATGATTATAAAGAGGCCCTGGGGCCAACTAGCCTCTTTATTCAATTAATGAATAGTTAATGTATTTAAATTAGTCCTGCCTGGTCAATTTGAATCAGTGTGCTGTGCAGACATGAAGAAATACAAATGTGCTTTCCCAAAGAGATGCATTTCCTAAAGATACATATGGATATACAAGAATACAGAATTTTCATCTTGGTGATGATGATGGTCTCAGCAGGATTGATAGTTGGACCCTTTCATTAACTTTAGATCACACAGCAAGGGCAGATTTTTAGGTGTTACCTGTATGCTGAAGACTATACTCTCAAACAATGGTAGCATGGCTGAACAACAGCGGGCATTAACATGTTGGAAGGAGAAAGTGGATGGCAAGAGTGGCTTTCAACATGAATATTTCACCAAGGAATAGAACGGGGAGGGGGCTGCAGCTACGGGCGTGTTCAGTTAACCATGAGATTGCACACACTGCAGAATGCATTTGGTTAATGTAATTAAGAAAACCCTATGGTGGGAGACACAGAGCATTAGTGTCCAGAAAATTCAGTTCAGTTGTGGCCTCTTTTTGCCCCGTGCTTACAGACACACACTGCATTTATCAGATTTTTGATCTTCTTTTGGTGCGACAACAGTTTTGTTAGTTTGATTAAGCAACAACAATTAATCAGCGCATCTGAATAATTAAAGGGTTATAAATAACTGAGATCGTGCACAATGGAAGTGAGTTTGACAGTAAATATGATTGTAGTTCTTTTTTTTTTTAAATCGCTGTTTACTGTATACCTGAAGTCATGCCTGCAACATTTCATTCACTAGTATTATCAAGTATCTTCTTTAAGCTTTTGAAGACAGAGAAGCTAGAAACTTGTCGATGTTTGCTTTTTAATGTCATTTTCCCCCTTTTTTGTTGTCTGTCTTTCAGTTGCAGCTCAGGACTAGGTGGTTCTCTTTTCTGTAACTCTGAGCCACAAAGGCGACAAAAAACTAAATAAATCAAATAAAACAATGCAGACTTATGCAATGATTTTAATGTTAAATGGGGAGCCTCATGTTGTATTTCGCTAAGACACAAAAACTGAGAATGTTGCCAACATGAAGATTATGAGAAAGAACTGAGCTGTACTCCCACTCACATAAAAGATTGATCGTGCTGTGGCGTCACTCATTGGATAGTGAAGCCCCGTTATGAAACGTCAAGCTGAGCGCGTTCAGCGTCCTCATCTTGGTGTTTTGAAAGTAGATGGGATCAGCGCGAGGTGGATCTGAGTTGAGGATACCACACCCTCATTGGTTTCTTGTTTTATTCAGTATGACCTGAAACTACCGACTGAGGCCGTAAAGTTGTCAGGAAAGTGTCGAGGGCAGGTTTTACATGGATTTCTCTAGAACCGGGATTCTTTTATGGAAGAACAAAAGAGTCACCCCTCTGCTGATCATTATAAGAATGCTGGTTTAAAGCACTTCCACACTGGTTTTTCAGACCCTGAAGCTATTTTAAGTTATCTGTGGATGTGACCTTGTGTGAAGTTGCCCTTTCTCACACATAGTGTCAGACAGTTTCTCACTACTGGATACAAACTTTTTGATTTTTCATTTTATGTTGACCTTTATCAAAGAAGTGAGACTTGAGATTAAAAGCCTCTTTTACATCACAAGCCTCTCAAGGAGATCATGCAAAATCCACACAGCAGGGCTCTGCCTGAATTTGAAATCAAGACAAAAACAGTGGCAACAATTGCTAACCATGCTGCCTGGTTTAGCCAAGGGTACCTGGGTAATGAATGCGGGAAAATGCATGTTAAAGACTGTTTTATATCTGATTATGTATTGTCGAGAAAAGACTGCAGGGTGGAAACAGCTTTAGAAGCTTAGTTTAAAGCACTACAGAGTTATAGCGGCACTCTAAGTGAACATATTCAATATGCTTTGAAGTGAGACTTTACAGACAGTATACTGCTGAAGTTCCACTTGTATTTTTTAATGTATTGTTTTATTTTGATTCACAGAAACTGGGAGCCGTGTATTTTAATTTCTTTTTCTGCTTCTGAAGATGGGTATGTAACAAAATGTTTAAGAAACTGATTTAAACTATTACTTAAAAAATAGTTAACAGGCCACATCATGTGTACAAGTGAGAGAGTTTAGGGACTCTTGATTTACTTCTCGTTTTATTTCTTTTTCTTCACTGTATTTACCACAAAAGTGATTTGATACTATTCCACTTTATCCACTAAATTGATTGGTTTGCGTTCCTGGGATTTCCCTCTGCTTTTTTCTCATTAATATGTTTGTTGTTGTTGCTGTTGTCAGGTTTCAAGTTGTGGAAGATTTGAGGTGGAATAGTGATTAGAGTGGAACAATAACAGAGAACACAGAGTCTCTCATCACAGAATTAAACAATTTTCCTCTTCCCTTGTGAATTTTCATAGTAACAATAACTCACCACCCTCACTATACTCAATAGATTAATAAACTTCTCATTGCTGCCACACAGGAGAAAAGAAACCTTTGCTCTGTTTAATGACAACTGTAAAGTGGAGGCAATCATGGGATACCTCCCATGACATTTCCCCCGTTCCTGTCCGCTCCACTTATCTTAGACAAATGGCCGTGCCAGGCCACTATCGAGATGAAGCGTTTTCCCCGAGTCATTACGTCTGTCACCGGGGCCATTTCCATATTGAAAAATCTGAAACAATAAACGACGCCTGAGCCTTTAATAACTGTGAAGGAATCATATTTGGAAAATTGCATTGAAGCAATAACCTTTTCTCCCTGTAATTAGATGACAGAGAGGTCCTGGTTTTAATTAAGTCAGCAATTTATAGTCGCACAGCCATACCTCAGTGTGCTGATTAGTATAGGAGGGATCACAGAACAGCGTTGCTTCAATTTGAACAGATTTGATCTAGTAATTACTGTGTTATATGGCAAAGGCCGCTGCAAGTCTCAGACTCTAGACTCTGTTGATGCAGTGCTCCGTGAAGCATGGCCCTTCCTTTCCAGCGTTACTCGAGCTGAAAATATGTGGCAAGCAAGTGTCTGTCTGAATAGGTTTTCAAAGGGGGGTCATCAACAGAGGACATAATCTTTGAGGAGGCATATTAAGGTGGAATTGTGAATGCGGGGACCTCTATATGTGTGTGCGTCTGTTCGAGAGCATTTGTTTTGAGCGCAGCATGATTTCATGCCGCATCTTAATTGATCCTCTTGGTCACTGTTAAATGTTAACATTTGCACGAGGGGGCAGGAGAGTTAAGGATGCTGTTTTAGCGCAGTGTTAATAAACATGGCAATTTACTGTCAATTTATGTTCTGACAGGTCGTAATGAAGACCATGAAAAGAAGATTAGCTGGAGCTGTTACAGCAGACCGTCTGGGGACCGTCATCATGAGACTGTGGGGACCAGCGCTTGTTGTGCGAGCCGGCAGCCTCTGGCTCGCTGTAGCCGTCTACGTGATTGACAGTAATGGTCTGGTTTCAGAAAAAGAGCGGCAAATTTATGTTCACTCGTTTATCAGATTACACAGACGTGCATCTATAGGCGATTGGAACAATAGCGCACGGCAGCCCCCTTGACATATCATTAGTGACATCTAACAGATGCTTGTGATCTGTGCTGCTAATTTCATTTGTTTCTCTGGCTAACCTCAACAGGATCTTCACAGTGGGGTTAAGGCCATGGTGTGGAAGAACAGGGAGATTTTTGATTTTCAGAGATGTTCAAAACCACTGAATTCTTTGCTTTTTATGTTTGTTACTTGTTTGCTGATTGTCTCGAGCACATGTGAAGTGTGCCTCGAGTGGCTCAAGTCCCAAGGGTAAAGGCACTATGATGGTTTAGTGAGAAGTGCTTTGGATATTAAAGTACTGCCCATGAACCGCTTCACTAGTTTGGCTGTAGACCTCTGCTGCTTGTCCCACCACATCTTTCCCATTGCTTCCTAGCATCTTTCTAGTTCTACCACGGCAAATAAAAATATAAAGATGCCCCAATTGAAAAGCAGCACTTAATATGAAGTCAATACACCTGGCAGAGATCAGAGAGACAGTATGTGGAGACTCCTGCAGGACTTCTTTCAACCTAATTAGCAATCCCAATGGCCTAATGGAAGAATGGGGTTAATTAATCCTAGCGGATATCTCAGATTGAGCAGAGGGACTCTTTCGGCCCCTAGATCTTCCCTCCATAAAGGTCACACTTCACAATAAGAGAGCAATGCATGTGTTCCCCCTCTGAGGTCCTCTCATCCAATCCCTCAAAACATAATTTGATGTCCTTTCTTCAATCAGCATAACTATATAGCCAGAAAACAAATCCTGGAACACAGTGGAACATTAAGTGCTAATACTAAA
Source organism: Haplochromis burtoni (assembly GCF_018398535.1). Classification (NCBI taxonomy): domain Eukaryota; kingdom Metazoa; phylum Chordata; class Actinopteri; order Cichliformes; family Cichlidae; genus Haplochromis; species Haplochromis burtoni. The sequence continues at coordinate 1,949,004 of NW_024582372.1, forward strand.
TGCTGTCTCCGGGCTCTGAATCATCCATAGATATGTGACAAAGCACCCTCAGAGTTGATGGGGTCTGGTGCTAAATGCCCGCCACTGGCTAAACATCATTTGTGTGTGTGCTGACGCTAGATGCTAAAGGGTGTCTCTAGGCTTTGGCTGCATGACTGTGGCCTGTGATTTATTGGTCATCATTTGGGTGACATTTTCCTCTGGTTCAACTTTCTAGTCAGTTGGCATTACAATACTTTCTTTACACCTTCTTTACACTGTGGCATGTTCGAGGGAAAACCATGCTCAAGTGTGTGCACGTGCCACAAATACTGTTTTCCAGCTTTTGCGCTGCAGGCTTTTTTCTGTGGCCGAGGACACTCTAGTAGATGAGCACTACTACAAAGACCTTAATAGTATGTGATGTAACGAGATTCATCTTCTCGGAGCATTAACAAATCATAACTGAAACACAACATCAGTGGAATTTAAGTATAGAGTAATTAAGAAACTAAATATCGGTGTTTTTAGTGTACTACTATTGCTTCCACTTATTAGGTTATTAACAGCTCTTGCAAACTCTTTCACTGACTTGCTTCTCCGCTCCCTCATCCAGCAGATAGAATAGTGGAGAGGTTTTGGCTGCAGTAAGAGTGTCTCCCCTGGGCTGCAGCGCAGCTCCTGTCCCCCTTCTCTCCCTGCAGCTGGAGCTACTAGAGCCAGATGCTTCGTAGCTCCACCACCCTCTGTCCCCCCTTTCTCTCTTCCAGGAGGATGGTGCCCAGAGAGGAGGATGACAAACGCCTATGCCTCCTCTTACTGACGGATTTGGACGACCTGACTCCAGCCCTGCACTGTTCCAACCGCCAGCACAAGATGTTGACTTAATGGAAGGGGGTTGGCTGTGGATGGGCCCATATGCGTTTGTATTGGGAAAATATGGCAGGGCGGTGTGTGTCTGTGTATCTCACTATTCAGTAGGATTGTGTGTGTGTTTGTATGCGTCTGCGTGTGTGCATCTTTTCACCTAGCCCAGACTGCCTACATCCATCATGCCATGGCGCTTTGGCAAAGAGTGGGACTCAGACAGCTTCACTAACACACGGTCAGTTAAATTGCCTGTTAAATTGTCCTGGTCTGTAGCTATCTTAGGTGTAGATAAAAACACTGCACTTAAAGCGTGCACTTAAAGGCAGAAATTGTCAAGTAAATGCCAGCCTCCCTCCATGCATAGAGTGAGAAAGAGCAGGACAGAGGGAGAGAGGAAAAAATGAAGATTCTCCAAGGGAAGCACATTTCCATTACAAGACAAAATTCTTCAGCAAACTAAGGTGAATGTATGTGTGCGACTATTGTCAGTGCCATAACTATGGGTCAAGTGGAAATATTATGAAAATATTCAACTTTAATGTTAGTATAACATTCCCGTACAGGCCATTGCAAATTATATTCCAAATTCTAAAGCACTTTGACACTTTGGAAGATTGACAAAATGATCAAAGTAGGACATACGTATGAAAGCCGCATGAGCTTCAGACCCACCTGATCAATAGACTAAATTATGCATGAGGAGCAAAACCTTAATACCTCTTCATCAACCTTCACCGTTCTCCTTTAATGATTAAAACAACGGTTTCAATCCAATACATTTGACATTTCTCACCATGCAACCAGATGGAAAATTAAGTCCCATTCTTTTTACATTACTGGGATATTAAGGATAATTGCTTGCTTCCTTCTTATGTACCTGGAGCAGAAAGATTTACAGAAGTGCTCTCCTGTAACAAGTGATGTAGCTGTAATAATATAAAAAAGATGGGTTAGTTCTGGCCACTGGTCAGTGTTCGTGAAGGAAACGGCAACAAAGAGTAGGAAAACTTGAGCAAATGTTTGCTGTTTAAATAGGAAAAGTTTGCTACACTCCTTGATAGATCACTGACCAAAACTTAAAGTCTACATAATGAACTGATATCCAGTCAAAATCAGGCTTTGTAGGTTTTTAGTACCCTGAAGTCAAACAGCTCAAACCAGGAACCTTTCTGTACACTCTGATTCATTTTTGAAGTTTAATGGTGATTTATTATTTACACTACTTATATATTAGTGTTTTTTCAAGATTACTATATTACTTCAGAGGGTGTGAGAAGTATGATTTGTGCATAAAGCCAGTAGATAACTTGTTGGTAAAGCTTTAAATTCACCAAGCTGACAGTGTTCTGTTTTATCTTTTCTTTCTTTTATTGTTTGGGATATTTAAAGCTGATTCAGAAATATATAATAGTAAATCTCTAATCTTTTTTCTTCTTATGCATATCTATAATTTCATTAGCCAGTGTGCCAGATATTATAAACTGACCTATTCAAGCCACACACTGTTTATAGCAGTATTCGAATTTGACAAGTAGATGGATGCATGCAGTCTGCCAAAGTAAACTGTGAAGTGATATGACAGGTCTGTTGACTCAACGGGGAACTCTGTACATATATTAACTGCATCACTGCACGATGTGTGAAAGTGACAAAAAGACAATATTTGTCAGAAGCTATTAAGATTTTCATATTTGAACAGATGCATGAAAATGTCTCAGATTAAAAAACTCTAGTAAACTACAGAGCATTTAATTGCATATATTGAAATTGTTCATGAATGTAGGTTTTTATAAGATTTCACACTGACATCATAAATGATGATGTCGGTGTTCTTGCAGGAAGGTCGTTATACATATCGTCATCTTATGTGGATCTTAAAACAAAAGTCTGTATATAAAATCTGCGTCTCCATTCGGCCTTCCTGAACAATGATGCCAAACATGCACAAACATAAACAAATGAACGAAACAACCAAATTTTAATTAAATCCTACAGCCTAATTCGAGCCAGAACATAAATAGTGGACTCAAACAGTGAAAGCAATCATTCGGCACAATGTCTACCAGTTGAGTTGATTACAAACTGCGCCAGGTCAGTTTTGGTCAGGAGAGTACAAATTAACTCAGCGGCACGTTCCGGTATTTACACTCTGCAACATTATATGAATTTTTGTGGATGTCTAACTCGGCGCTAGGGGGCAGAAAAGCTCCACAAGTGGCAATGATGAAGCGCTATGAAGCTGGCAGTGGAGCTGAGAGCAGCTGCGGCTTGCAGGCCAAGTTTGGAATGTTTGCTATGATTTAGACTGAGCTTAATATGTAATTCGAAATGGTATTCATGAGTTTTATTGTGAAGGTTTGGTGAAATTGCGCTGTTTTATTGTCAGCATAGACTGTTCTTAAATAGTATAGTATATCACAGAGGTGAAGTCTTAACAGTGCAGTGGGTTATAAGGCAGTTATCATAAAACATCGCAGTATTGCTAGGTTGTGTGTCAGTAGCAGATTACGAAATATAGACCGCGCACGTGTCTCTGCAGCAGTAAGAGGAAAGTTTAAGGATGGAGACTGTTTTGGCTGGAGTTCTCGTTCTTGCACTCTTTTAGGGGAAAGTTGAATGGGGGTGAAGTCTTTCCATCTGAGAGTTTTACTTTAAAACCACACGGTGAATTGTCGTTTGTCCAACTAGAGCTCGAGAAGCCAAAGTGCAATCTCGTGTAGGTTTCTCCAGTGGTGGCTGAGCAGCCAGAGAACTTTGCGGGAGATTTTGGCTAAACTTCTGCCCATCTGTCTGCCCATCTGAAGAGGGGCAAACCTTTACTTTTAGGGTGCAACTTACGGAGAAAGACTCTAGCGTTGGCGCGCGCTTACAGGGTAGAAAATGAATCAGTGAGGATTAACCGAAGCAAATGTGAATATTCATCACCACAAGTGCCAGAGTTGTTATTGTTTCTGAAACAGCGTGGTCTATGTGATAGGGTGTGGTATGAGCTTAACAGGAGCAGAGGCTTAAAGTGTGATGTTCCAGGTGCACTTTTACGCACAATATATACCTGAAACACAGGAAGACTCTAAAATTCAACTGTTTACCCAATAAAGCGAATTGATTTTTCTTAGATTGAAATGAGTTAATAATATGCACACTGAACCAAAATCTTGCGTTGATGTGTGATGTGTCCTGCTTGGACCCTCAGTGTCGCGCTAATGTTCAGACATGACACTAATGCAGGGTGACCGGGGGCTCTCTCCTGCTACAAAAACCTATGCAGCTGTCTTCAAATCAATACATGTCAAAGAAATATGAAAACAAACACCATAACCACCGCGTCTCCGCTCAGTAAATGGGCACGTACCTCTGATCTCAGATTATAGTTTAATACTTTATTGTATATCGGGACCTATACGCACAACTAACCTACCTTGTTAGTGTCAAGGATAGAGTTTTGTCCCATTTTCTACTCTGACATAATTATACTTCAAATTTCAACCCAGTGCAAGTTACACGAGAAAATAGTTGTATTTAAATGAGTTTGTGCTTTTATTTCGCGTCGTGATGCATTATGATGAGCAGCAACCGCAAACCACACTTCATTCATCATGATTTATTGAATATTACATCCATACATAAAAGACTATGCGAGTCTTGGTTTGTGTGCCTTTTTTTTTTTTGCACCAAGGCAGGAGGAGGGTTGCATCTGTTAGGGTCCAATGTTAGTCTTAATTACTGGCCTTCTTGTTCTCCGTGGCCCTCAACCGTCTTTAATTAAAACCTTGATTAGGGGGGAGGAGGTCTCGGGCAAGGCTATTACCAGATGGGTTTCCAGTAATAATAATAAAGACTTTATCCGCCGCTGCTGCCTGTGTGCCATAAAGCGCAGAACTCGCTGCCCGTCCATATCAAAGCACAGCGAGCAGAAAGAGGCTGTTAATTACGCCGGTAATTACTTGTCTAATTACGGTTCGTTTGTGATTAGATTTAGAAACGTTTCGTGGTTTGTGCAGAGGCTTTCTGTAGCCAGTATGTCGGCTTAACACTGTATAGACTGAAATGTAGTGTGTATCCACAGCGGGGTGCTGCTGAATAACCGGCCTGTAAGGGATGGAGTGAATAAGATCAATAAGGAAGCACTGACCCGAAAATCATCCGTATTTTTCTCAGAGAAATCCTCAATAATCTATATGTTCAAGGAACAACAAAGTGTCTCTGGAATAAGATACAAACATGTTGTCAAATACAATTTTCACAGGTTTTTTTTCGCGTTTTCTCCAGAACTTGGCTACAATTCCTACGTTTTTTTTTTACCCTTCAGAATTTGGCAGGCTTTACAGAGCTTTTAGTGAGCTTTCTTATAGCGGAGAGGTCAGCTTCTTCTGTTCTGTGACGTTTCAGAGTCTCTGCAGCCCTCTTATAACTCCCATTTCCAGTGTTAAAAGAACATTTGCGGCTCGCCAAAGAGACAGAAAAGCCAAATCAATAATGCGTCCTGACATATTCAGCAGAATTGCATATTAGCGACTTAAGAGTCGCCACATTATGAATATATCTTGCCAATGGTCTGAAAGTCATTATGACTGCGCACAGGCACGCCGCAGCTTTTATATTCAAGACAGAGAAACTTGCAAATAACAATCAGTTCAATTATCCTCAAAATATTTACTCCAGGATAGGATTTGTCATCCAGACAAGGAGAAGGAGGGAGAGGGGAGGAAGAAGTGATTTCTTGCTGCACTATGTGCGTCTATTTTCCAGACGGTTTGTCGTCGTTATTGCCTGATTTAGTGTGTGTTGTTTTACATAGCCCAGTTATCTGTGTGAGTTCATGTACAGCCTTTTGCCGCGGCATCCATTTATACATATCACATAGATCTACGTTGAGTTTGTCACATTTGGTCTTTTATGTTCTGTCTCCTCTGTTGCTGGAAGCTATAGGGTCATTGGCCTATCTATCTATCTATCTATCTATCTATCTATCTATCTATCTATCTATCTATCTATCTATCTATCTATCTATCTATCTATCTATCTATCTATCTATCTA
>NW_024582372.1:1954910-1959277 GCF_018398535.1 Haplochromis burtoni
CTATCTATCTATCTATCTATCTATCTATCTATCTATCTATCTATCTATCTATCTATCTATCTATCTATCTATCTATCTATCTATCTATCTAGTCTAATTACCTCCCCTCTGCTTCTCTGCAGCAGGTGTTCCGGCCTCTGACCCTGCATAGAAAAGTGCCGGAGGCCAGGTGATGGCATTAGCGAAGTAATGTCTATTTTTACGCGCACAGCCCGCCTCCTTCACCGCTATAGAAAGAAGCCATGTCGAATAAGTTTTTATACACTTGTCACTTATCATGCTCGTTGAAACTAGGGTGTATAACCCTACTTCGCTCGCTTTTTAGGTTAAATTACAGGATCCAAGGCTTTGTGGAAGCATCATTACTCTGTTTGCTGAGTTTTATTTGTATGATGCTCAGACATTTTTGTCCACCTGGTCGTTACTAAGACGGCGGACTTGACTAAGTCAGATTGTTTTCATTGACGTGCGATGATCTCTTACATTTACCAATCATCGGTTATTCTAGTTATCCCGAGTCAGCTGACCAAGCAAATATCATTTTAAACGAACACGGAAAGACAGAGCAGCTGCTTGCAGTGCACGGCACATCAATTACACTATCAGGCGGGTTAACCAAATATTAACAATACAACGCAGACCCAGATAAATTGTCCTAGCAGCATGCTGGAGCCCAGCTTCTGCCAGCCCTGGGGATTATGTATCATGACCACAACTACCATACCGTGTGTTGACTATATCGCGCACCATGAATTACACAGAAGAATGCACAACCTCAGTGCTCAATGTTATTCACAAAAATACAGTCAGACCACAGCCCTAGCATGAGTAATGGTGAAACCCTCTTAGCGCAGACCACTGCAAAGCTTGTGACTGGTGACAAGTGTTACATTTCACCAAAAACCACTTCGAGTTTTGTCTGGATTTGAACCCAGCTCTACATACAAATGAGTTATTTTTTAAACAAACAAACAAATAAAAAAACTCCTAAAGAACCAAATTTTATGTAGGCGCATTGGAAGAAAAATAAGGACTCCTCAAAATAAGAAACGTGAAATCTATAATAAAATAATTTCCATCTACGAGGTCTGAATTTAAGTTAGAAACATGCTTTAAGGTTATAATGACATAACATACTTAACAGGTCAAGAAATACCCAGTCAAGCCAACATGTTAGATCTTTGATTTATATTTGATCTATTAGCCAGGTAAATGTTGATGCGTACGAATCTGTTTTGTCATATTTAAGCTCTTCCCTCTCAGTGATTTTCTATTTTCCACACAAACATTTCTTCCAACAGTTACTAAGATAATCTTTGAAAAAAAAGACCTTCATTGTGACTAAACTGGCCACATGTTGAAAAAGTCTTTTAATTATGTGCTTGGTCTAATTAGCTGTTGAAAATAACAACAAAATCCAAGGTCGAGTTGCTCTATTACCTACAAATCATAGGTTTTTTATATAGATACTCCTGTTTGGTGGTTCTGAATCCATGCCAACACCCTTTAGCTGATGCGTAATTTACCTCGCCGTGCGTAATTAACTGCGTCGCCATCAGACCCCGGTACGTGTAACACTTTATTTTGAACGGCGCAATACGTTTCCATTAAACGTTATTAAAGCGCAGGGAGTGACGAGCTCTCATTTGTCTTGTCAGGACATCTGACAACCTCGTTAGCTCCCATTTTCCCCTGTCAGCTCACAGCGCGACACGGACACTGACTTCAGCCACTCCTGGCAAGTGAGTGATAAATGCGCCTACTCAGCCCTGCGCAAAACAGCAACATTATTGTTGCCAGCACGAAGCATCAGAATCAATCACAGTCAAGTCTGAGTGGCAGGTGTCAGTCTTAACACTTTGCTATTATTATTATTATTATTATTTTTAACTTCAGACCACTGTCAATCTTTAATCTAATTTAAAGGGTCACAGATTTGGGGGGCATAATATCGCCTCTTTGACTTCTCGCTCCAGCCTAACTGACCATGAGTAGCCCACATTTAACGCTCCACACAGGCTGGAGGTTTCGCAAAATGAACTGTTATGAATATTTGTAAGCAAATGGATGATCTCGTTACTTCGCAAAAAAGGGGCAGAAGAACACTTAATGGCATTGAATCTTTCCGCTCCCTGCACTTTCAGATGCGATTGTAGATCGAAGTCAGACTTGTCACGTTGAGGCAAAGTGAATTCCTAACATCCAGGACGTGCCTGTCTACTCCGGACAAATTGCATCCAATCACCCCGGGGGAATTCGGCTAATGTCTCGATCCAGGGCCGGGGAGCATGGAGAGAAAACAAATCAAACTCTGCACACAGAGCGTGTAGGGCTTATTAAAACATTTCGCACAGGGGAAAGAAAGGACGAAACGAGGAATATGTGTCTGTACACGTGTATGCGTGCGTCGGCTGAGGGGATGGGCTAATTATGATACATTATCTTTGGACATTGTAGTTTTTAATTGTATTTATCAGATGTGCAACCTAAACATTTTCACACTACATGCCAGCTGTTTGAGTGGCGGAGAGCGCATGAACTGGGCCTGGCTGTTTAATCACTTCAGCAGGTTGGAGTGGTTGACTAACTTTGGTCTTATTTAAACTCATGTGGGCCTAGCAAGATATTCGTGACGCTAAATACAAACAATATGCTCTAAAAAAATCCTAAGGCTAAATGCACACGAAAGATTCTAACAAATTCTCGTTTGAAGCAAGTTTAAACGCGAGGTTCAAATAGAACTTACCTCCTTATCTCCATTGCAATTAATCCTAATTTAGATGGATGAAATGCCCCCCTTTGAACGCAGCATCAGCTCTGCGTGCACCCTCTGCTTTCTGGTAACGTGCTCGGTCCCCTGGACATTTTTCTCTGTCTGCTACAGCGACAGTAAACAATAAGCTCATGAGGCGTAGGCTATGGCAACATAATGTTCTGCATGGCTACAGAAGGGAGGTCGATCATTACACAATTTGTTTTAAATTTGATCAGTCACAAAGAGATTGGCATCTCCCTGGAAAGCCAGGGCAGGGTTGAGTTACTGTAGCTTAAATCCAGGTTTCACTCGTGTTATCCTTACAGACCCCTTCACGTCAGCATCTTCACTGTAGGCCGAAATAATGTCAGGTATTTAACTTTGGCTAGAGTGTCCGTGGTTGTTAAATATGCAGTATAGGCGGAAAGACTGGGATCGCATGCAAATGTGGGTCGATATTTGCTATCATAAATATTTGATTTGCTAAATTGTTTCCCTACTGACATAAAAATTCAGAAACTGGCAGTATGATTTTAATGTGTGTGTGTGTGTGTGTGTGTGTGTGTGTGTGTGTGTGTGTGTGTGTGTTGTGGTGTGTATTTGCGAGTGTGGGGGACACAGAGAGAAAGAGGGGGGAGAGGGAGAGAGAGAAAGGTTGGTTTGTGTAGCAGCGTGGTGACGGCAGAGGGAAAACCGGCTGGACAGATTTGCGTTTACGCCTGATCTGCTTCTGGAGAGCGGGGCTGTGTGGGAAGGGAAAGGGAGCACCTGGCTCGACCGCTGTATCCCATCTCGTTTTATTGACAGCCTGATAAGCAGGGACCAAGCCGTGCGGTTTCCAGCGCGGATGTCGAGCACCCTGCTGCGTTGCACAGTATCAAGGCCTCTTAATGGCTGTTCCTCTAAATAATGGCCCAAACACAGCCAGTCCTGACTGGCCCGTACCTGCGCTGCCCCGGTCTCTTCCTGAGAGACAAGCGGTGGCGCGGTTGCCCATTTACTCAGTCTTGTTCAAATTGACACAAACATCAGAGGTTGTGAAATAGGATTTGAGGCTTTTAGCCTGTCTTAGTAAAAGGGAAACTAAAGCCCCCATTATGAGTCACAGTGACAACTTTATAGGGCTGTAGAAATAAAAAGGTTTTAGCGCAGACTAAAACACTGGGATTGTCTACAAATATAAGTAATGTAATGACTCTTACAGCCGGAGTACGTCATAGGGAGCAGCCAGGGGGCATCTATAGACCCCGAGCGGGACTTTCCTGCATCCGTTCCCCCCACACCTGTTGCGCTCTGAGCATGCTCAGATTTAAGAACACAACAGTGTACTTGCTAATCTATTAATATTCATATGACCTATCTATGACCTAACACCAGCAACTGTTATAAGCAGTAACTGTTAATGGGGAATTTCAAAACTTGTTAGGAAGATGCATTTTTGTTACTTATAGCTTGTACATTCGAAAGCTGGAACAAATATGTAAATAGCGCTAAGACTCTTCACAGTTTCAGTGTAAGACCGGATGCTCGCTCAATCTCAGCCAATCCTCTTTATTCTTAAAATCAACGGGAACACATCCGAGTCATAAAAAATATATAATAATAATAATAA
>NW_024582372.1:1959297-1979528 GCF_018398535.1 Haplochromis burtoni
TAATAATAATAATAATAATAATAATAATAATAATAATAATAATAATAATAATAATAATAATAATAATAATAATAATAATAAACAACATACAGTGCTTCGATCGGGTGATTTTGAGCGCAAACAGCTCAAACCTTTTAAACCATACGGCACGCTTCTTGCTGAAGTGCTCTCGAGCAAGTTTTCGGCTAAGTTCCATGAATAAATAAAACACGAACAGAAAGATAGAAATCAAACTTTGGATTGAAGATAAAGTGGATAACATTCACTAAGGTGATGATGTAAATAAAAATCAAATCAATTATCAATCGGGGAGCGAGCCCGCAGAGTGAATTGTTAGCTGTCCGCCCCTGCACACAGCCGACACACCGGGAAAGTAAACAGGCCGGTGTGCTCCACATGTTGGTTACCTTGCGCACTTCCCCATTCTGCGCTCAGCGTCCTGTCCAAGGCGTGACGTCGAGTCGTCGCTCCAGCCAATCACCGCCAACTTGAGGCTGATGCTGAAGGGAAAGTTGCTGGTAAGAGTCGCAGATTTTTCCCCCCTCTCACTGACATTTCAACTTCACAACGGATTCAAAGGTAGATAGATTTTCATCGGGACCTATAAGTTTCTGTTTCTGTGACACGGAGGAGAGATCCGGGGAGGGAAGAAGCGAGTTTATATGCACAGGATATCGGTCAGACGCCTCTGCTGCCTTTCTTCCGGTGAGTTTGGCTGGACTATAGCCTACTTTTAAATAGTCTCCTTTTAAAATTTAAATCTACTGTAACTTACACGATAAACCTCTGAGAATATTTAAAGGGTATCCTTTCTGTATTTTTGTATTTTATTTCATTTTTTTTAAATGCTGAAAAAAAACGCAGTTAAAAGCATGCAGACTGATTTCAATTCGGGCGCACTGGGAAAGTTGGGGAAATTATTGGTTAAGTGTTTGCACGTTGCTTTGTGTATTACAGAGTAGGAAAACACCAAAACAAAGTGGAAAACAATAAGCCCAGTTCGTTTTTGTTTTTTGTTTGGTTTTTTTTGTCATCTATCGCACACGCGCACACAAAGTGTAATTAGCGATCTTCACACAGGAATTAAGCGCTCGTCATTTCTTTTAAAAAGCGGCTATTATTGTGCGAGTTACGCCTGGAGGAGAATTCAGCCTATACATCAGGAACGTGTACAGTGAGATCCATTCATCTATGCACGATCTATAAGCGCAATGGAAACGTCGATGTCCATCACCGGAAGATTTGATTCTGTGGGCTTTTTCATCAACATGACACGTCTGTGACATTTTGGAGAAACAGCGCGATATTTTGGTTGAAATGCTGTGAGTTAACGTTTAAAGTCAGAGGTACTGTTAAAGAACTAAAACACTTAAAAAAAGTTGTGAAAGCAACTTGCAAGCACGTGCTTCAAATCTTCAAAAACAACGAAGTGAAGTGACACGCGCGCCTTGGTGGTTTTCAGATTGATTTTGTTCGGAGGGCCCGGACCTGCTGTTTATGTTTGAGGTTATTACCATTTAATTTCTTCACACACCCCCTCGTCTAATTACGAGCTTTCAGTTGCATTATTATTTACACCCCTCACACATGTACTCATTTCCACACAGTATCTGGAAGTCTTTGGAAGCCTCGGGTCAAGGTTCTTGTATGTTTGGCTGCAGCGTGTCTTCCTGTCACACTGGCCGATCAGCGCTGTGACACCATTAGCCCCGGTGTTTATCACAGCCCTCAGCCTTTTGCTGAGGGCTTTAGCCTTTTGTGGACTGTACACATTCTGGGAACTACACAAGAACACGCCGTGGTCTTCACTGTGTCCCCACAAACTTTACAAATTGTTAGGTGGGGTTAAACCACACAGGATAAACTAAATAAAAACAAAATTTACCTTAAACGATGTACAAAGCACTCCACACTGTGGAGGTGAATGTGACTAGAAAATGAAGCCATTAGATGAGCCACGAGGACGTTAACTGTAACAACATGCTTAAAAAAATAATAAAGAGCAGGGTTTGAGCGTGTTTGGCATCCCGACAGAGCAAGACGGGGGCCACCTTAGGAAGCTACATGCGGCTGCCCACTCCGTGATGGAGTTGCGTTTCTTTATGTTTACTCAGTCTGATGAAAAATGAGTTGCCACTAATGGAGCTTCTGTTGCGGTACGCTCTCCACGTGCGCCACCACGCTTTCAAAACAGCAGATGGATAAATATCGGCGCAGAAGTCGAACAAGCAAGTGACTCTTTGATTATGGCTCATGAAAACAGAATAATACAATCGTAAACGCGCGGATGATTTATGCAAATAAACCGGCGACGTGCTCATGAGGAGAAATGTGACCGGTCGGCTCTGTCTGATGAATGACAGCTCAGAGCTTTGCAAGAATGCAGCTACACGTAAAAGTCGAAATTTTATACATCGGTGACAACAACAATAACAACAACAACAATAATAATAACAATAATAATAATAATAATAATAATTATTATTATTATTATTGTTATTATTATTATCAACATTTACAATACTGCTTAAAAACACAAATGATAATCATTTAATTGAGAATTTCTATAATAATAAGATTATTTTAAAAAGAATAGTAGAACGTTTATAATAAAAGGTAAATTAAAGTACATTTGTTATATTCATAAATATTTCATTTATATTTATTTATAATAAATAACAAATTTCTTGTATATAGAAAACTCATATTTATATAATTATTTGCTCACCAGTGAAAGTAGGTGTAATACAGTTCTGGGGCTTGTATGTGTACACCACTTAATATGTATTTAATTGTCTAAGAAAAAAAATTCCCCTCCTATATTAGATACAATTTAAATACAGAAAATGAAGATGCACACCACACCAGGCTTTTTATTGTCTGAGTGAATCACCGTGTTTTCCAAGCGATTATTAACTCGAACCAATGCTGCAACAATATTTATAATAGAAAGCTCAAAGGTCCTGATTTTTGTTTATATATATATATATATAATTTTTTTCCTAAGGTGAGTAAACTGTGACCTCCAGTGGAGGTCATCACGAATGTAAACAGTTGTCAATTTTAAATAAATAATAAATCAAAGCAGGCTTTTAGGTGTGGGGTCGTGTCCAAATATAGTGTCAAGTTGTGAAGTGAAAATGAGTTAAAATACTCTATCTTTCCTTCACCAAAACAAGGTTTTGTTTTTTCAGCTAGCTCTCTCTTTTTCTTTTCTTTCTTTTATTGTATTTAAAAGTTTCTGCAGGGGTACGAATACCACACTGCCTCAGGGGAAAATAGCGACGAGATTAGGCTTTCCTTTCAAGGCCTATGACATTAGTTGCTGCTAATCCGAATTGGGCTAATTGCTTTCCCAACATCACCCTTAAAGACTTTTACAGCAATGCAATCTACCTTATAAAAAGATAAATGTACAAATAAGAAATGTATATATTCATAGAGAGGTGCCGTTGACCTACTTGGCATATCACTTAGGTTTCTGAATAAATAAATAAAAAAATAATAAATAGATGAAAAACCAAAAAGAAATCTCTTGAGAATGGAGACAACGAATTAGCTCTTGGAGCGGATTTACAGCTTAACCAAAGAAATCAATAACATGCTGGAGGTATTGTTTCCAAAGAAAACTACTTGACACACTCATCGGGGAATCCGTCTTTCTATGAAGGCAGGTTAGTGGTGTGAATTTTTGACAGCTGCAATCTGTGACAAGTGAGTAGCAATAACATTTGCACTACAAAGGTGCCTCACAAATACACTTATTCAAGCGTCTCACCAGAAAGAATTTAACATTTAGGCAAGATGTTGAATGTGTTTTCTCGCTCAGTACTGTTACACTGATTATGAGAAGATGACATTCTACTTTTGACAACTTCCCTGTCTTATTACTAGAAACCAGCAGCTGCTAAAAGTGGCACACATCCCGTGCACGCGCGGCTGACCGAGGCGTCCACGAGGACGCAAACTTTAGCGCAGAAAGTTTCACCTTGCGAGTCTTCTTGCGTCAAAGAGTCAACAACCCACCATAGATTTTTTTGTATTACACGTCGACTTTTAGTTTAATTCCTTTCAAATGTCTTTTCTCAAATTAGCCACAACATAATCCATAAACCTGTGAACTTGAATTGCATTGATGTTTCATAATAACTGCTAATTGAAAGTTCCAACTTCGCCGTGTCCTTGATGTATTTTTTTTTTTTTACAGTAAATTATAACCAACACGAGGTCTCTCACTGCACAAACCCCTGTCAGGAGGGGCGACAGGGTTGGGTTGTGTGTGAGGGGGTGTTTGTGGTCTGATGCATTCTAATGGAGGGGTTCTTGACGTAAAATGTTTGGGACCCCCCCTCCTCTCTTAACTGATATAAGCTGCGGCCATTCACGGTAGGCCTATAGGCTGAGCCACCAGTCTAAGTGAGTAGAAACAATGCAGGAAGGAGAAACAGATGAATGTGCTCGTTTAGTTTACGGGTTGTTTGATGAAGGAGTATTGGCCAAAGTGTTGTTCCTCACCGCGGGACCCTCAGTGACAGTTTGAGCCGGTCCTCTCAGCTCATTATCTCGCCGGCCCACTGAGGGCCCCATTCAAGCCGGGCAGTCCCTCTCCCCCTCCCCCCTGTCCCTTCTCTCTCTCTCTTCTCTCTCTCGCTCTCTCTCTCACCCTCTCTCTGGCAGCGTCGTTTGTCTACTCATTGAACCCGTAGTCAGGAATGCGATGGTTGTTAGGGAGCCCTCTTTCACCTCCGAAGTGTTTTATTGATGAGCTCGGACTTCTCCTACTTTTTCACATGTCAAAGAAAGTCAAGTGTAGGCCTCCACGACTTCATTTCACGGCCTCCCATCCCAATAAGAAGAAGAAGAAAAGGGAAAAGAAAACGCATTTCTCTCCCCCTCCCCCTGCTCATGTCTGTCCCTCTCCCGTCTCTCTCGCTCACTCTCTCCCTCTTTGCCCTTTCACGCACCCCCTTTTCTGCTTCTCCACTTTGGCTTCAGCATCCAGACAAACCTCATTCTCTTCCCCTCGGTTTTCCTTTTTGGAATAAGCAACGGGGCTCCTCAGTGCCGAGACTGGTGCTGGCCAAAGCTGGGAGTGTACGCTCAAACACGGGCGCAGAGGGGGTTGATTTTGGGTGCGCTGAGGTGTGCGCTAATAGTCGGTCATTCAGCCGGCTCAGTTTGGGAGCGTGTGGCCATGGCTACGCACTCATTTGCTTTTACTTTATTTACGCGTGCTATTTGCTGTCAGGTCGCAGGAGTGACGTCGCCGTGCCTCGCAAATGTGTCCATAAAAAGCACCCGAGCCTGCCTAAAGGCCGGACTCTTTATGTACGGTGCTCTTGTTGACACGATGGGGGTGGTGGGGTGGGGTGGGCAGGGTGATACTCAAAAGAATCAACAAAAGCACGTGGTGGACATTTTTGGTTGCTTTGAGTGTGAGCGAAGGCGGACAAGTGCAAAATGATTTTCAAAGTAAAACAACTTTCTTTTTCTTTTTTTGGTGGGGGTGATTAGATGATTTACTTTGGAGCTCAATCGCTGTGATATAAGAGTTGAAAAGTGGTGGTTTTTCAAAGTAAAGGTTTTTAAACCTTCAAAGATGACTCCCAATTGCGGCACTTGCGCAGGTGCAACATCGCGCTACATTCAGTCCAGAAGGGAAAAAAGGGCGCTGAAAGTTTTACGCAGCGCGGATGTGCGTCTCTGTAACGTTAATCGCATCTGTAGTGCATCGGCTGCTTCATAAAAGGCACGCTGCAGCTCTTTGTAATTTTAATTTAGTGTTACGAGCTCCAGCATTCCAAGTGTGCGCTGCTCCACTGCTAGTTTCCGTCCCCCCCACTACAACAGACACACACACCACCACCCACCGCCCACCCCCCTTGCGGCTTCAGCTAGCCTCAGGTTGGCGCTGAGCATGCCTGAGATTCCCTGTGCGGACCCAATTCAGCCTGGAAGAATAGAGCCTTCCGTCCAATGGGCATTTCCGAGGCACTTCCTTTGCAATAGGGCAATATTCAGCAAGTGAGCGCAGAGTATTTGCATGCGTGGGCTGATTAGTGGGTTGGGAAGACGCGACTCTCTCTTTCTCTCTCTCTCTCTTCCCCGCTTTCTCGCTCTCTCTCTCTCTCTTTCGCTTTGGCTCGGCCCCGTTTCCCGCTTTGGCTGTGGTGCAGGGGGAAGTGTTTATATGGGGGATGATGACAGAGGTCGGGTCGCGCTAATGGGCCAGTGAAGAGCGGCGGAGGGAGGCGAGGCGAGGCGCACACAGCAGACCAGGAACACATACATTAATACACTTGTTCCATCACCAATCAGCATAGGTGTGTTCATTCTCTTACCCCCACCTCCTCCTACCACCACTCACTCACTCTCCCTCCCTCTTCCCCTCCTTCCGCTCTCTCTCTCTCTCTCTCTCTCTCTCTCTCTCTCTCTCTTCCCCATCTCTCTCTTCCCGACTCTCTCATTCGCTCTCTCACACGCCAGCGCGCATCCTCGCCAAACTCCGTGCGTCCTGACATCTGAGTTCACTGTCAATCTCTGTCTCCTTCGCAGGGATATCCCCTTCGTCTTCGCCGAAGACCACTGGAAACTAAATTTTTTTTCTCTTCGAAACTTCCCGGGAGAGAGCGATCCTGGTCGCCGCTTTTTTCTCCCCCTTCTCTCTTTCTTTGGTGTGGACAACTAGGCTGCAGCCCATAGTTTACCCAGGACTTTGATAACGACGCAGGATGCCCCAAAAAGGTGAGATCCTGACTAAAAGTTTGTCTTGTTGCTGTTAAATTATGTATTATTATTTGTGATAGCCTAAATTATTATTATTATTATTATTATTATTATTATTATTATTATTATTATTATTATTATTATTATTATTATTATTATTATTATTATATCGGGTTTATTCGCGGCTGTAAGTGGAGGGTCAGTGTGAGGTAGAGAGTGTTTTATCGTTTGGACTGTGCAGCCTGGACTCCCTCAAAAGTGCGAACAGCCTTTTAGCGTCTCTGTCGGTTTTATCTGCTCGATTTTTGGTTGTTGGGTTTAAGCCCACGGATAGCTTGCTGCTTATTTATGACAGCAAAGAGTAAAAAGTCACGTTGGGCCAGGACAGTGATCATCGTGGAGAATGGGGCGCAATGACCCGTTGAGGAAAGGTGTCAGATTGATTCATGCAGGCGAGTCACCCAAGCGCCTTCTTAAAAAAAAGCCTTCATGAAGCACTTGCTGAGGAGGCCCGTGTTCAGCGTGTTTGTTTGTGTGCCGGGGATAACACAACTTTACTCCTTGTCTCTAATCGTCTTCGCTTTAATGACAGCGACTGAACTGCTTTTACATTTTAGCAGTCAAGCTGTGGAGTATTTTAAAATACTCAGATAAAGAGTCCTTGGCTGGCCTCAAATTTAAAAGTAAATGTCTCAAAAAAATTTAAAATTAATAAAAGACAAACCGAGAAACAAGCACAAATTGTTGATGCTTTGAAACTATTTTTTTTAATCCACGTAAATAAGCAAAACCTATATTTTAGTGCAAAGCCTCTATTGTAATTTTAAATATAATTTTTAAAGAAAAAAATACATAAAATAATTAAAATAAAACTGCAATGAAAGAATAAATCACTCTGTAGCTTTCTATGTTAACTTACTCCTTTACTCTTAAATCAGATTAAGCTCTAATGCAATAAATGCTTTCTGTGACATGTGACTTTTTAAAAAAAATTTAATTCGCCTTCATGTGCATATTTTGTCTGTTAGCCAACAGCAGGGCCACTGTAGTTCAGGCCTACATGTTCTCCTTCCTTGTATGAATGTTGTGAGCGCAGGATCCAGCGGTCAGAATAAGCATGTTGAATTAACACATTGTTGTTGCGGATTACTAAAGGGAAAGAAATGCAGATTAGATCGCAGTTAACCTCAGGAACAACAACGTTTGAGCTTTCGACCTTAAATAAATGATTAACCACTTGGACCTTACAGGGCTATAAGCTACTGGCAGCAGTGTATTTGCAGGCTGAAGCCGGTCTCTTATTATTTTTATTTTTATTATTATTATTTCACGCACACATACAGAGATATTCACACCTGCTAAAACCGCCGTGACATTAAGTCGCGGCTAATAAAAAGATGTAGTATTATTTACAAGTTTCCTGTGTCTTTAAGATCAGTGGGTAACTCGGCCTATGCGGGCCAGTGTGAAGGAATCTGAATTTGATTAATGACCGAGCAGGCTATTTGTTACAACATGAAAGAAAGCTACACAATCTGAACGTAACGGCGTCCCTACGTGCATCTCACCGACTAGCCCGAGACTAAACACAATCTGTTAGACGTCGACATTACAGGCCATTTTACTCTGCACACAACACAACTTTGCACGGAGAGAGAAAATGAAAACTTCAGACTTCTCCCTCCGTGGCCCCCTTTTTATCTGTTCCCCCATTCAGAAGCTTCTTTAATGCATTTGTCTTTTCCAATTGAGCGCCCTACTGCGCTGTTGTGTCTTTAAAACCGCTTTACAACCCGCACCAGCAGCACAAAATAACCACCAAATATTTATAACAAGAAATTACTTTTCCAAAAAAAAAAAAAAAAATCTTGTTCTATAAAGCAGGGCAAACAAAACCCCACATTCACGCACTAGCGGCGCAGGGGTCACGGTCGTGTGTGTGTGTGCCTGCGTGTGTGAAAAAGAGAGAGTGCATGTGTTTGTGTGTATGTGTGAATGGTCCCGGAGGGGGTGGATGCATGCCTCCGGCTCTTTGTATTAATCTGAACTTGTTGGTGTGTTTAGAGGGGAAGCTGCGTGTTTCTAGTCGTGGAGGCCGAGTTTTCGCCCCGGGTTTGAGGTATACGGAGGCAGAAAAGGGGGTGCATTGTTGGGAGTCCAGCAGGCTTTGTACACCAGCTTTGTACCCCCTCCTGGTGTGGACTTTTGCGGATCAGTGAGGCGAGGTAGACAGCGTGTGTCACTGTACAGTTTCCACGACAGACTCCGCAAGAGGAAGGCTATCAAGTTTTAAAAACTACACTAAAGCCTCTTGCTGGGACGATGAGGAGCTGATTTCTTTATAAGGACTAACAAGAAAAAAAAAAAAAGGGGGGGGGGGGACCCACACCAGGACTATTCTTTTAAAGAGACAATGCTGTAAAGGAGTTACAGGCCCAATATCACATCACGGCTAGGCTGTTAGCTGAGATTTATTGTGACAGGTGCTTTCGGAAACAGGCCTAACAGACACGTGAAAATAACGAAGATGAATGTTGTCCCGCGTCGATTTTAATTGATTTGTTTGCCACCAAAATTTAGGTTATCTGTAAAAGTAGGGCAAAAAAATAAATAAATCTGAAAATTCAGTAAGTACATCAGTGTAGCTGTGGCTGTGCTAATGTGTTGTTTTGCTTTGTCCTATAGGGAGACATTAAGTAGTGAAAACGGCAGATGATTGACTAAATTGTTATAGCGTGGACAGTCAACTCTGTTTCCAGGCAAGTTTAATTAAAATACATACATACACTCAGGATGTTTTTATTTAAAAAACAAAACAAAATCATAATTATGGATCAGTAAATGTTTAAGAACCAGATCCGCAATTAAAAAAAAATAAAATTTAAATCGGACGACATGAGAAACTTTTTTTTGTTGTTCAAAGAAATGTTGCAAATTATTTGACACCTTAAAACAATAATAATAATAGTAAAACAGATCTGTACACCAGTTTTCTGATTTGCTGCTAACCACTTTTGTTATTTCCTTGTGACGCTTAGAATACCACAACCAAGCCACGTGGGAGTCTGGCGTAGCTTCAATGATGCAGAACAGTAAGTTGTTTTCTATATATTTTATTTTGAAACTTTTGATTACAGCCGCAATGTGGTTGCATGGAAGCAACACCCACTGACATTTTTCTATTTATAATTTTATCTTTTATATTTATTTATTGCACTGCTTGTTAACATACATTTCAGAAACACTATTTTTTTAATTTGATTTTTTTAAAGAGGGCAGATGCATGTGCAGTCATACATTTTCAGGATTTTTTAAGAGCAGGGATGATAATATTTTTAAGTTATTTGATGGCGCTTTCATTGCTGTTAATTTATTATTATCTCCCTCCCAAATGATAGGTAGGCAAGTTATTATTGAACAAGTTAATCACACGTCGTCCTTCCTTCTCCAGGGAGAGAGAGAGAGAGAGAGAGAGAGAGAGAGAAGGGGGGATTAGAGGGGGGTGCTGGGTTGAGAGGGAGATTTTTGTTTCTGCTTGAGTTGGTATTAAATAATTGCACAGCCGTCTGCATTAGCGTTAGAGCTGGCTGCCAGGCTGCATACAAGATTAGCTGCGTAGAGAAGAGCCCTGCATGAAACATGAGGGAATAGCAATAATGTCTTATGTAGATTAGTCCATATTCTTCACGGACAGACAGCATGAACTAGAAAGAAAATGCTCATATTATAACCGCAGGCCTCACTGTTAGGTGCAGGCTGAACTCAGAGAGGAAGATAAATATTAACAACCATATTGTCGTGGGTGCCAATCAAAAAAAACCCCAACCCAAAACATGGTAGATGAAGTTGCTTATAGGCCTCATGTGTTTAAAGTGGCCTCTTGCAGATGAATGATTTGTCTTGTTCCTGGTGTGTGTTGAAACCAAAAAGGATAAACATGAAACATTTTCTCTCTTGCTGCTGGACAAGAGGTGTATGACATCTGTGATGAAGGTGTGTGGAATAATTTTATTATATTATTCTCCATATACCTTGATGACGTGTCTGTGCTGTAACCTGTGCGCATTAGTCCGAGTATGTTTGAATCCAATGTTGGACCACGTGAGAGGTGGACTGTTTTATGTGTAGAGAGCTGTGATTCATAAGAAAGCGCTGCGGGAAAAAAAACCCCCCAAAAACACGAGTGGCTTACTTTTGTTTTTCTCCTAGTAGATTTTTTTTCCTTACGTTAAATGGCACAGCAATGTGATTTCTTTCTTTTAATCTTATCAGTTGTCAGTTATAGAGATGACAGAGCCTTAACAAACCTGTGTACAATACCCACTGGATTGATGTTAATAGGATGCTCCCCTGGCTTGGCGTGTGATGTCTGGTGCGAATTGCCGAGGAGATATCATTGGGCCCGGCCCTTTGGGTTGTCTAAAGGTCGCGACGGCCTCGCTGGCTTTTGTGCTAATAACTCCTGGGTGTATATAGTGGGGAGCGTCCAAATTGACACCATATGTTTTCCTATTAGTCGACTTGCAATAGAATACAAGGCGCATAATCAGCGCCAGCGGGCGAGATCGACTCCGGGCACTTGAGGGAATTGTGCCATGATTAAGACTTAACCTTAGGAGAGTTTGATTTTTATGTGATGTCGTTATCTGACGGGTTTTATCGATCCGGAGGATTTATATGATGGTTATAAACCAGAGGTGACGGAGCAACCCTGGAGAACCCGCAGAGCAAGGCTGCTTAATGTGGGTAGGCCAATTTCAGCGTAAGAAGTCTATTAATTCCACTTAATCCTGGAATTACCAAAGAGCAGGAGGGGATGATAATGGATTTACTATCAATCAGATCCACGCAGGAAGATTATAACACATAGCGGCCAAAAGGGATATGTTGCTCAGTTAAACAGGTTTATTCTCACTCAAGTAGCTATAAACAGGCCCGATCCCCCTATTTTTAA
Source organism: Haplochromis burtoni (assembly GCF_018398535.1). Classification (NCBI taxonomy): domain Eukaryota; kingdom Metazoa; phylum Chordata; class Actinopteri; order Cichliformes; family Cichlidae; genus Haplochromis; species Haplochromis burtoni. The sequence goes on from NW_024582372.1 coordinate 1,970,978, forward strand.
TTTTCTTTCTTTCTTTTGTGTCATCTATATAAAATAAAGTCCGCATTTAAAGCCAACTCCTATGGCACATTTCAGCACGAAGACGCCAACCGATTCCACACAACAGGACTGCGGTGGCTGTGAGCATTTGTTGTCAAATACAAACAAGGGGGGGAAAAACTGCATGTCACTTTTAATATGTTAAGAATCGAGGCGCGCCCTCGTTTGTGTGACCGCGCGTAGCCCCTGGCCACCTTAAAAACGAAGTCTCCCTCGGAGGGTAAACGAGTAGCGTCCAATTTTGTCTGAGTGATATCCAAATGCAGACAGAAAGGGTCGTTTTATCATGCTACTATTTGTCGTGACGATGCGATTTTCAAAAGCAGAGCGGTGTCATAAAGTGACATGCCTGCCACAAGTGCTCCAACTGATCTTTTCAATTAGCCTCCCATGCATGATCCGAGGCGACTTCCGCCTATTTCCAGAAATTAAGCTCAAACTTGACGTGCAGCTAGCTTTATTTTAAAGACAAATGTCAGGCAGGCTCATCATATTTTCCCCCTCTTCTATATTTGGAGCTTATTTATTGCTAAGGAGCCTCTGCTCCCGGAGTCAATGTACCGGGCGGCAGCGCAGGGGAAGGGAGCGGAGAAACAGAGAGCAGCTCAGGCACTCCGGGGAGTCAGCTCTCCCTTTTGGCTTCAGGTTTGCGGGCTTTTTCTGCGCTTTAGAGCGATTCCATACAATAATTTAAGGATAATTTCTAAATATCACTAATTTTTTTAGACAATAAGCAAAAATAAAACCTCATATTTTAAAGCTAAAATCTTATTGTTTCCTTGTCTTTTTGATGCGTAATTATGGCATGTTTTTTATAAAGGATTGTCATGGGAAGGATTTTAGCGATTTAATATCGTTTTTCCTACAAGATGCTTTTGAATTGATGCTAATTTAACACATTATTGTAGTGGAGTGTTTATGGGATCGTCGGTGTGGCTGGTTATTGTTTTAAAGCACTGTTTGTGAGAGAGGTGCAGTCTTGGTGATGGGAGTGGATAACGGTGCGGGTGTTTTAAAGCCCAAGTTTGCCGGTTTGCTACAGGAGTTTTTTCTGACCAGATCATCGACTGAGCTGTAAAATTACTATGAGGAAAAAATTCTATATTTTTTTATTCGGTGTATGTCGTGCTGCTGTGGTTTGATCAATGTTTTTGCATGTGTTACTAAATAGCTGATGATGCGCCGAACCTCACAACAGCTTAAAAAAAAGATTTCTGGAGTGCACTCCGGTTTAAGATATTTTTATAAAATCGTGTGAGAGTTTATTGTGAAACTTCTCTATTGCTGTGTGCTCTGCATCATATCACATTGCATCTATAACCCGATTATTCTGAACGCTTAAATCATTCTGCTCACCATTACTTGGAAGCCGTTAGCTTTATCATATATTTCAAGAGGAGCTGCGACATGATTTGATGACTCCGGTGCTTTTGTCTCCATGTAGGTCACAGTGGCGTAAACCAGCTTGGTGGTGTGTTTGTTAATGGCAGACCGCTGCCGGATTCCACCAGGCAGAAAATAGTTGAACTTGCTCACAGTGGTGCTCGACCTTGCGACATCTCCAGGATACTCCAGGTGACAATCCCACTCCTTTTTATGAACAGAAAACGCCTTCATAGAGACGTTGGTCTCAGTGAATACAAGGAAATTAATAATAATATCCAAAAGCAAAAATATTGAAAACAAACCGATTTGAATTTTCAATTAAAGCCAGGTTTCCAGTAGCAGTTCACGACCGCTTTAAGCCAGTAAAACCACTTATTACTTTGCAATTAAAGGAATGTTTTAAGGACAACAAACGGAAAAGTAATCTGCCTGCTGTTGTAAAGAATAAATGCCTAATATATCATTCAAGGCATATTTTCTGTATTTATAGACCCATGATGAAGTCCAAGTGCTGGACAGTGAAAAGGTGATAATTATTTGAGCCATCTTAGCATTTCCGTTCATAGTCGTAAATAATGTATGTGAATTGTGTCTTTTGTTTCCCGTCCAGGTATCCAACGGCTGTGTGAGCAAGATCCTTGGTAGATATTATGAAACAGGCTCCATAAGACCGAGAGCAATTGGCGGCAGCAAGCCCAGGGTCGCCACTCCAGAGGTGGTCGCGAAAATCGCGCAGTACAAGCGGGAGTGTCCGTCTATCTTTGCGTGGGAGATCCGTGACAGACTTCTGTCGGAGGGGATCTGCACCAACGACAATATACCCAGTGTAAGTGTATTGACTGTAAGTTGTGTGCATGATTTAATTTGCCACATGAAATGACTTTTTTCTCATGCACTGGAGGAAAAGGAGAAGGGCATCCAACCATTCAGTCTTATTAAGTGCACTGCGATTCAAAGCGTGGGGCACACATTACTGCGTATGTGATCAGCCAAACATACGCTCGGTTTTGATGGGGCTCGTTGTTCATTTGTGCGCTTTGCCAGAAACATCTTCCTGTACATATTTATTATGATTATAATGCTCGCGTTATGCGTGTAAGAACACGTGTTTTGCCCGCACGAGCAGAGACGTGCCGATGCTGCGCTCCATCCAATCCGAATCCAGACTTTTATCATATGTAATTTGTCATTCAGGTGTCATCAATAAACAGAGTCCTCCGCAACCTGGCTAGTGAAAAGCAACAGATGGGCGCAGATGGCATGTATGACAAGCTGAGAATGCTCAACGGTCAAACAGGAACTTGGGGGACCCGGCCCGGCTGGTACCCCGGAACATCAGTGCCAGGGCAGCCCAACCAAGGTGAGCCTCATTGTCATGCAGTAGCAATAAAGACACCTTGACGCACGCACAGTTGTGAGGTTCTCTACCAAAAAAGAAGTATACATCCGGGTGGTGTGCTGACACGCACTAACATTTATGGTCACCCACAAAAGCATCTGATTTGAATTCAATGCATTAGGTTTAAAGTGAACTTAGTGAGGTCACCACAAGTTGCCATGTATGAATAGGTTTACGGCCTACTCTTCCGGTGATTCCGACCCGTAGCTGTTTGCAGGAAGGTATTGTATGGTCATGCTTTTGATGCTCTGAACAAGACTGAAAATGTAAAACTAGTCGATCAGAGGAAGCCATAGGCCATGCATGCATTCTGAATGTCTCCACTGTCCCAGACATGGATGTGCGTGACAGAAGCTTGTCCTTTCAGCAGAGGTGTCCATCCAACAGCCTGCATTTTCCTCCCCGATGGGGAGGCAGGGAGCCGGGGGAGAGCTGTGTGCGGCGATGTTAGCACAAAGGAATGCTTTTCCTTCACACGCAATGATTAGTTATGGGAACAGTCCTCACTACGTGTAATTGCTCATTAGAGAGGGCTTTGTCTCTCATTATGGCAACATGCAGGAGTGTGGAGATGGTGAGGCTGCTGTGGAAATGTTCCACTTCAGAGGGTTTCCTGACGGCCCACTGCAGGCCAAATACCGAGCAGCTTTTCTTATAAGAAACTACAACTTTGCAGGCAGGAGTTTGCGATCACGGTTTATTTGCACATGTAAAGCGGAAATGCAAGGGTTGGAATTAAGTCCGACAAGATTTAATAAATTAACTAAAAAAACAAAAACAAATTAGCATTTGTGTGACGGCAACTGGTCACGTGGGGCTGTCCACGAGCAGTAAAGCGGGAAAGATCATATTCATGGCTAAAATAATTCATTTAATGATGAAGCTATAACGGCTAATTTAAATAATAATAATAATAATAATAATAATAATAATAATAATAATAATAATAATAATTATTATTATTATTATTATTAATAGATGTAACTATTTAATGTTAGGTATTTAATTATAATAATGATCATCATTTTCATCTGTTGTATATATTGTTTTTCAACCTAGATTAAAAAAAATCTCCAGAAATAAAACATATAATAATAATAACAATGATATAAAAATCTAAAAATAACAAAGTTGTGTTTGATTAAGTATTTGGGTAAAACAGTTGTTTCAAGGGAACGAAAATATGTTTTCAATCAGACAGCCGAATAAGCACATATAATGGCTACATGGAGAGTGACAGGGCCCCAAAAGAAGACAACTCTATCCAAAGAGAAACGAATAAAACTCCACACCGATGCTGTCTTTCATCTCTTTCTCATGCTCAGTCGCTGGCTATATGGCTCTAAATCCCGTCTATAGGATTTAGTCTCTCACTTTCTCTTTCAGTTTTAAGCGGTTTCTCAAGAGTGTTTTGATCCAGTCTCAGCAGCTGAAAGGTGCCGCAATTGGTTCGGTATCTCTTTTTTTTTTGCTGCTTTTCCGCCTCACTGGCTGAGACATCGTGATACTAAAGAATGAGTTTATTTCCCAGCGCTTTTATAAAGAAAACAAATCCCATCCTAGCGTCAGTGGGTCTGGCGCACGGATAATAGCTGCACATTCACTCCTTTTTATAGATTATCCGGAGTGAAGAAACAAATAGCGTGGATACAAACTATTGGCCTATAGAAGAATACTTTGGCTATTATGCAGCAATGGAAATTGTCAAGAAATGTGTCCCATCAGGTTTCCTTCACTGAACAAAAACGGACACATATAGACACACTAAATGTGTTTGGAGGCCTGCGTGATGCAGGGAGAATTTGCACGCAGCGGAACTATGAGGAAATGTGTAATTTGGTTTATTTTTCTATGAGGCAAACACGTGTTTTATTTTGTGCTATCGCTCTATAGTTCATAGAAACACATTAAGTAATTGGCTGATCTTATAATCCACGTAGGTGAACAGTTACTCGGCCTTTTTTGCACCTTTTCCCCAGTTTTGCAACAACCTGGAGTAGAGGACTCCAGCTGCTCGGCTCTGGGGTTTTTTAGAACACAAATAAAATTTGCTCTGAAAAAGAAAATGCTGAAATGCCACTTCGTAGCCCCAGAGCGCCATCGTTGAGATATTACATAAACCTCTATCAACGCACCCGCTGCTTAATTTCGCATTAACTTCTTGGTGTGATAATGATGTCCAACAACAAGACAGACATTAGTCGATAAGCCTCGCCCTGCGAGTGAAGGGGCCTTCAGGCCCACCGCGGACAAACAGCAGCAGTGAATAGATTGGCCTTATTTTGGTTGTTCAGGGGGTTGCATGCTCTCTCCTCACTCATTTGTTTCCAATTGAAGACAGAAATCCTGACTGGCGTGTAGCTGGCCGGGGGACGTGATTAATGATGGTAGTGGATAAGGGTTAACACACTGGACTCAAAGCTCTGTTGACTGGGATCCTCGTGCGCACAATGCCAAAGTACTATAGCCTGTGTGCCTCCAGAGAGAGGGGATCCTTTTGTCATCTCCTCCAAAAGCTCCCCTCCACACACACACACACACACCCACCCCCATCCCATCCCATCCCATCCCATATATTACACCCACCGAGGGCTCACTGCTCGTCCCTGGCTGTGTCCATAGTTTAATGGTTTCCCTTACTCCTGAAGGCATTGTATCATTCTGAAAAGCGTCTTCTTCTATTCAAAAGTTGGTGGTCACCTCAATGGCCATACCAACGCCCATATGGGAACGGCCATTGAGGCACTGCTCTGTCCAGGAGGAAAAAGGGAGGGGGTTTTGGAGCTGTGTAGAGAGTTTGGGTTTTAAATACATTTCATAGGCTCTGAAAAGAGGCTCAGCACATCTTGTCACATTTCTCTTAACCTTTTGAGAACACACGCCATTGTTGGGACACGATAAGTACGCGGAGCTTTCCCCTTAGCCAGCCTGTTTTTCCCACAATATTTTATCAACAGTTTAACCACGAAGCCGGTTTGATGTTGTTCCTTTTTCACGCAGCCAGTCGTCTGTAAAGTGGCAAACATTAGGAAGAAATTGCAATAATTCCTCCAATTTTGAAACAAATTAACCATGATGGGTGCTTTAATTAATGATGTACCACCGAGGTCTGTACAATTAGCGCTAGGCTGATACAACACGAGCCCCGATAATTAATTATTCAATTAAGCTTAAGTGAATGTATATTTCCATTAATTTCTCTCTCCTTTTTTTAGATGGCTGCCAACAACAGGACGGTGCAGGAGAAAACACAAACTCCATCAGCTCGAACGGGGAGGATTCAGAGGAGACACAGATGCGTCTGCAGCTCAAGAGGAAACTACAGAGAAATCGCACATCCTTCACACAGGAGCAAATCGAAGCACTGGAAAAAGGTCAAATATGCAGTGGATAATTTGTATAATTCGTTTTAAACATCCAGACTAATGTTTCATCGATAACACAATACAAACATTTTGGTTATTGTAAGCAAATTCAAAGAAAACGCAAACTGCGTGAGGGACTACATTTCTTCATTACACTGCGTTAAATAAGAAGCCTAATTAAAAACCTAATGTTTTGGATCCAGGGCGAACGACACGCAATTGTTTCACTAATAGCTCTGAATAAAATTAACTGCCCTTGACCTAATCTTATATTTACTAACACCTATACCTGTGTGATTAATCCCACTGCAGAATTTGAAAGAACTCATTATCCAGATGTTTTCGCGCGAGAAAGACTAGCAGCGAAAATCGACCTGCCCGAGGCAAGAATACAAGTGAGTGATCGCAACTTTTATGAGCACGTTTAAAAGAGGTTTTAAACTTGAAGCTAAAATTATGCTTTTCCCATCCTTCATCTGCAGGTATGGTTCTCAAATAGGAGAGCAAAGTGGAGGCGAGAGGAGAAGCTGCGGAATCAGCGCCGGCAGGCCAATAACTCCTCAAGTCACATTCCCATCAGCAGCAGTTTCGGCACCAGCGTCTACCAGGCCATTCCACAGCCCACCACACCGGGTAGGTCAACCTAATCAGAGATATTACTTTGACCATATGCCCAGTAAGGTAAAATAATACTTAAATTTAATTTTTCAACTGAAATTATTAAAAGTGCAGTCCTACTTCACACACGCTGCACAAGCACACACTACTTTGTTAAAAAAAATTTAATGCATTAATACTGTGATGGGTTCCATAGGCTCAGTGGGTTAAATATTTACTAAACAGTATCATGCCACAACCTGCGGATTCATATAAAAAGGGCAAAGGAGGCCTCGGTGGCTGTGCGCTCTAGTTCGCATGAAGAAGCGCCGTTGCTTCCCTTTGATGGATGATTGAGCAAAACTTCTCAGCTGACTATCTGAGCAATTACCGAATCAGGCACGAGGGTACACCGGCAGAGCTGAAGCTCGTGAAGTCAATCACCTGAGGCTCTCGCTGTAGAGCTATCTGTCCGGGCCCATCAGCCTGTCAAATAAGGCGTCACCTTCCGCACGCACTGCTTAACGCTAATGAGATGACTTCTCTCACCGGAGCTCAGTGTGTGTGAGATTTCTGCGGTTTCAAGCGAGTTTTCATTTTCATCCACAGTGTCTTTCACCTCGGGGTCAATGCTGGGTAGACCTGACACCGCACTCACAAACACCTACAGTGCGCTGCCGCCGATGCCCAGCTTCACCATGGCAAACAATCTACCTATGCAAGTAAGTCAAATACTCTGCATACATTACATACGAGTGCTTAAATAAAATGAATTTAAAGCTGGGTTTTTACAGTGACTGGTGTGACTATAAGAGTGGCAAAAAAAGTACAAAATTACATAGGCCTGCATACTGTAACTAAATGATTCGTGAAATAATTTGATAGTGTTAAAAGCAGACAAACTAGATTACAGACTACTGAGCTGCAAATTCTGGTTGGCTAAGCTAATGTAACATTCTCTCCTCATTTTTAGCCCAGCCAGACCTCCTCTTATTCCTGCATGCTGCCTACCAGTCCGCCTGTGAACGGGCGGAGCTACGAAACATACACGCCCCCTCATATGCAGGCACATATGAACAGCCAATCTATGACCACTTCTGGTACCACCTCAACAGGTAGGCAGAAAATTTCACTTTTTTAATTGTTTATTTTTAAAGCAGCCTGCTTGGGAGTTAAAAAAGCAAACACTGCACTCTTTGAAATATCTGCCACCTTTCCAGTAATCAGGGGATACTACAGAGTCATGTCTGATTCATGATCTGTCATCCCAAGTTTCCTTTTCCTTTGGTTTAAATGTCTGAGGATCTATATCTCTACATCGCACATCATTTTTCTCTCCGCAGTTGCATGAACGAGGCTCATTTCTTTGCCACTCTGGGCCATCATGTCAACCCCACTACTCCAGCCCATAGTTTAGTTCCACCCCATTAGGATGTTACTGAGAGCCATATATACCGGTTATAGTCATGAAGAGTTAATCATGCATAACCACATTTCCTCTGTGCTAAATTGCTAATTAATTTGATTCATTTGCTGTTGTATTCTCTCTGTTTAAATGCCATTGCCAAAGCCTCAATTTATCGAGCTTGCAAGCATTTTACCGAGCCACCACGTGCAGAGCTTTGTGACTCATTGCAGGCCCATGCTCATCTACCTATTTGCAAGCATTTAAAGCACAATGCTCTGTTAGTTAACTGTCGTACTAACCGTGCATGGTAAACCTGCTCATCTAATTTTAGCATTTAGACAGCTTTTTTTTTTTTTT
>NW_024582372.1:1980062-2009987 GCF_018398535.1 Haplochromis burtoni
TAATAATAATAATAATAATAATAATAATAATAATAATAATTATTATTATTATTATTATTATTATTATTATTATTAATAGATGTAACTATTTAATGTTAGGTATTTAATTATAATAATGATCATCATTTTCATCTGTTGTATATATTGTTTTTCAACCTAGATTAAAAAAAATCTCCAGAAATAAAACATATAATAATAATAACAATGATATAAAAATCTAAAAATAACAAAGTTGTGTTTGATTAAGTATTTGGGTAAAACAGTTGTTTCAAGGGAACGAAAATATGTTTTCAATCAGACAGCCGAATAAGCACATATAATGGCTACATGGAGAGTGACAGGGCCCCAAAAGAAGACAACTCTATCCAAAGAGAAACGAATAAAACTCCACACCGATGCTGTCTTTCATCTCTTTCTCATGCTCAGTCGCTGGCTATATGGCTCTAAATCCCGTCTATAGGATTTAGTCTCTCACTTTCTCTTTCAGTTTTAAGCGGTTTCTCAAGAGTGTTTTGATCCAGTCTCAGCAGCTGAAAGGTGCCGCAATTGGTTCGGTATCTCTTTTTTTTTTGCTGCTTTTCCGCCTCACTGGCTGAGACATCGTGATACTAAAGAATGAGTTTATTTCCCAGCGCTTTTATAAAGAAAACAAATCCCATCCTAGCGTCAGTGGGTCTGGCGCACGGATAATAGCTGCACATTCACTCCTTTTTATAGATTATCCGGAGTGAAGAAACAAATAGCGTGGATACAAACTATTGGCCTATAGAAGAATACTTTGGCTATTATGCAGCAATGGAAATTGTCAAGAAATGTGTCCCATCAGGTTTCCTTCACTGAACAAAAACGGACACATATAGACACACTAAATGTGTTTGGAGGCCTGCGTGATGCAGGGAGAATTTGCACGCAGCGGAACTATGAGGAAATGTGTAATTTGGTTTATTTTTCTATGAGGCAAACACGTGTTTTATTTTGTGCTATCGCTCTATAGTTCATAGAAACACATTAAGTAATTGGCTGATCTTATAATCCACGTAGGTGAACAGTTACTCGGCCTTTTTTGCACCTTTTCCCCAGTTTTGCAACAACCTGGAGTAGAGGACTCCAGCTGCTCGGCTCTGGGGTTTTTTAGAACACAAATAAAATTTGCTCTGAAAAAGAAAATGCTGAAATGCCACTTCGTAGCCCCAGAGCGCCATCGTTGAGATATTACATAAACCTCTATCAACGCACCCGCTGCTTAATTTCGCATTAACTTCTTGGTGTGATAATGATGTCCAACAACAAGACAGACATTAGTCGATAAGCCTCGCCCTGCGAGTGAAGGGGCCTTCAGGCCCACCGCGGACAAACAGCAGCAGTGAATAGATTGGCCTTATTTTGGTTGTTCAGGGGGTTGCATGCTCTCTCCTCACTCATTTGTTTCCAATTGAAGACAGAAATCCTGACTGGCGTGTAGCTGGCCGGGGGACGTGATTAATGATGGTAGTGGATAAGGGTTAACACACTGGACTCAAAGCTCTGTTGACTGGGATCCTCGTGCGCACAATGCCAAAGTACTATAGCCTGTGTGCCTCCAGAGAGAGGGGATCCTTTTGTCATCTCCTCCAAAAGCTCCCCTCCACACACACACACACACACCCACCCCCATCCCATCCCATCCCATCCCATATATTACACCCACCGAGGGCTCACTGCTCGTCCCTGGCTGTGTCCATAGTTTAATGGTTTCCCTTACTCCTGAAGGCATTGTATCATTCTGAAAAGCGTCTTCTTCTATTCAAAAGTTGGTGGTCACCTCAATGGCCATACCAACGCCCATATGGGAACGGCCATTGAGGCACTGCTCTGTCCAGGAGGAAAAAGGGAGGGGGTTTTGGAGCTGTGTAGAGAGTTTGGGTTTTAAATACATTTCATAGGCTCTGAAAAGAGGCTCAGCACATCTTGTCACATTTCTCTTAACCTTTTGAGAACACACGCCATTGTTGGGACACGATAAGTACGCGGAGCTTTCCCCTTAGCCAGCCTGTTTTTCCCACAATATTTTATCAACAGTTTAACCACGAAGCCGGTTTGATGTTGTTCCTTTTTCACGCAGCCAGTCGTCTGTAAAGTGGCAAACATTAGGAAGAAATTGCAATAATTCCTCCAATTTTGAAACAAATTAACCATGATGGGTGCTTTAATTAATGATGTACCACCGAGGTCTGTACAATTAGCGCTAGGCTGATACAACACGAGCCCCGATAATTAATTATTCAATTAAGCTTAAGTGAATGTATATTTCCATTAATTTCTCTCTCCTTTTTTTAGATGGCTGCCAACAACAGGACGGTGCAGGAGAAAACACAAACTCCATCAGCTCGAACGGGGAGGATTCAGAGGAGACACAGATGCGTCTGCAGCTCAAGAGGAAACTACAGAGAAATCGCACATCCTTCACACAGGAGCAAATCGAAGCACTGGAAAAAGGTCAAATATGCAGTGGATAATTTGTATAATTCGTTTTAAACATCCAGACTAATGTTTCATCGATAACACAATACAAACATTTTGGTTATTGTAAGCAAATTCAAAGAAAACGCAAACTGCGTGAGGGACTACATTTCTTCATTACACTGCGTTAAATAAGAAGCCTAATTAAAAACCTAATGTTTTGGATCCAGGGCGAACGACACGCAATTGTTTCACTAATAGCTCTGAATAAAATTAACTGCCCTTGACCTAATCTTATATTTACTAACACCTATACCTGTGTGATTAATCCCACTGCAGAATTTGAAAGAACTCATTATCCAGATGTTTTCGCGCGAGAAAGACTAGCAGCGAAAATCGACCTGCCCGAGGCAAGAATACAAGTGAGTGATCGCAACTTTTATGAGCACGTTTAAAAGAGGTTTTAAACTTGAAGCTAAAATTATGCTTTTCCCATCCTTCATCTGCAGGTATGGTTCTCAAATAGGAGAGCAAAGTGGAGGCGAGAGGAGAAGCTGCGGAATCAGCGCCGGCAGGCCAATAACTCCTCAAGTCACATTCCCATCAGCAGCAGTTTCGGCACCAGCGTCTACCAGGCCATTCCACAGCCCACCACACCGGGTAGGTCAACCTAATCAGAGATATTACTTTGACCATATGCCCAGTAAGGTAAAATAATACTTAAATTTAATTTTTCAACTGAAATTATTAAAAGTGCAGTCCTACTTCACACACGCTGCACAAGCACACACTACTTTGTTAAAAAAAATTTAATGCATTAATACTGTGATGGGTTCCATAGGCTCAGTGGGTTAAATATTTACTAAACAGTATCATGCCACAACCTGCGGATTCATATAAAAAGGGCAAAGGAGGCCTCGGTGGCTGTGCGCTCTAGTTCGCATGAAGAAGCGCCGTTGCTTCCCTTTGATGGATGATTGAGCAAAACTTCTCAGCTGACTATCTGAGCAATTACCGAATCAGGCACGAGGGTACACCGGCAGAGCTGAAGCTCGTGAAGTCAATCACCTGAGGCTCTCGCTGTAGAGCTATCTGTCCGGGCCCATCAGCCTGTCAAATAAGGCGTCACCTTCCGCACGCACTGCTTAACGCTAATGAGATGACTTCTCTCACCGGAGCTCAGTGTGTGTGAGATTTCTGCGGTTTCAAGCGAGTTTTCATTTTCATCCACAGTGTCTTTCACCTCGGGGTCAATGCTGGGTAGACCTGACACCGCACTCACAAACACCTACAGTGCGCTGCCGCCGATGCCCAGCTTCACCATGGCAAACAATCTACCTATGCAAGTAAGTCAAATACTCTGCATACATTACATACGAGTGCTTAAATAAAATGAATTTAAAGCTGGGTTTTTACAGTGACTGGTGTGACTATAAGAGTGGCAAAAAAAGTACAAAATTACATAGGCCTGCATACTGTAACTAAATGATTCGTGAAATAATTTGATAGTGTTAAAAGCAGACAAACTAGATTACAGACTACTGAGCTGCAAATTCTGGTTGGCTAAGCTAATGTAACATTCTCTCCTCATTTTTAGCCCAGCCAGACCTCCTCTTATTCCTGCATGCTGCCTACCAGTCCGCCTGTGAACGGGCGGAGCTACGAAACATACACGCCCCCTCATATGCAGGCACATATGAACAGCCAATCTATGACCACTTCTGGTACCACCTCAACAGGTAGGCAGAAAATTTCACTTTTTTAATTGTTTATTTTTAAAGCAGCCTGCTTGGGAGTTAAAAAAGCAAACACTGCACTCTTTGAAATATCTGCCACCTTTCCAGTAATCAGGGGATACTACAGAGTCATGTCTGATTCATGATCTGTCATCCCAAGTTTCCTTTTCCTTTGGTTTAAATGTCTGAGGATCTATATCTCTACATCGCACATCATTTTTCTCTCCGCAGTTGCATGAACGAGGCTCATTTCTTTGCCACTCTGGGCCATCATGTCAACCCCACTACTCCAGCCCATAGTTTAGTTCCACCCCATTAGGATGTTACTGAGAGCCATATATACCGGTTATAGTCATGAAGAGTTAATCATGCATAACCACATTTCCTCTGTGCTAAATTGCTAATTAATTTGATTCATTTGCTGTTGTATTCTCTCTGTTTAAATGCCATTGCCAAAGCCTCAATTTATCGAGCTTGCAAGCATTTTACCGAGCCACCACGTGCAGAGCTTTGTGACTCATTGCAGGCCCATGCTCATCTACCTATTTGCAAGCATTTAAAGCACAATGCTCTGTTAGTTAACTGTCGTACTAACCGTGCATGGTAAACCTGCTCATCTAATTTTAGCATTTAGACAGCTTTTTTTTTTTTTTAACTTCCTTATGTGTTTCCAATCTGACATCAATCTTTCTCTCTTTGTCTTCACAGGACTCATCTCTCCTGGAGTGTCTGTCCCAGTCCAAGTCCCAGGAAGCGAGCCTGACATGTCTCAGTACTGGTCAAGACTACAGTAGAGAGAAGAGCTACTTCACCCTGTAACCACCCACTCCACCATCGCCCTCCGGCAGTGTTTCTCACACATACACGGCACAGGAGAGTAAAGAAGGCGAGAGAGGGTTGAAAGGAGGCAACAGACAGAAGAGGAGGGGGAAAAAAAGAGAGCTAAAGGGACTCCGGGAGAGCCTTTGGGACGTCTGGGCTTTGTTTTTCCAGTGGGACAGTGTGCTGTTATGTAGCTCTAGGCACATTCAAACGAGGACTTGGAAGAGTGAACAACGATGGAAAGATCGGGGGGCGGGGAATGGACCTCTGTAAAGTGCCCGGTGTTAAATTTATATGGAACAAAAACTTCTTATCTGTTTTTTTTTCTATTTCCAACTTCAGTCATTGTTTCCTTTTGTTCTCTGGTGTGTTTGTAAATGGCCATTTGTATGTTAATATGAAAAACCAAGATCAAGTACTGATAGATGGACTGCTAGAAAACCATGTTGGTCTTGCGTTTGTTTGAGAGAGGAGAACCTGAGAGATTCTGCCATGACTATCTTTTAATCTGCTTATATCAAGACTTTCTACCAGCCTTTGCATGGTCTCTGGACGCTGTTGCATATCATTAAAGACGAAAAGCTGGAGGGAAGACTCTTACTGTGTCAAAGAAAAAAAACACAAAAGAAGCAACAACTATTTATTGGTCTTATTTCTTGCGAATGGATATTTTAGCAGAGGAAACTCAAACTCGATCCACCCACTGAGGCTGTGGTCTTGGCTCCTCTGACGTGAGCCTGCATTTGCTGGCTTATTAGACACGGATCACTATGAACAGCTTCAAGTGTGCAAAGAAGGTGCGACACGCAACCCAACTCGGACCCTTTTGCTTTGGTGGTTGGATTGACACTTGATTACCACGAAGAACGTTAAATGTGGAAAACACAGGTGCAAAAAAACCCTGTAGTCTGTAAATGGTAGACTGCATCTTCGATATAATCCAGTTTGTTTATGTCAAAATGTAAAGTACTTGTCTTCCCTAGAAATCTTCCAGAAAGATTTCACCAATAAAAGTTGATTTCATTTATCCCCCTCCTCCCCCCAGAATATTCTATAAATGTTCCATGCATCATAAAATACATTTTCTTTAGGGTCAGGTACAATTTGTCTCTTAGGTATAGTTGTATTATAGTGTCCTATGGTCAAAAAAAAAAATGTGCAACTAGAAATATTTAATTCCTATAATTATGATTAAACATTGCTTGACAGAGTTTTAAACTTAAGTGTTTGGCAGTTGTTTACAAGTACATATCAGATTTAATCATTGTTGATTGTAAAACAGACCAAAGCCTTTGTATTTCATCTAGTACACAATGTTTTTTTAAAAAAAGATATTAGTCTTGTGTTGCAAAATTTTGTAAACACGTTCTGTTCAACTATATTGGCTTCGAGTTCGTAAGACTGCAGTCGAAACCCGCAGTCCTTATTTATAATTGAAGACCATGGGAGGGTTTTTCTAGCATCATCTGTCATGCTCTTTTGAGTTTTGCATTTTTATTTCAGTGTGTACGTAGAACATGGACACATACTGGGTTTACGTCTGAGCATTGCTTCTGAGATAAAACGTCTACACGCTGTCTCTTAAATATTTCAATTTAATTTTATTTAAAATGGAGCTTTCTAAATGTATTTTGTGAAAACTATAAAAAACATTTTGTACAGTAAAATTGTGTCTTAAAGAAAGCCTTTTTGCCTGGTTAATGCTGTGTCAGCTTTTACTGAGCAAGGAGAAACTCTGTTTTGTTTTTTTTTTGCATCGTTGCTGCAAAAGTGAACAACTCTAACACGGGCCGGTGCCAGTGCGACAGCTTGTGGTGAACGTAACACGTTCGATTCCTTCCCAACAAAGGCGTCCAAAATAAAAAAAACACATTCCTGATGTGTGGGGCCGAACCAAGTCGACACAGACCACACAATGAGAAAGGTCAAGCAATTCAACGTCCCTTGCTCTTGTTTTAGTAGAGTTACGATGGTATGGAAAAAGAAAAAAAAATACAGGACCGATGATGGGACCAATGAGGAAAAGGAGGGAGCAGAGAAGAGAAAGGGGGGAAAAAAGTCATGAAATAAAGCAGTCAGTGCCTAGAGCGAGGTGGAGGAGCGATTGTGTGGCAGAGTGAGTTATTTTGCTTCACTTGCTGCCTCAGCAGGGGGTGGGGGGGTTGTGTGTGTATGTGTATGGATTTAAAGGGGTATGGAGGGGGAGAGAGAGAGAGCGAGAGTAACCATCTAAAAGGAAAAGTTATCCATGAGAGAGTGAGGTCAGGTAAGATTCACTCAGCATGTACCAGCTCCGAACATCCTGCTAAATTGATCAACTTCATGTAGATGTCTCACTCGATATTAAATAGTTCAGTTAGAAGTTTGCAGGATTGGAGGTTAATCAGATTTTTAAGAGGATTTTTTTTTTCTTGGACTAAAGCAATTTCTCTGTTCATTTAAGCCAGTTTATCACACAAATGGAGGAAGTCTGTTTCGGGAGCACGAGGAGGGGAAGACGGAGCAGACTCGATGACTCTGGCAAGACAGAAGAGGAACATTAATAATTACAGAGAGATTCAAAATGCAAGAAAGACTGCAATTAGTGGAAGTCTAAATAATACACAGCTTCGGGATAAAATGGTTTAAATGTAATTCTTGTGCGGAACAAAGTCAGGCAATAGAAGTTTCTGTAAAAGTTGCAGAGAACTTTTTACTTTTTGATATGATTTTTAATGAGACACAATAATTCTGACCTGGAGAAATCTGAATCTGAATTCCCACAGCAAGTGAACAAACGCTGACGCCCGGCTACTTAGCGTCTCAGCGCGAGCGTGTGCTTGAAGCAAACATGAAGTCATGCCTCCCTCATCATTATGAATACAAATAAAGAGTAGTATAAGCTTTGAGTAAGATGTTTTTGACAAGTATGGCTTAATTGGTTCTCATCTCTAAAGCAACACACAACACATTTGAAGGGGAATCTGCTTTTACACTAAACTTCTCAGAGAAATAGTTGATGCAGAAAAAAGATATTGAATGTGGTTAAGAAAACACCCCACTTTTTACTTCTTTAATAGTATGTGATAAAATACAATCCATAAAACCCAAGTAAAAGCAACTATATTCAAATAGTTGGCTTTAGCTAAGAAACATATAGATGTGCAATCTCCACACTACTTCAGGAAGAGCTGCATAATATACCTACAGCATCGAATGTTCATCTTATGTGACAGGAATACGGATTTCATTTACAGACTGGTAACATACCTAGTAATAAAGGCGCATTGCATTTTGAGCAACAAAACTGAATCAATCAGAAGAAAGGTGACAAAACAGGCAAACACTTGGCTAATCATAAGCCGCTGCATTGTGGGAGGACGCTGACAAATCCGCTCTATGATAAGTCATATGCTAAATTCTAAATTTGATTCAAAACATTTTATAAATTAAAAAAACAATCAGCTCAAGTGCTTCTGAACAGAGTAGACAGAATGTGAATCAGCATGCTGACATAGAAACTTGGGCTAAATAATGTAAAACAAAAAAAACAACAAACTTGCATGCTAGTGAAACGGGAACATAAACACGTGTCAAAATGAGTCTGTTCCATTTTAATCTACCTTTAATTTGTACCCTGAATATGTCATCAGCAACAATAACTTTAAAAAAATGCGTTTTTATCTTTCATTCACATGCGTAAGTGACCTGCGTACGAAAACCCGTTCTTGCTCATAATATACACCTGATACAAGAGCGCTCCACTCATGTATGAATCCGTCAGGTAACACTACCCTCTCCCGACAAGTGTTGCAGATGGTTACCAATACTGCCAGTTTTTACGAGCAACAATATTTAAACTGGCATCAACAGCAGACTGAGGAAAATAAAAATGAAACATTTAATTTTTCATGTTGATTTTTTTGTTCTCCTCTGTTTCTCCATGTCACCGTTTGACCTAATTTGTTCTTTTGGGCTTGTCATGGCAAAGCAGCTCATCCAGCAAACATGCCTGATGAGGTGTGAAGCCTGCACCCAAATTCAGCTCTCCTACCCTCTGCCCACATTCCTGCTCTGCTCTGCTTACTGGAGGTATACATCACTCACAGGCACAGTCTCAGGGTCAGATGGAGGCATCCCTATCCAAACCTGAAACCAGTCAGGCAAACCAGAGATCAGTCCCTCCCAGTCTCACAGTCTATTTTCTCCTCAGAGTTGGCGTTGAACTGCAGTAAAGTAAAAACAGACAATATAGTGTGTGCCATGTTCAGTATATTTATTGTTTATTATTTACTTTTACATAAGAAAATTTGATCAACCTGCAAAATAAACTGTATTTATAGACTTTTGTAAAGTGGAGTGAGTCGATAGAGGCCCAGAGATTAGTTAAATTATTCAATATTTACTTCGACTGTCTGTCTGTAAAGAAAGGTTAAAAAAAAAAATTAACGGCTGCACTTTGCTTGTAAACATATTCTCTAGAGGCAGAGAAAACAACAAAGAACTTACAAAATGTACCAAACCTGAAAAAAACACCCAGCTTGTATTTTATTTAGGTTAAGTAATCATCACCTTACCAGCCATTTACTTTTACATTACATTTCAAAACAACACAGTGTTTCTATGTTTCTGCAGCTTGCAGGAAAAACAGAAAAAGGTTTGCTAGCAACAAAAGTGAAATGAGTCCGTAATGACAGCGTGGATTGTGTGAATATCAGCTTTCAGAGTCAGGAAAAAAACAAAAAGCATGTAGACTAAGTGTAAATAAAAGAAGAGCTGTGAAATATAGGAAGAAATGTGTCGGTTATGAGAAGAGGTACTGTGGATGTTTAGATCTTCACCCCTGGCTGTGTCAGTTGGCAGGTGGTAATGGCTGGCAGGGTTATAGATGTTGACATTATGTGGGCAAGGGAACAACCTGGTCACCGCAGTGAAGAGGACAACGCTGTGGCATTCCAGGTGTTGGTTGCCTATAGCGACTGTGTGGGAGCTCTAGAAGTCCAGGTGTTTGTTGCCGGAAGTGCCGGAGCCACAGGCTGACGCCACCGCGGCTGCTCCTGCCAGCTCCCCCCTGCTCACACGACTCACTGTCTCAGACAAGTCTGGAGGCAAATGCAGTCTCTGCACAAATCAGAGAGAGAGAAGAGGGACAGAGGGAGGGGGCAGAGCGTCAGTGCAAGAAGAAAGCTCTGCAGTGGATCAGCATACAGTAGATGTTACTCTTCAGTGATGCTTATTCGCAGAGAGCCATGTTGGGTTGAAATTGCATTAGATGCTTCAGCACTCCCCTCAGCACTGGCAGCATGGAGTAAACCTGCCAGCGTGTTGCTAAATGCTTCAGAGAGCTTTAGGTCTGTTACACCTCATGGGGAATATATGTGTGTGTGTGTGTGTGTGTGTGTGTGTGTGTGTGTGTGTGTGTGTGTGTGTGTTAGGGTTGTTTTGGAGAATTGTGAATGGGACACAAAATCACTCATTTATGAAGTAAGAGAAAGTGTGTGTTCCAACACAACTGTGCCCGGAAAATCTGGATGGATGCATTTGCATCAGTGCAGCAGCGCTGACTGCTTTACTGTAACACAAATTGTGCTCAGTTGTCTACAAGAAAGTCTTTTACAGTAAAGCTTATCTACAGAGCAGCCCTGTGCCAACTCAAAGCACAAAGACGCTAAGAGGTTAATGAGGGCCACTTGTGTAAACCCCCCAAACACCAACATGCTTACTGCTATAAAGCTTAAGAGGGGTTTCACTGCCTGCTCTGCTTTCTCCAGATCTGCCATGAAAGGCTGTCGGCGGCCCTCCATGAACAAAGTCTTGAAGAGCTGTTGAGAGCGTGAGAGGAGGTGAAGTATCTCCGGAGTCAAGTGTGGCCCTGACAATGGTGCTGAGTGGCTTGTTGCCCGAGTGTCTATTGAGGAAGTTAAATCAGAATACTGCCATTCTGGGTACAAGAGAAGTTAAACCCTATAATTTCCCCCTGAAAGAATCTGCCATGACATCTGAAACCCACTGGCCAAAGCCTGCACTCCCACACGTAGCCCACCTCAACCCTGTAAACCTTCCCTGCCCGCCACGTCCTTCCCCTCCAGACATCCAGCTTTAGCAGAGCCCTTCCACTCCCACAGATACTTATCTTTTTCCTAATGACTAGGTGTTTGGGTACGGGTTTAAGAGCGTCATTACTTAGAGATAATCAGAACAACGCCGCACTCTTTACCCCCTCAGGGTAGATGACTTCCAGCCTTTATTTTTTTAGAGTGCTGAAACACCTGAGTGTGTTTTAAATGACTGATCTTCGTGTCTGATATGAAGCCTTCTCTTCCTGCTCCTGTGGCCGACAGCTCAAGTTGTTGAGCATATTGCCTTTGTGTGTGTTTCAGAAAACCATTTGTGAGGCAAACAGAGGAAAGAAGAGTAGTCTTCCTGCAGATTATCTAAGGGAAGGTGAGAACTGAGACACTTGTGAAGGACCTGTAATTTAATGTGAGATGGTAAAGCTAAGGTTACATAGAGGCAAGGAAAATGATTCCCAGTGAAGAACAAACATGAGGCACATAATAAGCATGAACTAAGACTGGTGAGACCAGAAGATGAAGTTGTTAGAAAAACATGAATCTGTTCAACTTCTCTCTGCATGTTAGTCTTTCTTTCACTCCTTTTTTCCCCCCACACACATGCACGCACGCACACACACACACACAAACATCCCAGGCAAACTCATACACCGGCCTTGAGGGGGCCTCCAGAAGCGCTGCTTTGCTTCCATACCCTGCCAAACCTCACCTGTGTAACCTTTCGTGTCTTCAGCTCACTCGAGTGTGATTGAAAAAGAAAAACAATGCATTGATCAAGCCTGGACTCAGTCCTGCTTAGCGCACTGCAGCGGAAACATGTTAGAGAGAGAGGTAGGAGAAAAATCAATCACATATACATCATCCTCAGTGGGTGAGTTAAAGGGAAAAAAAAGACATCACACCGTTGTCTGGCTGTCACGCACCCACGGGCCTGGCTACACCATGTCTGTTTGGCTCTGGGCTCTGTAAACCCACTGAGCATGTGCAGAGCGAAGGTCAAAGCAATTCAGAAGTGCAGCTCAGCTCCTCTAACCTTTGAGTTCAGGGGCAGATGAGAACAATCAATGGTAACATCAAAGTTGGAGGGAGGAGCAAACAAACCAATCGATTGGTTTGACACACAGGGAAAAGACAGCCTAGTAACAGCCAGCAACCACCACACACACACACAGCCAATATAAGAGCCGATAAATGTTATCAGAGCCAAAAAACTCTCTTCTATACCAAATGAAGTAATCCTAAGCACAGCTAAATGCATGAAGACAATCAAATTATTTTCAATAATTTTGAATTTATCTTTGAAATTTACACCAAATATTTTAAAAGCATTGTAAGTACAGTAGATTATTCTAGCAATGTTTACAGCAAATGCATTACTGCCCTGAGCATTTCACACTGACAACAAATGAATGGAGGTCAGTGTAGGACTTCGAGAGACATAGTCAGGGAGGCTCTGAATCTGCTTCCCTACGACCTGCACACTCCATGATGTAAACAAGGACATCCGGATAACCCTCAGAGGCATAGTGGGGTGTATGTGTGTGTGAAGTCTTTCTTTGCTGCCTGGCAACCTTCGCGAGGGTGGAGAAAGAGGAAAAACATAAGAAAGGGGCGAGGGGTGGGGGGTGGGTGTTGGAAAGGAGTGGACGGCGGGAAAATAGACCATTGGCTGTGGTGCCGTGGTGGAGGGGGGCAATGTGAAATTGGATGTGTGCTACAATCTTAGTCAATGTGTGTGTGTGTGTGTGTGCGTGAGTGTGTGTCTTAGAGCTGTGATGTCAGTGTTCCCTCCCTGGTGGTGGGCAGGGGTAAAGGTCTGTGGTACAGCTCCGCCACCACAGCCAGAGGGGATGGGGCCATGCTGGCAACAGGGCGAGGGGTGACAAAGCTCCAAACGAGCACTAAGCACTTGAAATGAGCCCTCGGGGTCGGCCCACAGACTAGCTTTGCCTAAGAGGGTTACTAATATCACCCCACAATGGACAATTCCCTTCAGCTTACCAAAGACCCCAAAGACCTGTTTCTCAGAGAATACGGTGTTTTATGCTGCCCGGTCATTTCCACTCTCTGTAGTTTTATTTGTGGATATGACGTCAGTCGTTTAAGGGTCAGAGAACACACTAAATCACTGTTTTGGGCATCTTCTTTTGTTTTGCTTGTGTGCGTTACAATGCAAAGCAGTTGTGTAATATTCCAACATCTAAATGGAGAGATTTTTCCAAGTGGAGCTTACAAGGGACCTACTCACACAAAGCAGCGCCATCAAAGGCATTCCAGTGGTGGTAACGGCTTGCTAATGACTGGAGTATTAGGTGCTAATTTAACGAGTCATTTCTTCCATAGAGTTTTAGCCACACTTTCAAATGGCCCGTGTCACTGTACAGCTTAGGACGATGGGAAACCCAACACCTTGTTAGAACACATGATGACCGGTCTGGCTGTTCCAATCAGATTAGCTGGCACAGGAATATGTTTAAGGAAGTGACAAGATATTTACCATAAACACCTACTTAATCAATCAGTGCTGTAATGCTGACAGCATTTTGTAAACTCAGTGATTTCACTGAAATTACATAAAACTGAAAATTGCTTCTCTACATTTAAGTCATTACAATCGCAGCGGAGAAAAAGTGACTGAAATCTGGGTACATGCTGTTACCAATAAGATAAGCTTGGGTCATTTTATTAATGCAGAACAATTCGACAAAATGTATTTTTAATATATAGCTCTAGGTCCAGTATTCATAGACTGCGGTCACATTAGAGGTGATACCTTTTGCCAATTCCATTTCCTTGAGCGGCACAGCTGCAGTGCAGCCACTGTAAACTAATGTGTACATCTGTCCATGACACCAGGTCAATGTCTTCCATTTCCAGCCCCATTTCTACAACCAGCCAAGGGTCAAAATGGCAGCAGACTGTTTCACGGCTGAAACTGGTAGACTTGCTGATCTGTTCAGTGACTAAACCAAGGTAAATCGCCTGCCAGCGCTGTAATCCCTCGCAACTCTAAAGTTTCACCGCATTGTGTGGGAAATCATTTGCTGTATCTATAGGAACTAGTATTGGCTTTAGCACACCAAAAACCCACATAATGAGGTGATGAACCTTTCTATTCGACAAGTAAACTATGAGCACATTTACCCTGGCAATTTCGGAGAATACTTCCGCCACCTTCCCAGAAAAAAAAATGCAGAAACAACCCGGCATAAATCCTTTATGCCAATCACTTTGGAAATTCTAGCCCACCTGCACCTAACAAAAGCTGAGAAGAAGCTCTACCTTTCTCTTCTTTTGTGGTAACAAAGAGCGTAACACAATCCCTGGCCTTGCCCTAAGAATAACCTGTTGACTAGCAAAGTCTTTCTCCTTTAGACTTTGAAATTTTAAGTAAAAATTTGTTCTCATCCTTTTATTTTGTCCAATTAATTTGACATCATTAATCACTTTTAGAATATTTGGGATTTTATTCTGCATTCTTTTTGGTAATAACATGGTTTATTGTAGTATATTTAACCTTCAGCGTCATTTGAATACTAGCAAAAAATACGCATGAAAGGACGGATGCATTTTCTTGCTTGTTAAGTTGCATGCTACCTGATAAAGCTTTTTCCTTTTCCTTTTTCAGGAGACAAGAGAAGAAAGAAACAAACACAAACTACACTGGAGCTTTCTCAAGTTTCTCTTTGGTAATTGGGTGATGGTCACCTGCTCACCATGTCACCTGCTGCCTGATCCGGGATAATCTAAAAGTCAGGCATACAGACAGTCAGGAGGACTGACAGATAGACAGATACAGACACAGGCTCCTCATCTATTCCGCTTCATGGCCTAATGCATCTGACAGAGTAGGCAGCAGGCAGGCAGAAGGATGAGTAAGCATTTTCAATGTAATTATATTCCCTAACACTGGAAAAAGGGGAAGGGACTAATAACTGACTGAATTTCATTAAAAGCGAGCATGTCCAAACAGGAAATTGATTAGCTGACAATATTTCAAGTTTTTTTTAATACCTAATGGAATGTTTATTCTTGTTCTCTTGAATAGCTAACTCCTCACTTACCCTTCACGCTCCACAGACTGATAAAAAGCAGCATTTGATTGTATCTGTCATGTTACTAAACATGACATGCATGGGAATCAGTTAGCTCTGTGATGATTCTGAATAACTAAATGGACAAACAAGGGCCAAAGTGTAACTGTGCTGTAACACAACAACTTGTTATATCTGTCGTCATCATCTTCAACTAAACCCTCCTCTGGGGTCCTCCGCTTGGGCCTGTCAAGAGCTTTGACAGGAGAAGCGGCGTGGGGCCATTTTGTCTCTTTTCAGTTCAGTTTTGTTTCTCTTTGGAGGGCAGTGTTGGTAAAGACCGTGGGCATTGTAGGGTGAGGGCACATTGACCCTTGTGATGGTGGATAGTGAAAAGAGGGGGGTTAGTTGGTGTTATGAACTTGGGCATAGCCAGAGAGTGCTGGATTTCCCCTGGAGTGACATGGTGCCTGGGGAGAAAGGGAGAAGGATAGAGGGCGAAGAGTACAAACATATCTAAGTGCTGCTTTCACTACCAATAGGCCCATAGCAAAAAGTGCGGTTGCATGGGTTATGACAGCATATCTGGGGGATCTCTTGTGCCCTCCATCCTTCAAACACACATTTTACCCCTCAAACTGTGACTCTGATATTGGCATCCTCAAGCTAAAACCTCACTGGCAACTTTAGTAAGAGCAGGTTGTCTAATGTCCTGCTTTAACAATCACACTTTTGGGAATTTAAAATGATTTAGTAAGAAAAAAACAAAGAAAAGCAGAGCTATAACAATAAGATTTAAGCTGACAATGATTTACCAACTATTGGTGTTTACAGGTGAAGTGTTTTTTGGGGGGCTACAAATCAAGTTTACTTTAAATTTTACTTCCAATATGCACACACGAGCCACTTTGTTAGGTACACCTAACTAGCTGAATCCGTTTACCATCACGACTACCTTAATTCTTTGTGGCAGAGGTTCAGAAAGGTGCTGGAAACATTTCTGAGAGACTTTGGTAAATAATGACATGACAGCACTACACAGCTGGTGCTCTGCTGGATTGACATCTGGTGACTGTGGAGGCCATTTGACTACAGTGAACTAATTGTCATATTCAAGAAATACCTGCTGGAAGCAGACACTAGAAGATGGGTATACTGTGGTGATACAGAGATGGACACAATACTAAGTTATGCTCTGCATTTAAATGATGTGCAATCGGTACTAAGCGGCTCAAAGTGAGTCAAATCTCTCCCACACCATTAAACCTCCTCCAACAGCATGAATTGTGATATAAGGCAAAACAGATCCATGATCTTGTGTTTAGGCCAAATTCTCATCCGAATGTCACAGCAGAAATCAAGACTCATCAGACCAGGCGATGATTTTCTTCTGAGGTGTGTTCATGCAAATTGTAGCCTCAGTTTCAGTTCTTAGCTGCCAGGAATGATACCCAGTGAGGTCTCTCTCCGCTGTGGCCCATCTGCTTCAGGGTTCGGTAAGTGGTGTGCTCAGAGATGCTCTTCTGAATGATTATTTGGTTTACTTCTGTATTCTTACCAGCTCAAGGGAGTCAGTCCTCTGACCTATGGCATCAATAAGGTATTTTGAGTCAGAGAACTGCTACTCAATAGATATTTTCAGAGGGGTTTTTGGACCATTTTCTGTAAACTCTAGAGAGGTTGTGTGGAAAAATCCCAGTGGATCAGCAGTTTCTGAAAAACTCAGACCAGCAAGTCAGACAGCAACTACTATATCACACTCAATGTCCCTTAAACTTCATTAGGTTGTTTTGATCCTGTTCTTATGTGTAAATGCATTGAGTTGGTGCCATATGATTGACTGATTAAATATTTGTTTTCAAAGAGATGAGATGAGGACTTCTACCTAATGAAGTCGGGTGCAAGTGTATATGAAATCTGTTTATATTTTAAATCAGAAGAATAACAGAAGTAACAATGTAAAGAAATAATTGAGATTTAGATTTTTTTTACTTGCAGAGGTGATTGGAGCACTGAAACAATTCATATGTCTCACCTCAGGGTGAGTTTGGAGGAAGCACCAGTCATCATAGCTTTGCATAAATACTAGCAACAGTGTGGAATAGACTCTTTCCGAAGACAGCAAAACTATCCAGCTAACAATGCTAAATCTCACTAACAGTAGATTCGATATGCACTAAAGCTGCATGTTTTATGAAGCGCTCGTTACTTCAAAAACTCTACTACCCTTTCACGAAATCATCTGTCACTGTTTCAGTAACCCAAAAAATAAATAAATACAAATTTGAAAAAAAAATAAAATAAAACCTAGAACATTTCCACAGATATTTTGTCATCTATTATTCATGTATTTTTCGGTGCTGCACTCAGTCTACAACGCACGGCTACTTTCCTATGCATGTGTCACACAGAGGTACTTACAACATGAGTGCACAAAGCAGAATTGTACATCTAGGGTTACCTAAACCCGGCTTTAGCTCCCACTAACAAGTCTTGTTCTTTCTTTCATCATTTACTGTGATAAGAGTTCACGCAGTTTACAGGCATAACATTTGGCAAAGCGAAAGGTCGTCTGGAGGTTACTGTGTCAGCCTGGGTAAGTGGCTGACCCCTCGGGAGGGGTGTGGGGTAATGACTCTCACAGACGAAGTCTAGTGTGCAAGTAAAAGATCAGAACTGAAGGCAAAATCAAAATAAAAGGAGAACACAACAATATATCATCGTCCATTTAAAATGTCTTCAGTGCTGCACGTGAAGATATTAAAACTACAAGTCTATAAACTTAACCTGCTCTTACCTCTCTTACTAACAAATTGCACATAGCATTACTGCAATGTAAGCCATGAGATGCACATGACACCAGCACTCTTGTTAAGCGTGTCTGCAACTGAAAACGGCAGCATATACACTTGTAAACAAAGGCACAGCTGTGTATAAGAATTATGGGCCAATTCTTTACACTGGGGCCGAACAGTCTCTCCAATTGCAGGTTTCTGCCATGAAGTTCACCTGCTAAATCTTTTGGAGCCAAGCAGCAGTTAAACAACTAAGATTTAGCAAAAGATGGTTGAAGCTAAGGAGGAAGAAAAAAATTCAGGAAAAGAGAATCTGACGAAAAACAAACACTGTGGGGATCACGTCAGGTTCACCAAAGAAAACTATGCATTTACACATGTAATGCTTTTTATGCTGAGTGTGACATTACATACATATCTGCGTATACCTAAGACATACATGCTCGCTCACATCTTTCTCTGTTACCCTGCCCGGATGAATAAAGAAGGGTGGGTATAATCCATCACCAGTTGATAGTCCTCACAAAAAATAAGCCCTTTTTGCTGAGAGGACAGCCCTTGTGTGGACAAAGACCACCATACTGGGGACTTCATAGGACCCAGCTGAAAAGGTGTTGCCCAGAGTAACCCCATTCACACTAACAGGCATGCTGGCCAAAGCCAGTCATTACTGCTGACTTGGACCAGCCGGGCCACACATAGACCAGCCTAGAGCCTCTAAGGCCATTCACTCCACATCAGCCTACAGGCAATCAGCCTGAACTCTGCCATTGGGGAGCATCTAGAATTGTTACCATTCTATTCGACTGTCCATCTTGGGAGCTTCAATATAAGCATGCTTTCAGTAAATTTATAAAAAGCATAAATATGGTTTAAGTGGTTAATACTTATGCCTATTCATAAAACAATCATAATCATGCGTAAATAAGCCGACAGATAATTTATCACACGCTGACATCTCATTTAATTACTGAATTTTCAGTAACAATCTGTTTGGCAGCTACTCTGAGCACAAAACCAAAACAGCTCTTGTAGTATTGGTATTAATAGCTGAACACTATATATCCAATAGAACTGTACACCACGGACGAGTACTCGTTCTCGTTATAATTTTTTGAAGTCAGCCACATGGACGTTGGCATGGAGCTTCGTTCTCAATGACTCTGACCTGTGGTGACCTTAGAAGACTTGTGGGCAAGGAAACTTAAAACACATCTGTAAGAAGTAAAAACTGGTGTTACTGCAGACCACAGACATGTTGGTTGAAAACATAATTTTTCATCTTTTTCATACAAGCCGTCTGGATTTATTTCGTAATTTTGGCTGTAAAATTCAAAAATATTCATATTTTTCAGAAATTATTTGAAGTTTCTCTCTAAGTCCAGAATGGTTAAGGATGTAATGTAAAGTAATGTAAAGCTCACATAGTAAAATCTAGGCACAGCTGATATTTCTGTTCAGACAGCAGTACCTTGTGCTTTGTGCTACAGAAAAATCACAGAATATTCCCTTAAATCGCGTCTTCTCTTCTTTCCAAACCTGTTTGAATTTTGTCTGTAGCACAAATGGTGAGCTAATGGAGTTAAAGAGTGCTGGTAAAACAGGCACACCACCAGGCCAATCATTTAAAAAAAAAAAAAAAAGGGGGGGGGGGGGGGGCGTAAATAACACAGTACAGGTGGAATACGTTTTTTCCTTTACAACAGACGATAAACTGGAAAATATCTCCCATCTGAGGTAAATTAAAACAACAAATAGGACTGAAAGTAACTACGTAAACATATTTTGTATTGAATTTCTCTTGCACACCAACATACTTCAGTCCCTCCCCCCTCCTTCTCTCTCCCCCATTTGCCCTCCATCGCCACTCCACCTCCACCTCTGCTCTCCTCTCTAGTTCCCTCCCTGTGGGCAGGTGGTTGTGTAAATTTAGCCACAGCTAGGTAAGGTGCTTCCTGGGTAGACTGTTGGCAAAGCCACCTTTAGGGTGTTCAAGATGTCAAAGGGAATGAGGCATCACCTCGGCTGCCCTGTCAAAAAATTCACCACCTTCCATTTTGCCCATAACCACTAGGTCCTAAAAACACTGTGGGTGATGGGGAATTCTTGTTTTGTGTTTTCTAATTTAGCCTGAAAAACACCAGCCATGACCTAACCCAGAGCGCTGGCTGAGTGTTAATTGTGAAGCATTACTAAAGCTATTAAAACAGTGAGCCAAGGCCTGGGGAGAACACATGCTAAAGTTAAGAATCAGACAGCGCTAAATGCATGTTATACCCTCCCTGCAAATGACCCCATAAGAGGTGACACTTCAGAGAATGTCGAGATTTTAAAAGAATGACAAGAAACAAATGTTCTGAGATAGATGGCTGTGACTATTGTTTGTTTGTCAGCATGAATGTGCACAAAACAACCAAGATGATTTTCATGAAACTAGGCTAGTCAAAAAGTATTGACTAAGGGAGAACCCATTAAATGTTGGTGCAGCTACAAATCACTTCTTTGAACTGCAATGATCACTGTAATAAGCTTCCAAACCAAAAAAAGATAAAATATTCTATTTTTTAAGGATTTTACAGCAAGATTTTCAAAAAAGCAGATGTTTCATCAAACAGTGCAGGTGTTTTAAACACCCTTTCATAAAATCAGTTTTTTGTTTCACTTCTTGACCAATTAGGCATGAGAAATTTTATTCGGTGTATTTTTTCATGCTTTTCTTTTCTCTAAAAGTGCAAAAATGTTAGGTTTGTCGTTGAGGAAAAAAAATTACTGCACGGAAAGTGTCTTTTACAGTTATATGAGTGACTAGAAAATGGTCTTTATCATGCAGGAAGGAAGAAAGGAAGAAGAAGGAAGTGATGAATCAATGCATTAACTCAACAGGAATAATTTTAGCATCTTAAACTGGATCTTAAATAAGCTCTTATCAGGGTTTATTTTAAATAAACTAATTTATAATGTCAAGTATGACAATACAACTAGTGCAGAGATTTTTTTTCAATGATTAGATAATGTTGCATTTGTGCCAATTATGAAGCACTATTAACTTCAATATGTTAAAAGAACTGAATCGTGAGAATTAAATATGACGTGTGCAGAATGAAACTGTTTCATGTCTTAAAGCTGTGTACCTCTGCAGCTCCAGTTGTGGACTTTTTGAAGTTATGGGCAACTGAAAAAAGTTTAATGTGAAATGTATGAACCCTTGGTATGTACCACTAGCATATTGCAGTTGTAGGTTGGTTATTATTTAGGTTAGGTAGGTTACAATCGCTCAAAATAACACAGTTTTACTAATTTCAGAAAAATGCTTTTGTAATTACTATGTGTTTCATTTTGCTGGTAGAGCTTTAGAAAACTATTGCAGTGTTTCTTTTTTTTTTTAAGGAAAAGCTTTTCTGTGGTTAGGGTGGTGAGGTTTATTGTCAAAAACCTTTGATCACAAAACCACAAACGCTTGAGGAGACTAATGAGTAAGAATATTAGTTTAAGCCATGCAATTAGTGTGCAATTATATTCTGTGAAGTTTAAAAGAAAAAGAAAGTATAGAGGTGGCTACAGAGTACCGTTGATATCAAAAGAATAGCAGAATTGGAAAGCAGTTCAGATGTGACTATCAGCTTCTTCATTCTCCCTGATGTGGAGTTAGGCATTTTGCTGGGAAATGGGCGGCCTGCCAGATTGGGGCCAAGTCAGAGTTGTCAGGGGATTACAGTTCTGCCTTGCTCACTGCAGGGGGTGCGGAGTGGGCCTCAATTACCCTGGAGCGGCGTGTTTGATTTGGCCCGGCACTTTTGGGGACAGACCAAAAGCTGAATAATGCACCATTAGCAACTCAAAATCCTGCCGTAAAATGAGTCCACTTATGCATCACATACAGTAATTGTGTGTCTATCAAAGGCTGGCAGGTCCACACCAATTACCCTGATAACAACAAAACAATCTATGCATAATATTATCTGCTGAACACCTGTGGGTGCCCACAAACATCCAAGCTTTCCTGTTTAAAACTTCTACCGCTCATTCAAAGTCTGTCACCAACACACTGCGGGGTAATGAAGTGTCAACTTTGGAGCGCAAAAGCACTAAAATGCAAGGTTGCTCTGATATAATGTGGGAAAATGTGTTATGGTACAGATGTTTGTATTTACAAATACATGCAAGACGCTAGACTTGGGGAGAGACAGAGCGTGTGATGACAGAGCTAGAGAGCAAGAGAAAGAGAGCGAGTAAGAGAGGGAGATCCCACGACTCTGGCTACAGTTAGAGCTGTGCAATTGAATTTCACAGGATATGAGGCAGCAAATGGCATGTAAAGGCTGAAGCGTCAGACGGTTCCTGCCACACGGGCCAGACAGATAAGGGAGGTGTAAGTGAAATCATTAGGTAACTCTGCAGGACATCAGGGGCAGTTTGAGGTTGGCAGGGGGCTATGAAAGCCAAAGGTCCTCCTTGAGCTCCATTGAACACCCACTCAGCCTGATATACATGCACTTACAAACACACAGAGAAAATCACTTATACAAACACAAGCTGCAAGGCAAACAAGGACTCGAGACAGAGACAAGCACACAGCCTAGCGCTGTTTTTCCACCCCCCCAATCTCCACCCACAAACACATGCACATGAACACATATGGAAATGCGCTCATGCACACATACACACACCACTTCAGACGCCTCATTGAGGTATCAGCCCCAGCGATTGTATTTGTCCACCTGGGTATGAAAGAGCCATTCTGACCTGTGTGGCGGAGACAGCAGTGTGGTACAGCTCCAACCGGAGCCCAGCTAGGCTACGTCTGTCTCAGGATCTCAGGGAGGGGAGCAGCCAAGTGTGGATGCACCTCATTACCTCACTCATCCACACACCAATTACCCCTAAATAAATACACCCAGCCCACAGGCAGCAACAATGACATCCAGCCTGAAAGGGAAGAAAGGACGGCGTTCAGAAAGCATTTGCACGCAAAGAAAAGTGCTGTTGGATAATGATGAAAAAAAGTACGAAGAAAAGAAGCAAAAAGAAGAACATGCAGGGGGCTCCAAGTCTTTTAAGGAGCTCAAAGACGAAATGGAGGAAGAGAAAGAATGAAACAAACACAGAGCAAGCAGAGTGAAGTGATTCAGAAAATGATAATTTCTTGCTAAATTTCACCCAACACATCCGCAAATGATTGTTGTGGCGGGGGAGGGGCAAAGTTTAATTGTTTTAATGCATGCAGCCATGAGATAGCTCTGCCGCGGACCAAAATGGTGATCGCTGTAGAGCCGACACATATTTGCATGTAAGACAGACTGCTTGGGGTAATGGTAACGGCGCCGTGTCCGAAGGCCAAAAAACCCAAAGCTAGAAAAAAAAGACACAGGTTGCAATAACCAGCCGCTCAATTCCCACAAAGTTTGACAAAATATCGCAGGTGGCATGAACTGTGAGAAGAAATCCTCACGCCTTAAATATGAGAAAACGGTTTAAGCTGTTAACAGTGAAAAAAAACAAAACTCCATTACTGGAGTGAGAAGGTGAGCGAAGGATGCAGAAAAGGTGTGTGGCAGAGAAAAGAAGACAGATGTGTTTTCAGTGAAGGGAGGTACAAACGAGGAGAGGAAGCCAAGAGTTCCTTCATGCCCCCCACCCCCACCACCCCACTCTCCCACCTCCCTCCATGTGGGATCTTTCTGCATGAGTGACTCTGTCATACCTGGGGGACAAAATGGTCTCTCTCTCTCTTCCTCTGTTTGTCTCTCTATCTGCCCCAGTTCTTCCTACCTCTACTCTTGTATGTCTGATGTGATAATAGTAAGCCAAGCTTTGCTAGTTGTGTGGTGCTGTGTGGTAAAACAATGTTAAAACTAAAAGTATATTAGTTCTCACTCCAGTACTGAAAATAGTTTACTACAGTCCTCAATATATACATTTATTAGAGACCCATGAATCCCTTATTTTGGCACCAAAAGCAAAAAAAGATCATGCACTTGCACATGCAAGCAATCAGGTGACGGGTGTAACTTTAAGTTGCTAAGGATGGTGCGCTCTCCGCTCTCCAGGATCATGTAGAAACTGAAAATAACCCACATGAGCAAAGCCAACCGGTTCACCTGACCACAGGCAGATTCCTGGTTAACGGAAACAGTGGCTGAGAACGTATCAGATTTCCACGCTGTTGATTCGGTTTAATAAACTGAAGATGATGGATAGAGTGGAAGTGAAAGAAGCAGGTTTATTAGGATTCCTTCCTGATGGAGAGCTAATTGAGGGAAGGCACGTTGTGCAGGTTTGGTGCCACAAGTGGGTGGAGTAGCACAGACATGCTGTGGCAGCATAGTAAGGATTCCTGGCGTACAGCTCAACCCTTAACTGGAATCAGAGTGCATGAGAATGCCAGGCTCGGCCACACAGAACATCACACAAGAGGCCTGCACGGACTTACCTGCTTTTTACCAACTGCATTGTCTGCTGGACATAAAAATAGGAAGCTGTTGTGTCACCCTCTCTCTCCTTTTCTTCCCAGCTTGACATAGCCTAGAGGTTTCTCCTGAGACCTCCAGTGTTTTAATTTCCTGCACCCTACAACATCAACACATGCTGCTGTCAAACCCTGCAGCACGCTTCGCACACTGATGTATTGTGAACATATCACATTTTCTTAAAGGATTCTAATTATTTATTTTTTTCAGGCACGCGCACACACACGCGCGCGCACACACACACACACACACAGAAATTAGTATCTTCACAATTTCAGAAAGCGTGTGAAAAACCATGAAAATGCTGCAGCAATTACAGTATCTGAACCAGCTTCCAAGACAGGTTTGCGTGACTTGAGAGATTTCACACACTACCTGTGCCTGATTGGAATGTACAGGAGATATGCAACATCCCCAACACACACCCTCAGGTGTTTTTCAATCTGTACAATTCAGGAACAAACTAAATTAAATCCGCCTGCTGTTGTTTGTGTTCATCGAAACATGTCCAGTGGACAAGATTACACAAGCCAGTCATCGATGTCTCTTACACAACTGATCACTAAATTTATTCACTAATGATGAACTCGCAGCTACAGGTGTATGTGGTCTATAAATACAAACTCTCAATGGCTGAAGGGTGTTTGCACCTTAATGGTACCTCTGAGACTTATGAGTTATGGATCAATCAAATAAATTTGTTAATGTTTAGCAGAGATAAAAACTGTTTTCTACTGTTTTAGATCCCTCCTTGTTACAAAAAAAACAGAACATCATAATTATATAACAGCCACTGTTAGAAATCAAAGTGTATTTTACAATGACACAGTGTAATTCTCCAGTGTTTTATCACCAGAGATAATGTATAGTGGTTTTTTAGAAGAAAGGAAAAGATAAGACACAGTTCCTTTAAAAATAGAATTTAAGTCGTTGCTCTTGTATGTTTCCTAATTGAAATAATGTGTAGTGTACTTCTGTGTGAATTTGTCAGATCTGATTTGTCATCAGAACACAACCTGTTCTGGTGGGTACCGGTAAAGCTTGTTGCGTGAAAACAAAGGTAGCTTTTCCTATTTCTTAAAGACATAACTTCCCGACAGTGTTTGTCTGCTGGATATACTTTTTTAGGCCTGCCACTTCTAATTTTTCTCCTCCACTTGAGTGGTTTCCTCAATTTTGTTCT
Organism: Haplochromis burtoni; assembly: GCF_018398535.1. NCBI lineage: Eukaryota > Metazoa > Chordata > Actinopteri > Cichliformes > Cichlidae > Haplochromis > Haplochromis burtoni. The sequence continues at coordinate 2,005,592 of NW_024582372.1, forward strand.
GGACACACTGCACACCATGAGATTTCGGACAATAGCTCTCTGAGGATCACCTTCTTGGTACAAAAATACTATTTTATGCCTGTCAAACTGTGTTAACTTTGGCATTTTTCATAGATTCAAGCAAAGAATGCCGAACAAATGTGTGTTTGTCACAGGCTGCTAGTCACAAAGTGCCGAAAGACACAATTCAGAATTGGTTCTTTGCCAATTTGTTGAACCAGTGTTGTCTAGACACAACACTGGTTCATCCTTTGAGTTAAGTATCTCTTTTTTATGCTTGAATGATTCATAGGTCAATGTTCAGTGACTAAACAAACAAACCAAAAACCTTCCTCTGAAAAGTATTAGTTACAAGGACCCGACTGAAAGTGAAGGGGAAAAGAAGCCCACGTCCAAATAAAAGCTTTGAAAGAGCTTCAGAAAGCTGGGAAAAGAATTACTCCTCAACATCACTTAAAAAAATTACAACAAACTCACAAAGTATAAAGAAATGACGTGTACTTCATGACTTTTGCATTTCACTGTAAATAGAAGTACCAGTTATAATAATATGTTAACTTTCTATTCTTACAAAGAGCAGGAACAATGTCATGTGCTAACATTACAAAGTCAACAAGTCATAACTTATAAAAACAATATAAAAATGTTAACACCTTTGTAAACATGAGGCACCTGCTCATTCATCCACCCAACAAATCCCTAAATTAGACAGCTACTCTGTTTGTCATATACTGATTTGTGGTAAGCAGACAATGACATAACTTGGACAAGGTGCTTTGAGCACAATCTCTGAATTAGCAGGACAAAAATGGCGCATCCCAGTTTCATTGGCCATACAGACTGGCAAACAGACTTACTTCATCTGCCAAATCCCTAAATTAACACCTTTTTGGTGAGAAAGCTCAATTTGGAACACATCACACCAACACCACAGCTGGCATTCAAGGGTAAAATTAATTACTTCAGATACATGTGCTTCCTCTCAAAGTGGCAGACTTATTTGCATTGAGGAACATTCAGCAGAAGTAATCGATGCACACACAAAATACGGCCACCCAATGACCCCGGCCCCGTCTCAAAGTCCCTCCCCATCCCCAAAGCCCTGACGGCTCAGCCATGCATGGAGGAACAAACACAGGTAGCGAGAGCAAATCAGACTGCAACAAAACACAGAAACATGAATGGGAAGCATTACAATGACGGGCTGGATGCAGGACAATGGGCCCGCCATTAAACAAACGGCAAATCCCAGGATGGGCTGCGGGAGTATGATACAGATTACAGGCACCTAGTCCCTGCTTGGGGAACAGGGGAGAGGGAGAAAAAAGGACACAATATTGCAATCTGACAGCTGACGTCTTCATATAAATGTATGAATTTACATTCCAATTAGAGGAAATTTACATCTTAATCACAGCGAGCAGTGTGTCGGTCCCTCGGTTAGTGTGTTGCTACGGTAATGAGGTGGGATGCTGCTGTGCTCTCTCATCCAGACAGTGATCTGTCAGCAGACGACACCTCCCTGTTATGAGGGAACTGCACCCTTAAATGTAACCGCCACCACAATCCAGTAATATTCGCTGAAATCTGTCTTAAATACCAACAAGGTGTGAGCTGCCACCCGAGCATAATGTGCCAAATATGGAGTTTGAAAAACATCAAACACATCTTAAATACAGTGCACTGAACCAGGAGTGTCTTTAACTGTCACTCAAGTGACAAGCTTTCAGTACTCTGTGGCATTCCATTTCAAATTTCCATACTAATAATGGGTATATTATCTTTAATGGTTTGACTTTGTTTTATGGCATTTGAAATGGATGGTGAAGCCATCTGTGGAATTACTCAAACATACAGTATTATGTCATCAGATCACATGCTTTGGCTCTAATGAAAGCAATGTGAACAGGTGAGATGGAACAATTGCGAATATATAGTCAATATCATTTCGGTCATCTTTTACATGAATGTAAATCACAGCATCCAGCACACACAAAAACTCAAGGAAATGACACTATGAGTTCTCAAACAGCATGCATAACTTCTTAATGAGGGTGAAAAAGCCAGCCTGCAAAAATAGTAGTGGGGAAGCAGTCAAATCCTCTTTTAAAAAAAGGACTTTCCTGAGGACTTGAGGACTCTTCTTGTGGTTTCATTTAATTAGCAGGTAAGCGCCACTGGTTTGAGGTTGCAGATTCAACTTCTGCACAAAAATCGCACTTCTGATGTCAAATTTAGCAAGATCAGAAAAGGGTTGATTAAATTAAACTCCAAAATTTTCGGAAAATGCTTTAATCCAGTGAAATCATGTACAGGAACACTGACTGCTGACAATGCAGTCAGGGAGCACAGATTAGCTACCACCAAATAGAAGACCACATAAATCAGTTTAACACAGTCCTTTGCCAGCTTCACGCTTGACTTTAATACAAGGAAGTACGAACAAAAAAATTGGAGGGAAATGAGGCATGGCTTCTTTATCACCTACCTCGTAGCCAATCAGACCCCTCCTGCCAGAGACATTGCTCTAATGGCTGATATCTATGGAAGCAGCCTATTACTGAATACTGCCTGTAATTAAGACAAGTCAGATTACACCGAGCCAGTGCATCTCCTCTGATATGTAGGCTGCCATTAAGGTCTGAATTGGTAATGCACTTGTCCGCCGCATTCAAAAAAGGGAAAAGGCCCATGTGGAAGGGGGGGAAAAATCGACTGTAAAATATTGCGTGTCTACGGTAAGTGCTGAACGCATCCTCAAACATTACATGGGGTGATATGTGGGGCGTGGCTGGGATTTCACTTTAGCCTGCAGGCTGTTTGAAAAGGATGCCAGTAAGCCGCACACAACCCCTTTGGGTTGCAGATTGATTCCCACAGCAGTGCTACTTTGCCTGAGCACTTTTGTCCAGGCATCCAAATTAGATCGTCTCATCTTTTTGGGGGGATGTGTGAGTCTGTGTGTGTAAGTGAAATGAGGTTCGGCGGTTGAGTTTAGCTTGAATGTTCGCCATGATTACAACTTCTTAAAACAGGCAGCAGCTTATAAGGTGCCAGGTCGACTTTGTGTCTGGAAGTAAATGAGGTGAGACGAGTGAATGCGAACGCTGTTAAGTTGGAAGCAAGGTCATGAATGTAGAAAGATGACAATCTTAAAAAGCTGACTATGATTAAAAAGAGGACTAGAGTACGGAAGCCTCCCACAAAGGAAACAGTGAATGAGAGGGACACAGAAGGAGGGACAGGGAGTGAGTATGAGAAGGAAAAGCACTTCTTTTTCTACACAGAGTGACTCTGCTAACACTCTATCTACTCGAATATTCACCACTACACTTGCTTTGATGCACTATTCCTCACTCATCCGAGCATGCAAACCCTCCTCTCGACACACACACTCTTCATCATAAAAATTTCCCTGCCTGTTAATATCTGTGCAAGTCTCCATGCCTCCACTCACACAAACACATACTAAGATGTAAAAAAATTCACTGTACTGATTTTGATTATAATTTTGCATCGCATACCTGCCTCCTTACAAGTCCTCTGTTGATTCAGAAAGCTCAAACGATGACTTTGTTTTTAAGAATATGCATTAAAGGAAACTGTGGACTTTGATGTTTATATAGATAAGGACATCGTGTATGAGCTTTTCCCTTGTTGAAGGGAACAAGGTATTACTCATATGACTAAATGAAGTCACTGAGTAGGTGAAAAATGTATTATTTATTGCAAAGTCCAAAAATATTGGCAATTATATCTTAGTGTACAAACAATCAAAAAGAACAAAAAACCTTTTGGACTTTCCAATTAAATTGAGGCGCTTGAGTTTCTTGCTTTTAATCTAAAACGTTTCATTACAAGTACTGAAACACAGTTTTCATGAAAACTAAATCAGTATTTTAAAAAGTGTATAGTCCATGTACACATAAATCTAATGAAAGACTAAATTTAAGCACACCAATACATATATACACTCACACCCATTCGTAGAGGGTGATAAAGCAAGTGTACAGTACATGACACCCCCATTCAAATATTCTGTGTAAGTGAGCATACAACATCAGACCATCAGATCACTTCACTCTCCAAACATGAAGCCTTTAATAGATGTGGAACTGAATCTTTTCACACCACTGAGTCGCAACTCACACAGAAGAACAGCAGGCACAGGATGGCAGTGCAAAAAGAAAACAGAAACAAAAAACCCCTAATAATAATTATATACACATACATACATACATATATATATATACATATATATATATATATACATATATATAGTGTGTGTTATTTTGATGCATTTGATTATATGAAACGAAAAGATACTGTTGTTGCAAGAGGCTGAAGCAATTTCTCTATTTTTATACAGAGTTAGCCACAGGGCCTCCCAGAAGAC
>NW_024582372.1:2017676-2042488 GCF_018398535.1 Haplochromis burtoni
TTGTTTGTTGTTGTATTTTTTAAAATCAGGATTGTGCCTGACTATGAGGAAAAGGAATATCAGAATTTACAGTGGCAAACTTGACACTCTTGCAAAGAGTTTTTAAGACTTGCACGGAAAGTGCATAAACCTAAGGCAAAATTAGACAGAGTCTTTAAAAAGATAGGAAATAACAAAAAGTAAATAAAAATGAAGAAGCCAAATATACAGTGAGACTTGGTTTATAAGCACCAGAGGGCCTATAGTTCTCCAGTCACTACCATTATGTTAATACGAGCCCTTTTTGAACAGGCTTACACATACCCTATAGTGCCACAAGACCCCATGGATGCGGGGTGGCATACACGTTATAGCCTTTTTGCCTTTCTCTAATGGGAGCTGAAGACAACTAGGGCTACTTTAATCAGGTCTGAGTCCAATGTGGCCAGTCTAGTCTGATGGGGGCTGAGTGGTCCATGGACCATGTTAAGGGTTCACTGCTCACTGATGAAACAGCTTCACTTCCAGGATGAGTTCAAGCAGACCACACTCTTACTCAATCTGGCAGGAGGAGCACATATGCCTTGTTTTGTTTTGCTTTAATACTGTCTGTTTGAAAGAAAAGTTTTGGCGTTTTGTTGATATGGTATGGAGGGCAGCACATTTGGCTGCCCCAAATATTCTCGCACTGAGCTTTGACTTGGCTACAACAAACACAACTGCTACTGCTTTTTCTCCCTAGGTGCTGGACAATGAAAAAAAATGCTCATTTGGACTGTTTTAACCAGTGTCTTTAGTGATTTTCTGAACCTTGACCTTGCTTGCACAAGCACATCTTTAATAGCTTGGCAGACCACATATAGCACTACAGGGAGTAACATTTCCACTCCCACACATAAAACTCTGCTGATTTGTTGTGGCATTAGTGGAGTGGATTTGGTTGTAGGTTTGTGCTTGTCTTAATTAACACATTTATCAAAGGTCGCTATTTAATAAATACATAAACTTGTGCAGACAACCTGAATCGCACGGATGTCAAGTGCACCCAAAAACAAACAACCCCCCACACCTCTTAAGAAAAAAAAAAAAACTTGCACATTTTTGCAATCCACACACACACACAAGACTCAGCCACGGTATGAGCTAGGCTTTTCAAAGACACATGCACATTTGCAGAATAGATAAAAACTCTGCTAAATAATAGATAACAATCTGATGTATGTTGAGAATATTGTTCAGCTGAGGGGTGCGATGGCGTGCTACTGACTGGCCTGCACCAAATTGTCTCTCTTGTTTTCATACACGCACAAACCATAAGCACACCTCATTCCCAAATGCAACAGAGGTTGATGTGCACCAAGGGAGGAAGTATAAATAATTCAACTGAAATATTATTCCAAGGGTACCATTCCCATCTGATCGTGATTCCCAAGCCACATGTGGGAATCACAAGCAGGTGTATGGAGTTTTCAGTGTCATTAATAGGTTCAGGAAATCCTGTAAGCCCACTGTTTCAGATTTCTTTTCTTATCCGACGAACCGTCATTATGATCTGCTATTGGAAGTAAATATTAAATGACTGGGTTCAGCTCTTTCTCCATTTCTGTTCTTCTCAGCATTGGCTTTTCTCTGATCTTTAACACTGGGCATTATTGTAGACTTGGGGAGTCTTATATACGATTAGGCATCGAATACAAACAACCATATAAACAAATGTAAAAACAAGGCCCTGAAGCTTGTTCTCTGTCGAATTCATTATGTATTTTACAATTCTTTCTTTCCGTCCCTTTTAGACGGTTTGGTGCCTCTGAGGAAAAGCCCTCATTTTAATTAGACCTGACCTGAGAATCACTTAACTGCTCCTCTCCGCTCATGCCTCCCCCTCCTCTCCAAGTCTTCGCTCTGTTCCTCACATAGGTCCATTAACACCCTTCCCTTGGCACCCACAGGCTTCAACAGGGGGGCAGACGCAGGCGTTGTCTTAAAGACGTTTTGAGGACATGCCAAGAAACATTAACCTTCTCTATACACCTCCCTCGGACTCTTTCAGTTTGTCTTCCCGTTCTTCTCAAGTCTTATTCTTTTCATCACTATCATTATCCTCTTAATATTATTTTCTGCTATCTTGTGGCTTTCCTCCAACGCACGTAAAAGTTAACTACTCACGTTCATGTCATGTGGGATGGAAGGTTTTTGCACAACTTGAGAAGTTTTTGGGAGAGAGGAGTTGGTAGTGTCAGAGGTAAATATATAATATAGTGTAAAAAAAGTTCAAATATGGTAGACTCTGCATTTTTAATAGCATTTAAATATGGAGATTTAAATAATAGAAAAATCTAATCAAAACCAGATTTAGAGCAGTTCTAACAAGCTTGAAAGTCAATATTTGGTATGACCACATCCATCAACGCAGCTTGAATTCTCTTAGACAAGCTTTTTCTTTAAGTAGTCTTCAGAAATTGTTCTTCAGGCTTCTTGAAGGACATTCAAAACCTCCAACACAAGTGGCTGAAGGGCAGTCCCAAACATAACCGAGCCTCCACCATGTTTTACAAACAGCTGTCGACACTCCATGTTCTTCCTCTATCCTGAACTCCTTTACACATGCAGTCTTTGCTGCATTTTTTTGCCATTTCTCAAGGACACGACTTTCAGATACTGTTCGACTGCTGTAGATTTTTTTTAATTTATTTTTTGGTCTGCTAGCTCTGTTGTTGTCCACTTGTCCAGTTTCCCCAGATTTTCCATGCTGAGATATGTCATTTTCAGCTACTAGCTCTTAGAACTTCACCTTGTTGGTGAAAAAATATTATTTCATATGTGTCAAACGATTTTATCTTTGGAATTTTTTTGTTGATTCAGCTAAAAAAAATGGAAACAAATGAAATGTTGACAGGCAGCTAGTAACAATGTGACAAAAGATTCAATTTAAAATGAGTTCTTTGACAAGTTGTCTGTCATGTACGGACAAAACACTGTTTCATCCTTCTAGTTCTAGTTAGGTTCCTTTTAGATGCTTGAATAAGTCATAGGTCAACATTAAGAGGTTGAATTAAAAGTATTTATGCTGAAAATAAGTGAAATCGCAACCAAAGTCCAAAGAAAATCTGAAGCTATCGTGTTTTTATTTAATTTAATAACTGTACAGTACTCTGTTTATACTAACCATTATCCTTAATGTAAATATGTAAGAAAAATTGTGTATGTTTCTGTTCTGTGTCCTGTTTGTTGTATATGTGTCTTTCTGGCTGCTGTTACAACCAAATTTCCCCTTGTGGGGCAATTAAAAGATTATTCTATTCTATTATCCTTCAAAGTAAATAGCAGAAATTAATATTAACTGTACCTTGATAGGTGACAGAAATGGTTAAGCCATTTCTAGTTGACCCTGAGGCTGGTTTGGACTGACACCTCAAAAAAGTGGTGTCATACAAATGAACCAGGATGTGCAATATTATTACACGTAAGAAACTGTGATGCAATCCCTATATTTTATATGACCTTTGTCATCATGTGTCATCCTTTCTTCACCAGCTTCCTTTCACTGACTCCTTTCTCTTTATAATAATGCAAAATACTCTAAAAATATAACAGTTCTCAATGACATGAAACTTTTCCTATGTATACACTACACCGCCATAGCAAATGACTTGTCAGAGCAACAGACATCTCCGCATAGCATCTCTAATAGAGGACTAATTTGACATAAATCCTTGTCTTATGGCGTATTTGACCCCGTGACCTACCTCTGGCACCCCAGTACCCCACGGGCACACTGCCTGTCAGTTTAAAGGGTCAACCAAAGGTAAAGAGAATGTACTATCTACAATCTTCAGGGCTTCATCCTTAAAGCATCTTCCCTTGTGAAACCACTGACAGAAGCCTGTATTAGCTGAGTGGCTGGGAAAATTCTCACACACATTGCGTGTTTTCAGAAAGTGTCTAACAATTAAGGCGTGTCCGCATTTCCCAATACATATTTGCTTGTGCCATTGCATGAATGTCAATATCTGTATGTGTGTGAGAGCAAGTATTGTTTGTATATGTCTCTCTGAGTATGTGTTAATCTCTTAAACACCTAACACTCCTCTACCTGCTCAGACAGGGCCACGGGTTAATTCTGGCTTCAGGCGTCGTGGCTAATAACTGCTCATCAACCGCAGCTTGAACTCTGAGAAACATCATGAGCTATCGTGGTGACCTTAAAAAAAGAACCAACAGAATACCGATTGAGGAATGGGGGAATTTATTTGCTAAAACCAAAACCCACCATTTAAAAAATAAAATCAAAACTAATAAATACAAGATCACTTTCTTATAAATAATCTCTGCACTCTGTGAGCTGGCAAACAAACACTTTCCGCATTCCAGAAATGTTAGGGGATATAAACATGAGTCAAACAGCAGTTAAGAAATTAGTTACCAGGACAAATCTATGTGTGGCTGGGGAGACATGCAGCTGCCTGACCGAGCTGGTGAGAAGGTAGCACTGTCAATCATCTGTCACTTTCCACCACCGCATCGCAAATTAATCCAGATAGATGATAAATAGAAAGCTGCCGCATTCAGTGCCTTTCATATATGGAAAATGAGTCAACAGTTGAAAAAGGTACATAGCAACATGGATCTGTTGAAGACTGAGCAGTAGAGAAAATGTTGTATTACGTGGCTCCAGGCAGAAGAGTTGTAGCATGAGTAAATGAGGTGATTAGCAGGGATGGTGTGGGCTGTCACACGTCAGACACCAGGCTTAAAATCCAGTCACCATCTTATGTGTCAATCAGCGGCCCACCGAGGCAGTCAACCAATAGGTCAAACACAGTATACACTGAGCAATGTATGTGTGAGATGCACACCAGTAGACATATATACCCATACTCTGCAACAGTGAAGGAAGAGCACGTGCATTCATACCTTTGTGACATTTCTAACTCAGATAATGTACAAATTAATGACAGCGAATCACAATGCCAGAGAACACAACACAAAGCACATAATAGGGCATTACAATGACTAATATGTGTTTTGGCTGATTTGATGCATGACTGGTGACACGATGTTCTCTGGAAAATTCCCTAACATATAGCAATGTCTCATAGGACTGTGACATTTTATATTAAGTACGATCTTGTGTCAACAAGTGCATCCATTTTACAATCCTTAAAAAAATCATAGGTGGATATTGCAGAAGTTTTAAGCATATGTTATAAAGACACCGATATGGAAACGATATATATAAATCTTATAAAGTTTGTATCTGTCTTGTGTGAAACTTATATGAAAAGCATACAAGAGTGAAAACAGATATAAGATCCCTTGAAAAATTATATAAATGAAACTTGTATGTTTTGGATACTTCCTAAAAGAATATATGAAAGTAATGAGAAAGTGGCCACTTTCATGAGTGAATCATATAAGCCTTATATGATTCACTATATTAAGTAAGCCAAATCTTATGCAAGTCTTTTATAAGTTTTTACTATTTCTTTTCCATATGGGCAGCGCAAGAGTATGACTCCCACTCAGCAAAAAACTTCAATAAAGCTCCTTAAACAAGAAAGGCAGACAAAGCTTGGTCTTAACAATGTGCTGCTGGAATATATGACAGGGGATCCAGGCCCCACAGAGCTACTGGGATTCTCTAGGCCTCTGAACTCCTGGCCTGCCCAATACAGAGCCTAATTAAAAGACCATTTAGGATAACTACCTTGACTTTTACAAACCTAATAAATCACTGGAGTGGTATGTTGGGGAAATCAGAGAAAGGAGGAGGGATTGGGACAGACAGAAGAAAGGGTTGGAAGGGCAGTTAAGGCGGGCAAAAAAATGAGAAAGGATTGACCATAAGATGGAGGGAAGTTTGGGGGTGGCACAGGCATTTCTCTCCTCCCCTACAAATCCTGGCTGAAACAATAGGAGTCACTAAGAGCCATGGACCAGAGGGTGTGATAAGGTAATGATAATGTAATGAGGACCAATCATGAGGCTGAGCTAAGAGGAGGGCCCCTTAATTTCTCTCTGGAGTGGCAGCTCAGTGACAGACTGATTGCTCTGCCCAAGAGTGATCGTGCAAAAGAGAAAGAATATGATCAATCATACATCAAAATGAATGAAGAAAGAGGAAGCCCATACAATCACCTAGGTACACACAGTAAAATAAAATGCAATCCAAGAAAACATTTCCACTCTAAATTCTACATCATTTCTATTATTGATGCCACATTGGTTGTTGGTATAGGTGGTGTATTGCACTTCATTACATCATTTTGCTCTCTTGTGTATATAATATACTGGATAAAATGTTAGAAACATTCACTAATACTCTAATTAATTTTAAGTCATACATGCAAATGCACTAATGGGTCTTTAGATGTCACACTGGAATTTCAAGCTATCTTACATATTAAGGTAATGTTGCTCCTTATTAGAGTAAGCACGTAATCTGAGAGCTTTTCTTTCTCTCTGCAAACCCTGTTTGTTGCTGTTGCCTCATTCTTGTGGCTGAAAAACAAAAGTACTGAGTGCTAAACTAATGCAGGGTCACATCCTTGGATCAGAGTCATGGCTGGTAACAAATTAATGCAATCCCAACATAAAAACATAGAAAACTACATAATTAACTGTCATAAGCAGCAGAAGCAGTATTGTGTATTTATGATTATAGATGGATTTTTCTCACTTTGTTGCCTCTTGGCATTACACTCAAATAACTGTGGTAGCAACAGAGTGTAATCAATAGCTTCTCCTTTGATTTTGTCACCCAATAGCAGACAAAAGTAAACAAAGGTTGGCAGAGCTTCGCCTACGTGAGAGAGTTCTCATCTGCACGAAGCAAATGTAATCTTTCTTAATAAATAATTACTTTGTATCGACATCGCTTTTGGTTTTAGGTTAATGGCTACAAGGCAAGTTACAATTAAAATAGACCAGGGAGGTAAAATCAGAGCAACTAAAAAATTCAAACATTTTTTAAAAAAGAAAGAAAAACAAAAAAAATCTGATGAGATATCACATTATACAGGGTTTAACGGGTGTAACCCTTGGAATACTGTCTTTTTAATGAATAGATCCTGGTTACGCTGAGTACCTTTGACAACATACCTCAATACTGAACTGTTTTCTCTTGAGCTTAAAAGCCAGGTCCTTGTGGTCAGGGAGTTGGCTCGCCAGACAGTTCAGGTAAGGTACTTGGCGTACGTGTAGCAGGCCTGTGAAAGGAAGAGGGAGTAGATTAAACCTGAAATACCACACAAAGTAAGAGCTTCCTTTACTTCTTCCTGCCTTACTACTTCATTTATTACAGAGCATGTGTATTTTATTTGACTGTGCCAACAGAAAACCCCATTGTGTTTCTCACACGTGCCATTTTTTATATAAACATAAAATAAGTGACAGAATTTTACAGATTTACTGAGTTACTACCAACTAGCAAGAAAATTAACCTTCATTATTAAGCTCAATACCCCCATTTTGGAAGAATGCTGTTCCCCAGCACCTTTCAAGGTAACATTTTAGTATGTAGGCAGTAGCTGTATGAGAAGAGCTAATAAAAAATTGCTAGTGACCCCACGTTGACCTCAGCAAAAACTAATATTAAGTTTGATAAATCCATTCGTAAATGCAAGTCTTCATGTCTTTACAGTATTTTAGTAACAGATTATATTTTTGAATGTTTCAAAGTTTTGCAATGGCTTTCAAATGTCTAACTGATCATTATAAGGTGAAGGATTTTTTAAAGTTTGGGGGTTTGTTTTGAAAATTTGCATCTGTACAAGAGGATTAAATTTAAGGCACAAATTAATTGTAAAATTACTAACAACTAAATCTGCAATAGAATATACTGAGTAAATGTCATTGGCAGACTGAAATGAAGAAGTATTTTGTTCACATATCTGCATGTTAGACTTTTCCTATGATTTGGAGTATGAGCGAATAAAATTTGCCAACTTACACTGGGACATACTAGAACAATAAGGACACAAGACAAAAACGCAAGCTACGGATTCTTACAAAGTTTTGGTGGATTTTTTCCCCACACTCTTAGTCCTCAATTTATTCACCCCAGTTTTCTTAAAACTGGTTACATACTGTAAAAGTAGGGAGGTATAAATAAGTGTGAGAGAGAAAAGGAGTGATCGAGGGAGTAATGGAGAAAGGAAGACAGACATAAAAAGCGGGGGATGGTGGGTTCTCTCCTCTGTGCACTTGGGTGATTTCCCCTTGCCTGATTTGCAGTGACAGGCTTCCCAGCATGCTTTGAGCAGCCCTCAACTGCTGCCGCAAACACGCACGCGCCTCCGCACGCACACTCTCACACTCGTACCAGATGCGTTTGCACTCATGAGCACACATCAAAACAATTGTACACGTAAATGTATTTCATAACCCAACCAGAGATTCTCTGGCTGGTTGAACAGGGCAAACATATATTTGAACAAGGTGTGCAAACAATATTAACTGCAAATTAAAAAGAACGTTCTGTTTTGTTTTTGCAAAACAAAATCATTAAAAAAAATTATACATCCTCACACTCATGTTGCATGAGCTGAAAAGCCACCTGCCCTCACAATGCAGAGGAATGTGATCACTGCTGGGATGTGTGATCTAAATAAAACATGCTGTTGGATGAAAACAAAATCTGCCATTGAATGTTTTCAATCTCATCCCTTCATCTGTCACAACTAGGGCCGTCTAACACGAGGGGGGGTGGAGGGGGGGTGAGAGGAAAAGCGCAAGAGCGAGTGGGAGAGTTCGAGAGGCACTGCTAAAAATACCCAACTCGCTTAAACTGACCTTTATGCGTGGAGGGTGTGATAGAGTGACAGAAAAGAGGAAAACATGCCGGAGAAAGAAGGAAAGATGAAACTGTACAGAAAAAGTGATGGTGAGGATGAGGAACGCAAACACAAACTACGGTGCCTGCCCTCCCTTCGTGTTTCCTTATTTCTTTCTCTCCAAGTGTCCCTTACCAGTGTCCTTTCCCCTACTGAAAGCCTTGCCCTCCATTTATTAGCAGAGCATGCTGGCCACGGAGACATTGACCGAGGGATAGAGCGATAGAGGCAGAGAGGAAGAGAGAGTGATGGTGAGAATATCGATTCCCCAGTGTTGGTCTGCTCTGCTCCAGAGCCTCAGGGGTATGGGACTGGGGATGAGAGTGGGCGAGGCGAGAGGGAGAGAGGCTCTGCTGGAGGGGGGAGGCAGGGATGGAGGGTGGGGGCAGTGGGTGCGAGGGAGAGGGGGTACAGCGTGGCAGCTGAATCCCCCCCGGCCTGTCTACTGAGGAGCACGTCTGATTGAGCAGCAGCACACTAACGCGCACTGACAGTCTGGCCTGCAAGGGGGCTGCCCTGCCTCCATCCACAGCCCAGCCTCAGCCTTAATGCACTGCCTGTATGTATGTGTGTGTATTTGATGGAAAAGAGACAGAAAGATAAGCGTGTGTGTTCTTACCATGGTAGTCTTTGTAGAGAGGGTTGGTCTCTCTCTCAGAGCCTTTGAATGATTCTAAGGCTATGGCATTGTCACATAGCCTGGTAATGTTGCCCATTAGAGCCCGGTCCTGTAGGACAGAGACAGACCAAGATTGAGGGAGGGAGGGAGGGAGGGAGGGAGGGGGAAAGAGACACAGAACATTAACAGGTAATTAAAAGCCTCCTGACGGGCCATCAGAGTTTCAATTAAATTAGGTCATCATTTCCTGTGACCAGGTCATTTCTGCCCATGGCTTATGTGAATGTGATGAGGGATAGAAGGGAAAGTAGTGATGGGGCAAACAAATGGAGATAAACCTTACGTCATAGATTTGAAAAAAAGAGAGAAAGAAAAGCATGGGAAAATGTGCCACACTGTAAATATTTTATTTCATCAAATGTTTCACGAAAAAGCTTATAGCTGGATAGCTGGTGCACAAACTTAAACCTGCACCCAGCAGGGGAGGACTGGGGAGAAGTTTGAGAAGTAACATAGGCTTGGAGTGGATAGCTCCCCCTACTGGTTTGCTCAGTGACTTGACAATAAAGTGGACAAATTAGGGCTGAATACAGTAGAGAAAAAGAATGAGGAAGGAATATACAAAAGGGTGGAAGCAGAGGGTAAAAGAGTGAAAGGGAGGAAGAGAGAGGGACATTGGGACATAGGGGGAGAGGGAGTCCTGCATTATTAATCCCTTTGCCTCCTGAATCATTCACATCCTTCTCTCTGTGTTGGCTGCCACCGCCTAATGCAGTTTTCATGCCTTCATGTCTTTTCCCCACTCTTTCTTCTTCCTTTTCATTTTTGTCCTACTTTTAAAGTATGCATATCCTACCAGTCAGTACCACCAGCACTTACAGAGAATCTGAAGTCACTCGTGCAGCAATTACAGCCAATTCGAGAGTTTCGATAAGCATTATTCAACACATTATTAAAAACACTAATGGCACAATATGACTCAGTATCTGAGCAATAGCCCATGAAAAACTTTATCTGTACAAATCTATTTAGAGGATTATAACTCTTCTGTGTGCACATAAATAGATAGATTAGATTCCTTATCAAGGAGTGATTTGTTTCAAACTTTCCACATAAAGCAGCTCAGTTTAATAGCAACAGGGCAGAATGAGGTCGGTAAGACACGCACATGCGCCTCAGCTTCTTGAGTTTTTAAAGCAATAAAAGAAATGCTCCCCTCTGCTGAATATAATTCTTTATATGTTATTTATAATTAATAAAGGGCTGTAACAAGACTCGTTTGAGTCTTGTAATTAAACTCTATGCTACCTCAATAAATTCAGATTAGGTCAGTGCAAATCCCCTGAAACCCTCAGCTTCAGCGGATGACCACTGTCTGACAGGTCACAGAGAGGGCCCAATGTTCACCTTATGCTGCAACATTACAGCTATTGTTGTTTTCATTTGGCTGTTTGACTCAATGGCATACAACTAATGCCACTGGGTATACATGTCATCAAGTAAACAATCTTATTAATATGATCCCAACTCAGTCTGAGTGAGTTAAAGCTGACTTTCTGATGATCAAAAGTTGAACAAAATGAAAATATGAAATATTCTCTTGAAGATATGCAAAGAAATAAAGTCAGTAACAGGAGTTATTTTACAATTGAAAAAACTGCTCTGCTCTTCGGTATTACAAGAATAGGCAAGTGCTATATTCATAGGTAAGACTGCAGCTTATATAAATGGTGTAGAGGCTATGTGGACATCTTTCTGGACGAGCTGCAATATTTATGTCAATCAGGACAACGCGTTAGTCTGAGCACCAGGTGAGTATAGATGAGAGTATAGATGCGTTATGGGGAAGACTGTGAACTTTACATTTGTGTGTGGGATGGGTGTGGTAGCAGGACCAAGTAAGATTGAGGGGAACCGGGCTAAGACGAGCTTAATTAATATTTCAGATGGATTGTAGCACTGGGCTGCTGTGAGTAGGCTTTCAGTGAGTTGTTCAGCTTCCCAAGCTGCTCAATAATGCATTGAGTATTGTAGGCTAGCAGCAGTGGGCTAGCTGGCCAAAACAATAGAGCCTTGGCCAGGTAGCCCATTGCTACTAGTCTAGACAGTTTTCCAAAGGCCATACCTTCTCCATTATAACTATTTAAGAAATGCTCTGGCACAAAGAAACTCTTCTACCATGTCAAACTAATTTCTGTTATCAATTTGAAATGAGTAGGTTTTACACACCACTGCCTTCAAACGATTAATCACTTTACTGAGTGAATGAAATTCACATTAATTGTATAACTAAATTATATAACTAATAATAAGGTCACATAGCCCTAATTACCTCTATGTTGGCTTAGTTACTGAACACCTAATTCAGTCCAAAATCTCCTCTCCTGTTCTTCCCCAACTCATTCACTTCTCTCCCCAGGGTGGAGGAGGGGGAGGGGACAGATTAAGGGTTTGGAAGCTTGGCCAGAGTGGGACAGGGGGACCGCTCCCACCACAGCTGACATCTGCTAGTTAGCCACTCTACCTTTTTTTGACTAGGCCAAGGCCGCTGTGCAGTGAGCACATATAGGCCTGGAGCCAGAGCAAGTTATGACAACACAGCTGTTCTGTAAGTTACTGACCTATATCTCTGTATAAAAGGCTCAGAAATAACAGTGTTTTCATGCTCATGTGATTGAGTGAGTGAGTAAGAAAGTAGGGTGTTACAGTAAAAGAGTGGGCAGGTTGAAACATTTTGGCAGAAAGTCTCAGATGGCTTTTCTGGTGAGTGTGCTTCTGTGGTTGACTGTCTGGGGGAGGGCTGTGGTTTGCCATATGCCTCAGCAGATGACTCCATCTTCACACTGAGAGGCCAGACTGGACACAGGCGCATGCACGTGGACTCCCCCCAATTGCCTAACCACACCACCCACCTCCTCCCAAGATTTACACTTACAACTCGCAACTGCAAGGACTAATATTAGTAAGATGATAAAATAAATACACAGGCTCACACTCTGCTTAAAACTCTAATTTTAAAAACAGCACCATAAACCCCCTCACAGATTCAAAGGCCTTTAAAATAAGTATGCAACTGACTGTGTTTGCTGCAAAAGCATGGCTTCCAGGAAGTGGCCTGAGTCATACCAAGGTGACACTGAACTACAGGGTCAGGAGGATGACACAGTACAAAAGACTTCATACTATGCACTCTACTAATAAAAAAGACATAATCAAATCAAGTTTAGAACATCCCACTGGAGGAAAGAGACACAAGAATAAATGTTTTTGCACATAAAACTACCGACAAACCTCTTTCAAAAAGAGATTCTCAACTATGTTTAACTGTTTACACGTGTCAACCAGTGTTTTACCTGAATAAGATGAGAAGGAACAGTAACTACTGCAACTGACAGTGATGACCTCAGTAAGGCACGCAGTCCATAAAGAAAGGTAGTCAAGGCGTGGTTATGCATGGGGTCGTCGTGGCAACTCAGGTCATCATTCCACAAAGCTGACCCAAGAGAGTGAAGCCCAACACGCAAGATATTACGAGACATGGACTATAAGATAAAACAAAAACAAAAGAGAAAAAAAAAACAGGGTCAGAAACACAGAAAATATTCAAGAAAGAGTCATGCAAATGTGTTTTATTTTACAGTACAGTCGAATGCAATAACACTGCTTCTGAACATTATCTGAGAACCGCTTTTAAATGATTTCAGTAAGCTGCTGTGGTCTTGGGTAGTATTCCCAAACTTTGGAAGAGAGCGAATGGACAGTCTGCTTACCAGCACAGACAATCCGAACACAGTGCCCAAACGTGACTGGACACAACTGCCCAATCACAGAAGCCATCTGACACACGCACAATGGACCTGTCAGACAGGCTTCCAATATGGCCGCCACCCAGAAACTCCAGCACATTCTTGGCACCACAGCGATGCGCTGCAGCCAAGGGGGCCTGGGTAAGGGTGGAGTGCCTTCCCTTGAAACCCCCCCACCTCACTACAAGAGATCAACGGTAACCCACTCTCATGGGCAAAGAAAAAAAGTGGCCAAACAGTGGTGGGATATATATATCACTGAAACTGAAAGAATGGAGGAGCCTGTCCAAAGTGTGAGAGTTTTTTAGCCTTTAGTACAATTGCCTTTTATTTGGGGTTTCGTAAGGATGGCTCCTAATTACTGAGGTGAGAGCCAAAAGTGATTAACAAAGTCTTGGCCTAAAATCTGCTCACTTTTTGCTTTTGTCCCCCAGTCTCTTCTCTTCTTTATCCCTCCCCCTCTATTATCTCAACCCTCCCGAAATCTCCTCTGCCCCACTCCCTCCTGCTTCCTCTCCCGACAACATGACCTAAGCTTCATTTGGGTCTGGAGCAGAATCACAGGGATCTTAGAAAAATAAACCCCATTGTTTCTGGGAGATTTTTTTACAGTCAACTCATGTTGACTCATGTTATTCACCACCAGTGCTTCATTTCTATACCTTACTATGCTTAAATATGAGTTTTATGTGCGCTTCCCTTAAGTCACTTTCTTTGTTGAGCAGTCTCTTCAATCACGGGTTTTGTGGGACACAGAATTAGAAATTTATTTCTGATCCAGGAGATTTTTTTTTCTCTTTTTAAGTGCCCTTTCTCACTATCCCTCAGTCATGTCTGTCCCATCTGAAACAACTGAAAATAAAATAAAATAAATAATAACAACAAAAGTTGATCAAATGGACCAATACAGCAAGGCCGTGATGATCCATTTGGCAAAGTAAATCCATTGGGTATCCTTGTTGGTCTTCAGACAACAATTCTGACGGCTAAAGAACCAAATGGGACAGGCAAAAAAAAGAAAAAAAAGAAGAAATTTATTTCTATGTGCAGCCCAGCAGGGGGGAGCTGTGGTAACATCAGTGTTGCTGTAGCAACATTAGCAAGGGAGGCCAAACTTAACTCCTATAGTTAAGCCTATAGAAAAATCAGGGAACAATGCCAATAAGGTCCAGCCAGAAGCCAGCCATATAGACTACAACAAGCCTGGAACCCCGACCTAATCAGCCAGTGTTTGTGGAGGCTCACACAACTCAACGGAATCCACCAAAAACATGCACAGGGAGATTAATCAACATTGTAATCTGTTATTTACAATTTATATTAAACCATCACAATATGAGCAGTCTCCCAAAAGCAGATAAACGAATCAACATAAAGATGCATACACACTATCATCCATACTGGCCTTTTTTCTGTGTGTGCCCATGTCGCCCTGTGCTAGTCTGCATTCCTGGACTGTGCCAACAGCACATCGGGCGGCCACACTGCTTTAATGATGTCAGCAGTTAATCTGGTGTGTGATTGACAGCGCTTGGGGAGGGAAAGTGGGGGGTAGGGGAGGTAAATCTTGTGCGTGAGTGACAGGGGGGGAGAGGTGGCTCCAGGTGACAAGCAGAGGGGTCACAGAATGTAGGTGAATAAGGCGCGCACATATGTGTGTGTTCATACATGCACATGCACGCACTGGATCACAAATAATAGAGTTTACATTCTTTTGTGAATGAACACTACTTATTAAGTATTGTTTTAAATTAACAGTAGGACATTTAATAAACAAGTATGGAAAGTGAGGTAGATAAGGCCACAAATGCTTCTGGCACTCTGAAGAGAACCGGTGATTATTCCGAAGATTTATGTCAAAGATAAGACACACAGCTGGGAACACACAGGTGAGGTCAACCTGAGCAGGTGAGAAAGAGGTAAACAGGCTCAAGTAGTGGTTGGGGGTCACAGATGCAGATCTAGTATCTCCCTCTGTGCTACTCCAGTGCTTGTAACAAACATTTATATGAACAATAGCTTGTAATTAAAAGTGAGCTTAAGACGTGGTATTTGTAACCTGGTACAGTTTCAGAATTCAGCATCGTTGCCATACACTTACCATAAACAATAATGCACACAAAACATGGTTTAGGTTATATCACAGAGATTTGGATCACCCAGCACTGATAAGTGTTTCTTTGAACATTTTAAAAACTGCAACTGGTTGAATGGGCAGAAAGGAGCAAATTTAAAACTGAAGGATCACCTGAAGTGGATCATATTTTTATTCGATTGTTTTGTTTACAGTTTTAGCCAAAAAAGTAAACCCATAGAGTTACATCTTTCTATGTGTATTAGATGTTTTTGTTGAAGGGACGGGCTGCAATAATTGAAAATACAAACTGTAATTGCAAAATCATCCATTTCCAGACTCTCAAATGAAACAGATATAATACTGGTTCTTACCATGGGGGTAGACAAATCAAAGCCTTCTCTGTGTATGACCTCTTGAAGGGACTTCAGCAATGCAGAGTAAGACTCAATCATGCGACTGGAGAGAGCACAGGGTAGGGCAGAAAGAATGGGAACAGTGAAGCAGACACCCAGAAAGAGAACACAAAAGGGTTATTTAATATATGTAAATTGTCACTGAGACTATTTTGATAAAACTGGGCCAAGCCTATCACCGCAGTAGTTTAATCGTCTATGACTGCAGCATGTTCTTCCTGACTGTGCTTTTCTGTAGCCACTGAAGCAGACAGATGATCCATATCAAGAGATCCAATTAATTTATTTGGTTGATTAAATTACAACATGACTGGTTCTCTGTCAGCTCCCTGAGGATCTGATTGTGCCGAGACAGACAGATAGACAGATGAGACGCGCATATGCACAAACATACGCACAGCAAAGATGATACGTGAGAAGGACAGGAGAATTAATGGGTTGATATCTAAAATTAACAGAGAACAGCATTTTGGGTTTAATCAGGGGTAAGATGTGCACCACTGCCAAAGGGCACACAGTGTTATCAGAGCAACATTTAGCAACAATCAAGGGACTTCCGTGTGTCTATAGGATGGCCGACAGGAATGTTAACCCCATCTTTTTACACAAGACCCTCCACTTAAGAACGCCCCACCATTGTAATGACCACTCTGTGGTAACTCACACTGGGCTGCTATGTCAGTTGTCAATTCGACCTGCAGGCTACAAAAGCTGATACACATAGATTGGTCACACGCCAATAGCCATGTATAAAGAACAGTAATACACACTCGTGTTGATTACACTTGGCCAAGTATATCCATGTACTCTATTTCAGTTATTCAACACAACAATGGTGCCTCCTGACCCCGCTGTGGCTAATGATAGAGCTGGCTTGGTGAAAGAGGGACACCTACCCTCCACGGCCTCTCTGCCCATGCCCCAGCTCTGAGGTAGGGGGCTGGGATGGTGTGACATGTAGTTGAGGAGGTTGCTACTGGTTGGCAGCCATTGTGAGAGGCAGCATTGTGTTTTAGCTACCCCTACTGAGCAACCCTCATTCAGGTACCAAAAAGGTCTAGGTGCTTAGCTACAGGGGCTAGTGCGTCAGCTAATTAGGATCATGCACAGGGAAGCTTCTTTATCTCAGCGTTCCTATTTCAGCAAGGGAAGAAAAGAGGAGAGAACGGGGATGCTTGGTCTTAAACAACAGGATCTGTATCACCTAGAGAGCAATTTGTGCCAATTATGCCTTCAAGTGAAACGAAGCAATTTAACAGCTAGGGTATCAACATGGGGCTTTGGACACGTGCAAGGGGGAGTAGCCTGCTTAGGAGTTTGTGTGGTACATGTGCGTGTGCAATGCACTGTGTATGTGAGCACATGCATGTGTGTTAATACCGGGGCGGGCTTAGGGCACAATGCTGCAGTGCAGGTGTAGTTTCCCGCTGTCAAAATGCCTGTGAGATCTATAACCCATTCAGACACTACAACAGCACCACTATGTCAGGCTTACTCAGATTCATCAGTGAACAAGATTTTTTTTCTTTTATGTTTTTCCATTAGGCAATGTTGAGTTATAACAGCTAGTGGTGTCCACTTTACCATCCACACTTTTGAAAGTGAATGTTAACAAAATTCAGTGTATTGGGACAGTTGCTCTGCTAAAGAGTCTGTTTGCTGACATAAAAGAAGAGTGATACCATAAAGCCTCCTCCACATCCTCTGTGCTCCAGATTGCTATATTTACCCTGTGTGTGTGTGAGTGTGCCTTCGTGTGCACTTGTGTGTTCAGCAACACTCTGAGTAAAGAGCCTACATGACCTCTGAACCCTAAGTACACTCAATGCAGGAGAAATCAAACAGACGCTGAGCAAACAAGGCCCTTATTTGAATAGACATACGCAACCTTTCCAAGAGCCTGAATGACTTGGGCCAGTGGCACGCTGCTCAGAACAGAAGACAAACCAGCCAGATTTGAATGAATTTGCATCAGTATATTTTTGAAAGTGGACATTTGACTCAAAAGTACAAAACAATGTGGATACTTTTGAGCAGGTATGTAAAAAGCACAAAAAAGCGATTTCAGCCTTACAGATATGACATTTTTGTATTTTGAAGAAAATCAATGAAAAGCATAAACTATTAATGCAAAATTTAGCAAGATGCATGCTTGCTTTGCTGCTATAACTAATAAAAACACATATAAACTTGACTGATTTGGGGAATAACAGAAAATTAGGAAATATAGTAATCATGTTTCATATAATTAATTCAATAGCAGTGGATCCTAGACTCAAAAAGGGACATATACATGATAAATTATGTTTTGTAAGCCATTAAAAAATATACTGTGTAAAATTATAGACATTAAAAAATGTAGTCAAGAAAAGAGAATATAATGATTATTAATCAAATAACAAGGAAAGCAATTATACCTTGCAAGCCTAAAGTTTAATAATTTCCTACAAATCTTAACCAAAGGGAGAAACCTCAGTCCTCTCATACTCTCTTCTTTAATTCATGTGACAGTTACAATACAGTAATGTTACCTTAAAATGATGTTGGTCTGTTTGCATTGTACCTGTATTCTGTGAAAAATGCCATGTTTGCTTACCTGTGTTCTGTGGATGATGTCTTATTTGTATAACTGTGTTTTGTGGGTGGTGTCGTGCTTGTGTGCCTTTGTTCTGTGGATCGTGTCTCATTGGTTTCCATGTGTTCTGTTGATAGTGTCTTGTCCTTTTACCTGTTTGTTGTTGATGACTGGGTGGGATGTTCTGGAAGGTAGAAGCGGTGGCACTTGGCTGCCTGGCGAATTTCTGGCTCCATTGTCTTGGAAACATCATAGTAATGCCCAAATCGGGAAGAAGAGGCCAGGGCACTCTGAAAAGGTCAAAGGGTCAATTTTTGGAAAGTGAAACAATAAAAAATCTAACCCAATTAATTTAAAAACCACTTTCAATAAAATCGGACACCTCTACCTGCTTTGAACTTTTTTAAATAATTGGTGTGTATTTAATGTTTTTCAAATAAGAATAGAACAGTTCACAAGAAAAAAAAACTTATTTGTTTTCCTAATTTGTAAAGAGTTTGTTTTTCCGCTCCATGGTAAAGCAATTGCATTGTTTATGGGTCATTCCTCCACATTCCTACAGCAGAGAAGTTAAATAACCACTATGACCACACTCTTAATCATTTCTTCACATAAATGTCCACTTCTGGCTGTGAAAGCAAACGCATCACGGACGCAGGGAAGGCGGATGTTTTCCTGCAGCTGAAAGAGAGAGTTTTAGCTCTTCTCTCTGAGTGAAACCAGGGATTCTATTGTTAAAGGGGCCCTTAATCTACTCCTAATCTGGATTAGGGCCCCCGGTGTGTCCCTCTCCTGGCGGGACGAGGGGGTCAGGAGGGCAGGGGGGTCAGGAGCTCATCTTCTCTTTGTGAGCTAGGCAACCCGCTTAGCGTTCCATCCTCGCCCTGACGGCCTCACCTTTGATCTGATGTCTTCATCGGGAGAGCAACTCAGTGGGCTATGCCAGGAGAGGTGTGTGTAAGGGGAAAGTAAGCGTTGACTCTGCGGGTGAATTTGGGATGCAAATCCTCTGGTTGGGCTTACTAGTGGTTTGTAAAGACGATTTTACAGGGGAAGGGGGAGAGGTGAGGAAAGGACACAGATATAAAGAAGTTTCCAGGGAGAGAGAAAGAAGGAGAGGATCCCCAGGGACACACTGTGTGCTGTTAATCCACATAGCGATATGGATTATAGAGCAACGGGGGTAGACTGCAGAGAAGTAGAAGGGGAGGGTCACCTCTCCTCAAAGCGGAAGAAAGAGTGTAGGGCTGCCGACCCTAGCAGGGGGAAAGGCAGGGATTTGGGGAAAGACAGAGGCGCAGGTCTGGGTCATAGGGTTGAGCGAGCAGACATGTCAATGCACAGGCTGCAAAGTACTCTTGTTTCCCAGGCTAAGCAGGGGTGCAGGCGTGTGTATATGTGTGTATATGCAAGTTGGGGACCAGTGAAAAGCCTACCTATTGCCAGTTAAGTGTGAGTAATCTGGCCCAGCTCTGAAAGGAGAGGCTGAGGCCTCATTCACCCCACAAAGGAGTTTAGAAGCTGATAGATTTAGTGGTTGAGACAATTGCCAAACCACTAAAGACCAGAGTGCCAGTGCAATCCATTGGCAAATCATCATTAACAGAGACACATTTTGAACTTTTAAGAATTAAAAAAAGATTACCTTTACTCCAACACAATAGGAGACATTATATATAATGTATATATCAATCTGACTACCTGTACTTTAGGTAGATTCTGATAGCGCCAGGCAATCTTCATAGCATCCAAATTGTCCTGGGGTTCACAAGACAGCCTGGGCTGTTCCACAGGCTTGTGAATGGCCACATCGTCCAAGATGGGAGCAGGGAGTTCCTGTTCAAAACAGTACATTACACTTCATGTAACTGGTATAAGGGTTAGTTATTTCTAATGGTATGGAAATTTTGAGTAGAATATGGGGACTATGGAAAGTCCCAGTGTAAGAAGATGTTGTTGAACCTGGGCATCAGTTTATTATGATAAAAAAACATTTTTTAAATCCATATAAAAGAATTAAAATAAACAGATACCTGTCATTATTACCAGTGGTGGGTCAAAAACTAGATCCTGAATGATTTAGCATCATAAGTGCCAATGAGTTTCTAATAACATGGTTTTTATAAAAGTTTATGTGCAGGCCAAATATTTTAAACTAAAAACAACTGTAGTGGCAACACAGCAGGATATATAATCATGTGTATTACATTACAAAAAAATAATAATCTAAAGACTGACTCATTGCAGAATTTAATCTCAGTTTCTAAGGCTTAACATAAATACAATGTGGAAAGAGATCCTGATAAGAGACTCAAAACTAAATCTCTCTAGTTAAGTAACAACAATACTACAGTGCATCACAACTTCATTTCTCCTTCTAAGCACTTAACTGCATCTCATGGTAATCCATAAAGAGGAACCTTAACATCAGAAAACTAGAATACTGCAAATGTAGCTGTGAAAACACTAAATGATGTGATATATTCCCATTGGGAGCCCCCCTCTCTTAATAAGTCTTTGATATGTAAAGAGAGGGTGACGCCATGACCCCTCCCACTATCAATCAGTGGGAGAGAGGCCCCCCTCCCTTATGCGGGGTGGCAATCAGCTTCTGGGGCTATGGTGCTCCTCACAAAGTGATACGTCGGGAAACATTTCAACAATGCTATAACCAGGCCACCCTCGACCTCCCAGATACCCCCATTGACCCTGACACATGTTAGCAAAAGCTGTGTGCCTGCACTGTAAAGCAGGTGGGGGTTTATATTATGAGCACAAAAAAATCTATCATATCTGTGTATATATATATATATAAATTATACAAACATCCACAAGTACTTTCCAACATTCAAACAAAGTTCTTTTTGTTTGACAGTTGTACGGGAAAATGTTAAAGCAGACATAACAACACAAGGCCACCTTGGCATCAAAGCTCGCAGCTTAGAAAAATAAATCATCCTCTGCAGTACCTCAGTTTCATTTCAAGTTGTTACAGAATTGCTGACACCTCCCCTCATACCTGTAAGATGTCATCAGGGTTATCTTGAGCTGATGCAACAAAAAGTTCATGCCGACACACCACTCCTTCTGCCAGGAAGTACTTGAGGATCATGCGAGAGTAGCCATCAAATCGGTCCTCCTCTAAAAAGAAATATTGATAAAACAAAGACAACAATAATTAGAATTTGATAATAAGTGGAAAAAAATCTCTGTTTAATGCCAAACTGTTTAATGCCAAACATTGTTGATATTCTTTCCTTCTTCAACATTCATTCACACATCACAGATCCAGCAGTTCATGACCACATCACAACTGCAAACTGTAATTGATGTAAGGACCACATTCTGGTTACCTTAAGAGGGACATGAAGTGGCAATCGACATGTCACAGGGACATGTAGTGTGATCTGACTATCAAAGTGGAGATGACATCTTCACCTTTCTTGTTAGGGTCTTAAAACAGTATTTCTATCATTTCGCCACACAGCAGTGGAGGTGAGACAAAGACACCTGCCTTAAGCATTCACCTGGACCCTCCCACTAAATGGAAAGGTACTACAAGTGACAAGAGAAGGCAGAAGTAGGATAAGGTAGGAGCTTCTCTCAAAATGCTTCCTGACACAGGTTCACATGAATCTCTCAGATTTTTGTGTGCATTCAAGTGGCAATGGCATCCTTTCACTATCATTCTCACATCATTTCCATCAGGTGTAGTTAACAGTGTAAAAAGTTAGTTGTGCACAGTGGGCAGATCTCTGCTCTGAGGGGTGACATTAGAGCCACATTAGAGGAGGCATTAAATGGACCGGCACATAATTCTAAACAGCAAACACACTTTCCCAAAAGTAGTCTTTGTTCTTGCGTACAAAGCAGCCACCCGTCCATTCCTCACCCCAAACCAGCAGAAAAACCTGCATCATCAATATGAAACCCTACAGAGCAGGGCCCAGAACCCTTCACAGCATGCTATTGCTGCTTCCTGTCACAATCACCATTTTGTAAAGATTTCATAGGCCTCTCTTCACAATGACAACCAGTGGGCACAAGGACAAAGGCAGCAGTGACAGTTGAAGGTAATGGGCATACAGCTGACAGCTTGGGAATGACATCCTGAGGTGTCATCCTCGAACATCCGGAGAATTCCCTTCTCCTCCCACGTTCCTGGTCCAGGTCCTCACCTACGGACTCAGGATGGCTAAGGAAATTCCATGGCTCTTCAATTTGTTGTCGGTGGGGCTCCCTGTTCTCTTATTGATGGGTTTCTAGGTCAGCAGGCCTTTGTGGCTTTCAGCAGGCCCCACAAAGACTCCCAGATGGGCCCTCTCAAGATGGGGCCTATTGTAGTTGTGTTTCTATGGGAGCCTTACAAATGGAACCTCCAGGAGTCATTAGGCAGTTGAGGCGGGGGGTATGAGGAGGCGGCGGGAGGTGGCAGGGTATAGGAGCAACAGGGGGTGGGGGACAGTCATATCTTTGAGGTAGATCAGTCACTCTGGACAGTCATGGGATGATTTTTTTCCCCCATCTTTGTTGTTTGTTTTTTTTTTTGGTTATTCTGACTAAGGTTCGATAAAGGGGAATGCCTCTGCTTCATTTGCCTTCAAACAAGGGAGCAGGAGAGAAAGAGTCCTGAATCATATCTACTAAAGCTGCAGGGGAGAAAATATCTAGGTCACAATGTTTCCCCTTGTATGTCTTTGGTCCATAAAGTACTATTATTATTATTTCTACTGAGCAGCTGAGTTAAATTTAGGACACACAGCAGGTAAACAAAAGAATACAGTTGTTTAAAAAAGCTTTCAAAAAGTGAATCACTACTATAAACACTACTACAAATAAGGGTTAATTTAGCAGCATTTGCAAGCCTTTAATGTCTATTAATGTATCTCCAATGGTAGGGTTCAACTCACAACTGCCATTTGTCTTTGGGCAGTTTATTAATGTTAGACCTATGGTGTTATGATTTTTCTGACTGATCACCTTGACACCAAAAAATATACCTTTAAAACATATTTAAAATATTTGTGTCCTTAAAGCTCAGATAAGAAGCTATTCATAGAGAAAATACATAGAAAAAACATCTCTATTTCCTCCAAAAGAAAATACTTTTATTTTATATGTAAGTCTTATAAGACCTACATGATTCATGTTATTGTTCACATTTCCCTCATAACATACACTTGATTTATACGTAATTATTATTGAGTTTTAACTGAGAACCTTTACTTGATTTTTCTTTGCTTTTATCACTTTTTATAAAGTTTTTTGTTTACCATATATTATGAAGGTATATTAACGTATATGTGAGCTATATTAAGCCTTAACTGAGTTATTTATCACCAAGAATACCCATTCAACCAATAAAAATAATTTTATTTTGATTTGGCAAAAAAACGAGTGATTTTCACATCTCTTTCAGTAGGCTCTGGGACAGTTTAATATTAAAATGTATTGAGTTTAAAGTTTCAAATATCTAATCTACGGCTGTCACATCAGAAATAAAAATAACTAAAGTGAAAATGTTTATTTTATTGCTTTGTGCTAAATCCCAATATTAATCACTTTCTGTAGCATTAATCTCTCGTCTTTTGCTATTAGATTTTTTTTGTGTTCTATCATCATTAATTGTTAATGTCTCCAACTGAAGTAGGTGGCACTCGTAGGGATCATTTTGTGCAGAAAAAACAGTCATATGACTTGTGAAATCCTCCTTTTTTATGCGAGCATGCACATAGCTTGAAGTTGTCAACTATTGTTGTGATACCTGTTATCTCTGACTGGGGATTTAGATTTTGTCAAGCCAGCTAAAACAAAGAAAACCCAGCTATGTTGAACTTCCTTACTTTATAGTATACCCTTCAGTTATCTTTTGTTTTTCATCTAAATCTGACTAAACTGAACCAACTGGCATCCAACCAACTCTTACAACTGAGTTTGAGTTGTGAGTTACTTCAGGATTGTCCTTTTTATCGCATATTTAAGTTATACCACCTATGCCACTAAGCATCCCGGCGGAAATTTTACCATAATAATAACAGTTAAACATGTCATCTTCTCAATCACCATCCACATTGTGGTCAATTCTCAACATAGTCCATATGTATATAGTCAAAGAGCACCTTTATTCACATGTCATGAAATGTAGTGAAATTTAACGGTGATGGCTGATTAAAGAAAAGAGACATTTACTAAAACTATAAGAATGAGACCATACATGACCAAAATAATAAAAGCTTGGAGGCTTTGTTCCTCCTCTTGCAAAAACACAGAGATGAGAGATCTTCAGACAGCAGCCATACTGGACTGATCCCCCTCTGGATGACAAATCAGGATGGACAGCTCAAGACACTTCAAAGGCAGACAACGACCAGTCTGATAATTTTATGTCTGTGTCTCACAAACAGGCCATCACAGCTAAAGGGGCAGAGTGTAGGAGACGACTGCCTGAAACAAACACAAACAAACACACACTCCAAACTCCCCCCATTCCACCCACCCACACAACAAAA
>NW_024582372.1:2042508-2056639 GCF_018398535.1 Haplochromis burtoni
CACACACACACACACACACACACACACACACACACACACACACACACACACACACACACACCACTCTTTGAGAGACAAACACAAGAGAATGCACACACACGCATTTCACCTTTACTGTGTCTCTCATTACCAGATGAAACCAACCGTACATTGATTCACAAAATGGAAGGGAAGAACGCATTAGTGTGTAATCACTGACTCCTGCATCGATTGGGGGGATGAATTAAAGGGCAAAGCAATATCATCAGTTGGTATAGGCCTTGGCTACACACAAATTACAGCTTCAAGGGGAAACATGACTATCTTAACCTTACTGTCCACCAGTGCATATAGCCTAGCCTATGATGAATGATAATAATAACAATAATAATACAGTGGAAGACATTTATGTCCCCAGAAAATCCACTTGCTTTGAATGTAATTCTGAAAAGTTCTATAACACATCTGCAGATGAGCATATTAATTAAGGATCACAGTAGAAGTGTGAACACCTGGGATTCTAACTGGAGACCAAAGGGTCATCAGTCTATTTGCCATTCTGCTAGACAGCGACATGTTAAAGACAAAGATGGAGAGAACAACCAACAATATTGTCAGCTGTAGCTTGCTGATTTCATTTCAGGAATACATTTAATTTTGGCTCTACACGAATGAATATATGAATATAAGAATAAAGAATAAGAATAACTTTATTGATCCCAAAGGAATATAGAGGATAAAGTAACTATGTGCCTTGAAATCTCTTCATTGAAACTGCTGCGGAGAGTTTCTAAAAAGCTAATTATGCAACAGACTGAATTCAAAAAGGCAGAATTTCATGTCTTCTATATTAATCACATAAAGTGGAATATTTTAAAACCTTTTTTTCTTTGAATACCTGAAATTATTAGATTATTTATCTCTGTGTTCAGGTAAATTACTACTCGTGCTGCAAAAATATCGTATACATCTTGGTGTCATTCAGTATAAACAATCGCAATCATGATGAAGACTGCTGACTTGAAAGTTGTCCACATGATGATTACCGACATACAAGGACCATAAGACAAAGAAGGTCACTGCTTAAAAGGCTGGCTGTTCTCAAAGTGCTGTATCAAAGCATATTAATGTTAACTTGACTGGAAAATGTGACAGGAAAAGATGAACAAGAGACAAGAAAAGGAATGCCATTGAGAAGATTTTCAAGAAAAGTTGATTCAAGAACTTAGAAAGCTTTGTAACGGGTGGACTGAAGCTGTTGAGCACTGTAAGTCATGTTTTTCGAATTTTCCAGTGGATTCAATATCATAAGGCCGACCCTACTGGGCAATAAGCTGAAAGTGATGCAGGTGGATGCCTCTCTTGTGTCCTGGATTGTTGAGCACCTGACAGAAAGACTACAATATGTGCATCTTCAATATTGTGTGTCTGAAAAGGTGATCAGCAACACCGGGCATCACATGGGACTGTCCTTCCCCTTTCCTGTTTACCCTCTACACCACAGACTTCAGCCACTACACAGAGACCTGCCATCTTCAGTATTCTGATGACTCTAGAATGGTTGAATGCACCTTTGAGGGTGATGAGACAGAGTACCGGGCTGGTGGACTCCTTTGTCACATGGTGTGAGCACCATCATCTGCAGCTCAATGTGACAAAGACCAAAGAATTGATGGTGGACTTTAGGAGGACCAGGAAACCTGTGATTCCTGTTTCAATCCAGGGGTTCGATCTGGACATTGCGGAGGACTATAAAAACCTCGGAGTACACATTGATAATAAGCTGGACTGGGTTAAAAACACCACTGCACTCTACAGGAAGGGATGCAGGGATGGAGCTGGATGGAGCTCCCTTAAAGTAGTGTTGGAGAGATGGATGTTGTCCAAGATAAGGACAATGATGGACAACAGCATTGTGGGAAACATCCACTCCCACCCAGACCATGATGTGCTGACCAGTCACAGGAGCATGTTCAGTGAGAGAATGACATGACCCAAATGCACCACTGAACGACATTCCTGCCTGTGGCTCCCAGTACAACTCCTCTATGTAATGCACAGTACACAAGTTACACCCTTTTGAACATCCTCTACAGTGAAAACAACAAAATAACAAAGCTTTTAAAGTTTACAGTTTAGAGTAGAATGTCAATCTTATATCTTTAATCTTTGTAATATTCTGGATATTTATAATTGAGCTATTTGTATATATTAGAGCTATTTCTTATATTTTGTATGTTTGTAATATGTTGTATTATTTAATTTAATTTGGTAAAATAAATATAAAAACCTAAAATTCCTTTGCACACATATTGAGGCTTAATATACAGTAAGGTGAAGATGAAAGTTTCCACATAGCTTTATGCAGTCATGTGAAAAACTAAGTACACTCTTACTGCTTCCATAGGAATTAAAAGGGTGCTGCTAATCAAATGAACTTGAATAACTTAACTCACTTAACTGTCTGTCAGCAAGTGTGACCACTTCTGTAAATAATACTAAGAAGGAAAGACAGCAGCAAAATCAAACAGCTTGGAGTCCACAGTGAGAAACATTGCTCTCAACTGGAAAACAGTGAAAGTCCTAGCAAATTCATCCCAAGGCCAGACCTACATCTCAGAATCCAGAGGGCTTAGTTAGCATGTTAAATGTTAAAAGTTCATGACAGTGCAGTTAGAAAAAGACTGACCAAGTATGGCTTGTTTTTAAAGAACCTTAAAAGGCTGTAAGAGAGCAGTGCATGAACACATACCCACAAATCTTAATGAACTAAAGCAACATTGTAAAGAAAAGTAGACCAAACTTACTCACAACAATGTGAAAATGATTCTTTCAAGTTATTGCTGCTAAAAGTGGTTCTATAAGCTACTGAATCATGGGGTATATACTTAATTTTTCACATAACTAGTCCTGAGAAAATATTCTTTTTTATATGACTGTATCAAGAAATTATTTTGTTGCACAAACAATTTTATGGCAGAAATATAATTTATAAGAAAAGGAATCAAAACAATTTTAGGGCTGCCAAAGCTTCACTTTTGACCCAAAATTTTAGGATTAAACTTCCTGACAGCTGTGGGCAGCAGGGATATGTTTAACTGAGTTGGAGTCTGATTGGAGGAAGCATGTGAAGTTTGTATATTTGTTGCATTGTGGCTGGACAGATCCTTGCATTCACAACAAACTGCAGTGGATGCAGACATCCACACAAAGCCCCACAAACACGTTCTATTGATTCAATTCAAGTCACTCAGCAGACCCTAGCATTTTTGAAGATGTGTGGAGTAAAACACTGGAGCAATAATAATAATAGGAAGAAGAAAGACACTGAAAAATTACAGTGTCTGTTTGGTGGTTAGAACTATTTGTTACTTGGACCCCTAAATATTTAATTATCTTTTAAGACTGATTTCAAGCTTTCTCATATTGAGCCCATTCAACCTGAATTAACAGGATAGCTAGATAGTGAGCTAGGTAGCTAGCTAGCTAGATGGATCCTTTATTGCCAGAGTAGCAACACATGTCTGCTACCACATATCTCAAAGACCAAACCAATATTTAATCATAATAAAGTTAATACATGTATAAATAACAGCCACTAACTAATTAGCAAGTATGCAACACATAGATAACATCATACTGGCATCACTGTACATTAAACAGTCTTATTGCAGCTGGTAAAAAAGGACCTCCTCTTGCTCTTTGGTCCAATTAACAGAAACCATAAACTAGTCAATACTTAGAAATTTAAAGTGACATGCTCACCTATGAGAAGCACTGTTCCAACTGCTAATCCACCACCTGTTTGCGGAAACAAAAAACAAAATATTGTTTACATGTTAGTCTCATATATACAATATGTCCAAATCACTATGAACCCTCCCTTTGTTCAACTGCTGCTAACATCTCTGTCCTTTTGGATCTACACAAGAGACACTTAGACTTGTCACTATGTCAAACGAACCCATGAACCCAGTGAGCACAACAGCAACTCTCTCTACAAGCTCCAAGTCGTGACAAGATTATGTTTCCACGAGCACTGCCAATCACTGTTCAGTAAAGACGCGTCAAAACATTTGTCTATGTCTGTTCAACCAGGAACTGTACTTGCTGTGAAAAACTATTTTGATGGCCACATCAGCTGCTCATCTGACAAAACGTTTGTCAAATGACAAATTAGAACGACAGGTGCAACATACTGACAGACAGGTAAACAATTAACAGACAGTACAGTTGCCACAAAGGTTCTGTCATAACTAGAGTATTTTGACGTTGTGGAGAAATATTTTTTCACAGGTTTAGCTGGCAGAGACAACATGAACATGTGAATATAATTGTAGTACTTTTTTTTCAACTGTTAGATGCTTTCAGGCAACCGTACTTTTTACAGAAATGACTATTTGAATAATAAACCTGCCCTATTTTGTTATGCCAGGAGCTTCATTAAGAGTTAGACCTTAAAATGGCAGATATCCTTTTTTTGCTCCATTTAACCCACACCTAACCTAAGACTAAAGTGGCCTTAATAGATTTAGTCTGAATTAAGAAAAGCAACAACTCAGCAGGTGCCACACTATCGAATTAGCTTACCACAGTGCAAGACAACTAATAAGAATGTAACTGATTATATAATGTCCACAAAAATTAATAGGGAAATGGATTTAACTGGGAATGAATAAGGCCCTCTGGGTATTTTGTTATAATCAACATTTATTGTGAAAATTACCTAGTTGTTTTCACTGTTTTCTCACAGACAGCTTTTCCATGTAGTACTAATTAGAAAATGCATTATGCGTTTAAAATAAAAGCATATTTGTCTTGTCCTGGCAATGTCAAACGTCATAACTCGTCCTTAATATAATGGCTTTTCTTCTCATTCTCATTGCATTGATAATATGAATACAGTACGTTACAGTAACGTGAAATCCAGCATGCGAAAGTTAGATTGAGAAATACTGCTAGCCTTTGTAGCTAGCATCCTAATGATAGACTGACCGAGCAAATAGTCGAGTGACGTGACACCGGTGGAGACTAGGAGCTGTCCATTTTGAACCGAAGGTCTAGTACCAGGTATGGATATTAACTTGCTCCTTGTTTTCTTCTGAAAACTCGTACTATTGAACGGTGGACGTTCGGCTGAGGGTTTACCCACACTATTCACGGGGGCTGCCATACTGTCAGTAACGTGCTGACGCGTGCTGATGTTTTGGCACGTGTTATCCAATCAAATAGGAGTTTGGTGAAGCTCAACCAATGATTTCCGCTGTTGTTACAGTGCCGCTCCTGGAAGTCGTAAAAGGGAAGTTCAACTGTTATTGTAAGTGCCCGGTGAGAGCTTTTAGTCACACGCTACAAAGTGAGTACAACTCCACTCATTATATAGTTTAAGTGTCTTGTTTTTATATTTTTCTACAAAAACCTAAGCTTATCTGTTGTTGTTATTATAACAGGAGTTATTCAGAAGTCGCTCAGTCCCTAAAAGTATATCGAGTCTCCTGATTATGACCTCGTTCCCTCATTACACTAAATCTGAACATTGTGTTTTATAAATACGTTAATGAATGACAATACTTGTATGTTAAGCAGCTTAAACTGAATTGTTTTACCTTTATACTATACAGTGTTAAAATATTTGTAAAAGAGACTATTTAAATCGTTTTGTAATTTAATACACAAATTACTAAACGATAATGCATTACGTTGAAATTCTAAATAATATGAATATTTCGTGATAATGTACAATAATGTGTCGCGGTATTAAGCCACTCCTCAATATCTACAGGAGATTTATTGTATCTGAAAGTCATGTCCATAAGCAATGGTTAAAAAAAATTGCTTAAAAATAATCTCACTGGAAGGGTGGCTGTCAAGAAGACATTCCTAATGAAGGGAAACGGATAAAAAGCGGAGGTGTGCTAAATTACACAAAGACTGGACTGAAAATCAGTGGCAATAGGTATTGTCAAATGATGAATCCAAATTTTTAATTTTTAGTTCAAATTATCATTATGTATAGAGGTCAAGAGAAGGGTACACCGGTGAACATATACAGGTATCTTTAAAATATACGGCGGAGGCTCTGTTGTGGTTTGAAGCTGCATGCAGCCAGTGCTGTAGGGGATCTTTTCAAGATTGATGGAATTATGAACACAGAAAACGCGCAATATCAGTCATTGACT
Organism: Haplochromis burtoni; assembly: GCF_018398535.1. Classification (NCBI taxonomy): domain Eukaryota; kingdom Metazoa; phylum Chordata; class Actinopteri; order Cichliformes; family Cichlidae; genus Haplochromis; species Haplochromis burtoni. The sequence goes on from NW_024582372.1 coordinate 2,048,667, forward strand.
GGCCAGCCCAGAGCCTGGACCTCAACATTACTGAATTAGTGTGGGGTCATCCTGTCAAAGAATGATACAAAAGGCAGCCAACATCCAAAAAAAGAACTTTTAAGAAGATGTAAAACTATTCCTGGAGACTAATGAAAGAAAGCTTGTCTAAGAGAATTCAGTCTTTGTTGAAGAATACAGGTGGTCATACCACCTGTATTTTATTTTTGGGGGGGGGGGGGGGGCTTATATATTGTATTATATATATCTATATATTGTATGTTTGAGTATGTTTGCTCAAACTGTACCTATTTACCATTTTCCCATTAAATTATGGGACTTAAGACTTGCACAGTTCTCTATTGCGCTGTAAAAAAGTACATCACAATATTTGTAGTAGTGATTTGTTGTTTTTCTATTCTGTTTTGCATTAAAGGATGGCCATCTTGATGTAAGGATTTTCAAAGTATTCAAGCCCAATTAATGTTTTAATTTTATGCCAGAAATTAACACAAGGACTTTAAAAGAATAAAAGGTTGTGTGTTAAAAAGCAAAAGGACAACTAGCAATAAATCAATCAACAACATGTGCTTCAGAGAGCAACTTGGTGTTAGTATCTCGCCCAAGGATATTTGGCATGCAGACTGGAGCAGACTGGGATCAAACCACAAACCTGGTTAGTAAGCGCTCTGCCACCTGAGCTGCAGCCACCCCATAGACAACAACCTTTTCAAGGGAGGCCTTGCTTTTTTTCAGCAAGTAGTATCAAATCATAGATTATAAAAGTATAGCTCCACAGACCCAGTGTTAAACTGGCCTTTGTGCAATCAAGACCAGACAACAACTGGAAAATATTTGCAGATTAAAGAAGAGGCCCCAGGAAGCAAGTAAAAAACTACATCAAGCAATAGCATGAAAAATGTTTTTCTTAGTTTCCCAACCCTAAAACAATATCCAGTAACTGAGATAAATGTGATATAACATAATAGTACACATGCCCCTGTCCCAACCTGTAATCTGTTTCTCATGTCAAATGTATTTATGACTGTGGCCGTTGAAGGTGAAGGTAAATAATGGAATAGGAGACATTTGTGTTAGCCTTTATGTGGAATTGAAGGCATTATCAAAAATTATATTATTACTGTTATTCTTCCAAAAACCCTTGCACCTAATTAGTTTATTTTTAATTTTATTCAACATGCTCAAGTAGCTGTTTGCATCTCTGTTGCCAGTAGGATTAATTTACAATAATTAAGTATAGTTTGACTGCTTTAGTGTGAGCAGAAGTCAGTTTTTAGGGTAGATTTACACTTTTATGTAGAGTGTAATGCACATGGGTTTTTGGCAGATACATAAATAATAACATAAAAAGCTGATAAATTGCAGTAAGTTCCTTTGATTTCAAGGTACTCATATTCTGCATGCTAGTTCGCTGTCACACTGCCGTGGGAAATTTAAATTAGGATTGAATAATATCAGGAGCATTTGTGCTTTTCCAGAGAATTCAAAATGTGAATTTGGCAGTTCATGACAAAAACTATTTCGTGAAGAACTCCTACTGTTTTGTTAGGAAAAGCTAGTGTTAGGAAAAGTTGACTGGTGAGTGAATGGTGTGATCCTTAAGACATCTGCAAAAAGGTTTGTGTGGCAGAGAGAGGCCAGAGGCAGCATAAGATCGCAGGATGCTGTGATGCTCCAGAGGAAACAATTGCCCAACTGCTCACTTTACAAATGCTCTCAGCAGACAGTCCTGCTGTTTTGACAGCACTGTGAGATTTATGTGTGCTGACAGGGGACCAAGGGAATATATCATGACTGACAACGCTGGGCATTGTGGTAAGCCTATATGAGGCAAATAAGATGCGCTGACTGGCCTGGGTCTCAAAAGGAGGAGGACCTGCTTCAGCAGTGCAACTTGCGGGATGTATGAATGCATCTCTTTCCCTACATTCTCTGTACATTTCCTTTCATCTCCTTTTTAACTCTCTTAAATCTCAGTTTAAGCCTTTGGCTCTGTTGCACTCTTCAGTGTATGATAGTGTACACAAAGCAGTCTAACTGCAGAAAAATAGCACAAATTTCCCCCCTTTCAAAGTGTGATCTAGTGTTTTTCTGTGGTGTTTTTGTCATTTTAATCTGTATCTGATTGAGCAATATAATGGCAGCAGTCATAACATGTCAGACCTTTCCTGGTTTGACTGTTTGGATTTCTTTAGTCTAATTCTGCCATCAGCATTGAACTGCGAGAAGCGGCTCCGTTTGTGTGTTGGGAGGATGCAAGATTATCATCAACATGCACATATTTGTTTTGTTAACACTGAAAGAAAAGCATTATTCTAAAGGAACAAGTGCAATCAGCATAGGACAGGTCTTGTACACAACTAATTTTGTCTAAGGATTTGCCTTTTTCCATGTATTCACCAACCCATATTTTGAATAGCTTTATTTTGGTTTCCTGGGATTTTTTCTACAGATGTAGTTTTAAAATACACTGAGTCATATTTAGCTGACCTATACAAAAGGGACGTAGAAAGTATGGAAACTTGAGTCAAAGGAAATCACATTTTTAAAAATTGCAGGTTTGCTTTACGGTTGAGGTTCCTGTCAGCAGTTAGTGTTAAAATATAAAAGGCCATTTCATTAGCTGAGCAGTGCATAACCCAAATGGCTTTGTGAATGTGATACAACACCAGATAAAATCTGTCAGCACAAGGCCAGCACAACACAATCACTTGTGCTCTGCACAATAAGGCTTAGTGACTGATTTTTTTTTCCCCATTCAATATTATTGGCCAGGGACTCTGTCAACCTACACTTCCTTTCAATTCATAGCAGTTGTATTCATATCACTTTGCTATTATTTGCTCTGGTTGACCCATTGATTGCAGGTTTAAATCCTCTGCCCCAAATAGTAACCTCGCTCAGCTGTGTCACGGCTGTGTTGCCGTTAGCAACAATGAAAAGAGCAATATGGAGATCAGTCCCTTCAATTAAGCTTCTGATAGAAGGCAGACCTAGGAGAGATGGGGACCAGACATGGTACTCAGTGACTGGGACTTTTACATCTGTCACTCCCCATCAAGCCAGGTGTCTGTGTTTAAATCAGCAGGATTATCTGTGATTGCACTGATAGTTGAAACAGACCCCCTGTGTTGCCAAGCCTCCTCCTTTTTATAGCTCACATTAAGATCAAGTCAAGCTCTGCGCAACAGGACTTATGCCCCACCCTCCCCTGCCTTCTGCTGCCCAGAGGAAGACATCAGAGGTAGGATTCATCCCGTCTCTGCTCTGCCTGCTTCTCCAGACTCCCTTCCATCTGGGATCCTTAGGGAGAAGAAGAATATCTGACAAGGGGCTCGTAAGCCTCTTAGCCCCCCTGTTGCCCAGTTCTCTCTCAGCCCATGTTTTCCTAATTTAGTTGTGTAAGAAGTCCACCGCAAGGCCCTTGTGTGCTGTTTGGATTGAAATTCCCTTTGTGGCTCTAATAGACTGGCCATGTATATCAATTAACACTATTCAGCCATGGCAGGGTCAAATCTCTTGAGACTAGTAGCCGTAATTCCTTTCTGAATATTTCCTTATGGCTTCAATAATATGAGTTTAATTAGGTGTCAGTTGTGATAAGCTTTTATTGGCTTTTGGCTGTTTTTCTCTGGGGTTGTTTTTTTTGTTTGTTTGTTTGTTTGTTTGTTTGTTTACTGTTCATATATTGGCAGACTCTAATTGAAACAAATCTGCAGTGGAATCATTTCACTGATTATCTTCATTTTTGAGGCGTTTTCCCCCTATGTTTTTTCCAAGCAAATACATAATGTAGTTCAGTTTCTTAATTACAACCTTTAAGAAACATCTCATGTCGATCCATTAGTAAGCTGATAGTACTGAAGCAGCATTACTTTTGCTGAAATTAAAGAGAAAACATTGGAAACACTTTTTTTTTTTTTTTGATTGGCTTTTATTTCTTTCTCCTTGTTGTCATTGCAATATTCAGGAACCCTTTTTTATGTATCTGTTCTCAAATTATGGACTAATAATGTTTTTGACAGAGGTTTAAATGTCCTGATAGGCTTTTCCACTGCTGCAGCACTTTATGCTCATATTTGGTATAGCAGAATTGACCCCCTCCTAATTCATCTACTTATGATTTCTGCTCTGAATGAGCAGGGCTTCTTCAGGAGTAAGATCACAGAGTTAAACACACAATGAAATGTTTCCATCAAAAGCTACTCATTTGGGCTCCCCCTTTCTCGTCACTGTAGCACTGTTCTGTGACAACGGGAGGCCAATGGCCACAGATGGTTCTGCAGCGAGCGCCACACTAGCTTTTTTTTTTCCCATGAACATGTTTGGCATGTAATCCTGGATTAACAGTGAGACTTTTTGTGAATTTACAGCTGTAATACAGCATTCATTTAATGTTGATATCCCCCTAATAAACATGCGCTGGTTATTAGAAGACCGAGATAGTGTGGGTTATCTGACTCTTTGCCCAGGGGATTTAGAGCTAATAGAGATCACATCAGAGGTCTCTGTGGATGTCCACCTTGTTCTGAATCCCAGTGGAGTCTCTGCAGCTAACATATACACTTGCCATGAAACACATAGGTAATGCTATTGTCTGTGCACATTGACACACCAACACACCACATGCACACGCACAGACACACACTATCAATGACAGAGGGTGCCTCAGAAAACCAGCCGGCTGCATATGGACTCTCTTGATATCAGTCACTGGCCGTGTGATCTTGTTATGCAAAGTCCCTTAATCCCTACCTATGATGAATGCATGCTGGAATGGAGGGGGGTGATGAAACAGAGATATGAGGGCAGCTGTACGGGAGGCTGTCCACTGTGCTTTGAGAATAAGTGCTAACAAAGATTCCTGATCCCTGTTCTAGCAGAGGGAAGAGCACATGTGAGATCATGTCTGAGACTGCAATACAGTAACAGAATGGCAGAGAACCTGGTGGAGTAAGCTGAGAGCTAGACGAATATAGATGAACATGTTGCTTTCGTGCAGACCTGAGGTTCACATTAACCTTTAGACCATTTGCATCCCAACAGAGGAATTATGGGGCCAGAGGTGTTATTGTACCAGCTGGGGGAGGACTGAGTTTATAGTTCCTGTGGAACAGAACAAGACCGGAGCAAGCTGCAAGTGGAAGAGGGCACTTCATCTGGGCCCTGTCCTGACCGTATATGTCTCCCTTCACCTGCTCAAGCTTTGTCATTTGAAGTAGTAGTGAAAAGCAGAGGGTTGCCAGTGGTGATCGGGGAAAGAAACAGAGTAGCAGCACAGAGGGAGGTGAAAGGATGGAGTTGCTCTTTTTTGGATCAGAAAGGTTGGTGAATAGACCAGAGACAAACCATGCTAGGGATAAAAGAATAGAGGGTATAATAGGTGATGTATAGTTAGAATGAATGAGAGAGCATTGTGTGTGTGTGTGTGTGTGTGAGAGAGTGGAGAGTGGAGAGGAGTGGAGGAGGGTAATGGGATTAGGGGTAACACCTTTGGCAGGGCTGGGAGAGCCACCTGACACCCGGTCTGTTGAGAACCTGGGGAGAAAGGGAGTGGAGGTGGTGGGGGCAAAGGAGAAATCGGGGGTCTAATCCTTGTCCATCTTTGGGAAGTCATTCCCAGAGCTCTGAGGATTTGGGGCTTTGGTTTCCGCTCTGCTTGCTTTGGTTAATAATACCCTGGGAGGGAGAGAAGACATGGAGAGAGAAAGAGGGAAAGAGACAGGAGGAAAAGAAGAGATGGAGATGAAGATTTCTTTACCCTGTGGTGGACTGGCAGGACAGCAGCGTGAGCTAAAAGAAAATGTTTGAGGTGCAGGCTAACATCAAAACCAAGCTGTATCTATTGTTCTTCAGTTTGCATTTGTGTTTACGCAGGGGTGTGTGTGCGTGCGTGTGTTTGTGTGTGTGTGTGTGGGCTCGCATATGCACTTTGTACAACAGTGTGTAAATACTGCCTCTCTTTTCTCCAACCACCCCACAGGTTGCAGCTTGAGTAAAAGTCAATAACCTAAGTGTGCCTGGGATGTTTGCTTAGAAGACACATGGGTGCTCATTGTGTGTGTTCATGTGGCAGTGTTTGCAGGGCAGTTGTTTGGGTGCTTTTGGTGTCTTTTTGTTTCTATGGTGCTGACAGAAGTTGATAACTACTCTAATGACTGTGGTGGTGATGGAGGCAGCACAGTGTCAGGGACTAGCTGCCGACAGTGCAGAGCTGCTTGGCTGGATGTGTCACAGCTTCTGTGTTTGTCCATCACCTGAGCACAAGGTGTTGATTGGTCCATCCTACGCAGGATCAAAGTTCAGGGCAGTTTTCTGGTGTGAACTGGCCGCTCAGCCTCTGTGAATGAAACACCATAGAATGTGCCATCTTAGCAGTAGGCCAACTGTGACAACCTTGTCCACACCTTCAAGCATTAACCCTAAAACAGCTTTTGTTTTTAGAAATCCCATAAAGAACATAAGCCTACCATAAATGGATCAAGCATGTACTTCGATGACAGTGCATTATAATCCATGGCTGCTTTCTTCTGTAGGTTGAGATGTTCCGCCGTGTGCTGGGGAAGACCTTTGGTTTTGTGGGCTACACAATCCAGTATGGCTGCATTGCACACTGTGCTTTTGAATACATTGGAGAGTTAGTCGTGGTTCGTATTAAAAGATTGCAGATTTAATGACTTTTTTTATTTTTACAAGAAATAATTAAGAAAGAATTTTTTTTGGCTTTTATTCAGTGTTCTGGTCCATCCATGGAGCCCACCATTGTCAACGAGGATATTGTCTTCTCTGAACGGATGAGTCGGCATCTTTGCAAAATACAAAAGTAGGTTGCACTTAGTTTATGCAGTCGGGGAAAAAAAAGATGACAGCAAGCATTTTAGAATATTTATAGCACACATTTTAACATTTCAGTGTGCATTTGTGATTCACTGCTTGATTTGTGACCATTTCTTTGCTTTTTTTCCCCCTAAAAATAAAAGAAAGCACAACAATACTAATATCCTACTAGTCATTTCAAATGTTGTCTTAGATCATATGGGATTTTTTGCATTTTCTTATTAAATAATCGTGTTTTATGGTTTCCTTTCAGGGGTGATATAGTCATTGCAAAAAGTCCATTTGACCCAAATATGAACATTTGTAAAAGGGTAATTGGATTGGAGGGTGACAAGGTCTGCACAAGTTCCCCATCAGATTTGTTCAAGACCCATACATATGTAAGTATCTTTTCATCACGATCATCATCATTACGCCCACATTTTCTGAAGATGTCATGCTTCTTAGCTGCTTTTCTTATACATATTGCGATTACCTGATTTACCAAGTAAGGTTTCTGGTGGCGGCTTTGCAGTTTTACTTCAAGCAACCACAACTCAGTGACTGTCTTTGAAAGGGAAAAAAAGGTTAAAAAGATACAGTGCAAATAGAAAGTGATTGAAGAAGGTGTTTACAGCAAAACACTTGATAGTTTGTTTCACCCTAAGAATGACAAGCAGAATCTCTATGCATAATGCAAAACTGTCCCTCACTTATTCTTTGTGTGTACCACAGTCTATAGGCTATCATCCTGTTGTTTACATTTTAGACCACACACATCCATTTTGTGTCATTGGTCAAAATATCAGTTTTGACAACACCTATATTTCCTCAGAACAGTGATAAAACCAGAGAGTGAACAGGGGTTCTGCTGCTGAAACCACTGTCATTGCTTTTCTATTACTACTCTCCCCAACACCCACAGCTCAGGCCTGCAATCTCTCTGAAGCCTGTTAGAGTTAGTGCCAGCCGAATGGACAGACTGATGGCGGGAGGCTGTGTGTGTGTGGGTCTGTGTGTATGTGTGAACCGAAGATTTTTATCTTGCATGGTTTTTAAATCTGTTGTGTATTTAAAAGACTTAAGACACAAGGCCTGTAAGCGGCATTCACTGGATGAAAAAGGAAATGTATATATTTTCTCTTTCACAAACAGCA
>NW_024582372.1:2056693-2070983 GCF_018398535.1 Haplochromis burtoni
TATATATATCTGCCACTAGGTGGAGAGCTATTATTATATGACTTAGACTCACTTTACATGTCCTTTCACCTTAATTCACTCATTTAAGTCCATTCGGAGGTTTAGTATCTCAGTTGGATGGACTATATATCAAATTACTAAGAACATCTGAATCACAGCTTGCCAACTAGTGATCCAATTATCATCATCATTGACGACCGGTAAAAGATATAATGTGTATATTGGGGTTTCAGAAACCAGGATATCTCTTTGTGTAAGCAGGTGCAACACCACAGTTACCAGTTAGTTTCATTGGTTGTTTTGCTTTTTGTTTTGTTCATTTTTAAGTAGAGCATTAATTTAAAAGGGCAGTGTCTCTTTGTAACATCTTTGCTAGATTAAGTCAAAGTCATTATAATTAATTACAGTTTGCACATGTATGTGTGTTTGGTGCTTTTTACCCACCAGCAGATGGATAGATCTGTTTGTGTGATTATTACAATAGTGTGAGGCATTATGGGTGGACCTGTAAAGATGAATTTTGGAAGGGAGTGTTACACCCTGTCAACACCTCATTTTCTGTTCTGACAGACAGGCAGGCCCTCTCCACCCTCAGCTATCCAACAGCACACTAATTGCCCTGTCACCTTTTAGGAATGATTTCTGTGTCAGAGCTATTGTGTCAAAACAATGACACTTGATCCCTAATATTATACCAGAGATGGAGAGACAAGAAATAAGAGCGATGAAATGACGCTATGCTTTCTGTTCTTTGCAGTAAAGATAGACAGAGCAATATGATGAAAGATGAACTCAGTATTCCTGTATTAAGCTTTAACATAATTCCCCACCCCAATCATGTTAACATAATGAGCACTTTAATGGTGTAGCTGTTAAACAACACACCTCCACAGTGAATACAGCTCCTGTTTCAGCTCTTCTCGACATGTCTCTGACAGCTACACAATGCCTGGCGTCAACCCAACCTGCAACCACAGGATGGGTGCAGTCATTGCCATCCATCACACCAGAGTCGCAGGCGGAGCTGATCAAAGTGACTCCGCCTCTAACTGCAACAGCTCTGGTTTTGAGCCTAACAGGATTTTTGGAAATACATGTGGTTAGAAATGACATTTGTTGATAACGGCTCCTCTGTCAAAATCAAACATGTTGGTGCTATTATGTGGTAAAATGACAAATTACTGGTTTATGTCAACACCCTGTGGACAGAGAAACATCTTAATTACAACCTTGATGTGTACCCAAAAAGAAATCGAGCGTTTCTCATAGTCTTCTCTTTACCTGTGCCTGAAACTGCAGTTTTCTTTGAAAAACACTCTTTGAAATGTGCATCGTTTAGTTTGTGACTATCTTGCATCCATTTCATTGTAATTAAGAGATTTTCTCTTGACCTGCTAATTTTATTTATTTATTTTTTCCTTTGGATTATTCACACACCTACAAAGTGATATGAATAAGCGTTCATCCTCATGCTGGTCGCAGTGCAGCAGGTTCAAGTTTCAGACCTCTTCACTTTTTCACTTGGTGAAATACTGCCTAGTGGATCTTTAAAGTCAGACTTTACTCAGGTTTTGGTTTGATTCATAAACGCTGAAACAAAGTGCTGTTGTCAGTCAGACGTTGCTGGTCTGAATCAGTGTTTTTGATTAGGCCTTTAAATAGAAATTTTGCCATCAGGAGTTTTTGCTTTTCAATGATTTTTACACTACGCACAAATTCTTAAGAGGTACTGACTAAGTAACCTTTAAGATAAGCACAGTAGAGATAATATTTTTAAAAAAGATGAGAATGTGGAGAAACGGGGGGTTCTGATTTGGCAGATGACAAACGGTTGTGTTTCTTTTTCCTGTGCTTGGGAGCCAGCATATGTTACCATGTTAATGAGGTGTAATGGTGAGAATCCAGCATGCTGACATATGGTTCTCAGATGACTCCTTTAATGATATTCATTTGTGTCGTCGTTATTCAGTGAGTTGTTTACCTCGTGTTAGGTCAACGTGTCACTGGCTTGTGATTATGTCACATCATCTGTCTCAATTATCAAATATGAAATGAAATGCAGCATCCCACAGTAGTACTCAAGACTCTAATCAGAGAGCCGGCTGATAAGGAATACAGAGGGAAAGATGTGACGTTACCTCAGTGCGGATAATATTCTGTCTTTATTCACGTTATTCTCTTTCTCCAGAGGACTTTTGCCGTTAAAAAGTTAGGCAACACAAAAATAGACTCGCGGATTGTGATGCCCATTATGACAATATAATGTGTTGTTGATCCTGTCTGCACATATAGGGAGGACAGCGCACTTAATTAGGGACTTGACAAGCCCACTCTCCTAAAGTGATGAGATTAATCATAATTGGTGTCACTGTGAATTAGAGAGCGCTCGGATGACCGCCCCACTGGCAGGTCGGACTGCGGTGGAGACCCTTGGACACTGCTGCTAGCCGCAGCTTAGCTCTCCCTCATTCTCTCTCTTCCTCTCTTGCTCCCTTTCTTTTTGCTGCCCAGCTATCTCAGGCCTCTCTCTGGCTTTGCCCTCCTTGGGTAAAAGGGGCTCAGATCTCAGCCAACAGCCTAATGACCCTGTTTGAAGTTCTTCTAAATCCCTTCTCGCCGACCCTGCCCGTTACCCATGACCCCTCTCCTAAGACGGTGCAAGGTTAAAGAGGGACAAGCAGGTTAACGTTAAGATAGGCTAAGGAGGGAGGGTTGTCTGGAATATGGGGAGGGGTTCTCGCTAAATGAGATCAAATCACTTGTCTCTTAAAGTTGAGTAATGGTGCAATTTAAGACTCTAAGACTTCTATCTCATTCTGTTTTTGTGGACTGGAGTTGTTTACATTATGAACTTTTGTTTTTGCCTTCTTCCAATGTGTGCCAATGTTTCCAGGTTCCAAAAGGCCATGTGTGGCTAGAAGGGGATAACCTTAGGAATTCTACTGACTCAAGGAACTATGGCCCAATTCCCTATGCCCTCATCCGAGGGCGTGTTTGCTTAAAGGTAATGGGGGAGGTCTACTCTACATTGTCATATATGTATATTTAAAAAAGCATAACAAATGTGTGGGGTATTTGTGGAGTTTCTTCCTATAAGAGTTTTAGGGACTGAGCTCATGGCCAACCTGTGTGTGTGTGTGTGTGTGTGTTTCTAGTCTTTTATTATTTTTTAAAATTATTGTTATTATCAAACAATGTCTGTTTTAAGCACAATTTAATGCCATGAGTCAGTTAAAAGTTCAAAGCAACTGCATCTGATTGACCAAAGCCTAGCCAACATATTGTTTAGCTTTCCATTCTGCTATGTTGTCGTGTCACTGGATGTCATATCAACCACGACCCTGTAAACGGGTCAGCCAACCTTCTGTCCATCTGATTGGACAGCAGCACTCCACTGGAGGCCCTACTATGACAGCTGATGAAATCACAGGATTTGCTATGATGTCAATGGTGTCATTAAAATTCATATTAGCAAATGTGTCACACCGTGTGATAAAGTGTGCAATATGGTTAGAAGCACCTTTATTCTGTACTTATGCCAGTCTTCTCTTTCTTTTAATCCATTCTTTCTTTGTCGCCCTTTGTCCCGCACAGCTCTGGCCACCACATAGTTTTGGGACCCTGAGTGAAAGTCCAACAGAACGGATCATTAAAACTCAGAGCGACTCGGACTCAGATTGACTTGTCTGCTTTGTTTATATTTGTACTTGTTCTTGACTTTTTCATTTTTGAATAAAAGTGTTAATTCTTTTAAAAAGTTAATCGTGCCCATTTGATTAAGATCAAGCTTCAAGATTTGATTAAGATGCAGTAGCGAGAGACGCTGCATCTCTGTGGAACTGCTAATGGCAGAGCTGGCAGGGGCAAATATGCATAAGATTTAAAGCCGACTTAGTAATAGCAGCTATGTCAATGTATTAAAAGCCTAATCATACCAAACGGTGCAAACACTATTCAGGAATCAGAAGTTACGATTGAGTGAGTTCAGTTGCTTTATTTAAGTGATGCTGAAATGCACCAAAACTGTACATTTAATTTTTTTGTTGGCTATTTGTAAATCTTGAAAAAGTGATATCTGTCTGAACTAAAAGGAAGTATTTCAGCATTATGTGTCACATTTCCTTTAAAATCCGTTATTTATTTCATGTTTACCCTTCCTTGGTATTACGCTACAACAAAAACTCTCTGAATGTTTAATATTTCATCAGGCTGCCAAGGCAATTGAAAAAATCTTAGCACTTCCCATTTAACCATACAATATTAATACGCACTTAGTAAGGGGGGGCTCTGTGTGTGTGCGCATGTGTTCATGCGTGCATTTAAAAATATCGAGTCTCACACTCAGTATGTTTACATGTACTGGTTATCACTGCTACTGCAGATTTCTACTTGGAAAAACGTCATTCCTTTGTCATATACTGTATAGGTTCTAGGTTTTACAGAACTGCATGGATGTGTCTTAGACCTAAAAATGGGTGTGGTCATTGCTAATCATGGGTGCAAAATGGGTACATCATTAGCTATATGTCCTTGTTTTGTAAAATAAATCTTTTGTAAGTAATGTGGTTTGCACCTCTGAACAGCAGGTAAATATTCAAACACAATCACAAAGAAAAAATCCAATCCTATGAACTGGGGGCAGAGAATATTCACAGAATAGAATGGATCTAATTGCAAAACCAAGCTAGTTGTGATATATTTTTCATCAGGGTGTTAACTCAAAGCATTGTGCTGCTGCAGATTTTGAAGACTTTCTCATCCTGCTTAGGCCTTTCTGGACACAGGGACATAGCCGTACAGTGGCATACTGATGCTCAGCTGGTCATTCTCTGAGGCAGAGAGGGACTCTTCTTCTTTAAGCTCCCCAAGGGAAGTGAGTTCTAGGCAGCCGTGGGTCCCTGTCCAGCTGCTTCCTCTGTCTGGAGGGGGCCAGAGGGTCAGAGACAAGGCTCTCTGTGACACTGAATTATCTGCCTGAGTGTGATTGTGCCTGCTGGGAGGGACACTCAAGATTGTGTGAGCGTGTGCGTGTGTGTGTGTACTATATTTGTGCATATAAAAAATACTTTTGCAGGGCTTTGCTTCAAGCACATTTTTGTTTTTTGTAAGATTTTATATTCATCTGTTGTGTGTCAACACAATGCCACCACTAAGCTAGAATGCTGACACAAGTAATCTTAGTGTGTCCCTTTAAAGATACTGCCCCATAGAGGGAGCTATGGCTGTTCACTGGTGTAGCTAAAGCCCCGTGGATGAAAAGCTGTTTATGATTTAAGTAATGTTAACAAGGTTAAAGATGAAGATAGCGGATTTACTCCACCTCAGGTCTACTGGATTAAGTACGACTGTCACACATTTCCCCAAGTATAGAGGCACTCTGAAGTAAATGTTTTGCCATTAATGTAAAAAACACTGGATTAAGCTGCATTTTCCTTGAGGTAGGGTAAACAGATACGCAATGTACAGTATGTTGCCTTTGCTGTCATACTTTGAGTTGTACCAGAGTTACAAAGAGATGACTGGGCAGAGGTGTATATCATTATCATGCTGAGTGGGCACAAAGCGGGGAGTGAGGCAGGAAGAGATAGAGATCGGAAGAAACGGACAACAGACAGCTGTGCTGAGGTATGCAGCACTGCAAAGTCAGGCTGTGGGTTGTCAGTGGGGCAGAGGTGTGTCTGCTGCCTCTGTAAGAGGACACGGAGACATATAAAGTTGATTATCAAACAAATGGCACATCACAGATCAGTTGGAATCCACACATTGAAGAGGTACATCGCAAGACCTGTAAACCTCTGAGGTGTCAAAGAAGTTCCCTCTTTTTTTGCATTTTTAAAAATAGTTTTTAGTGGAAACTCATTGCATTGGTAGTATATACTACATCTAAATCAAATTGAATGATGCAGAGCTAAAACTAACAATTATCAGCAAGAAACAGCAGCAGACACTGAACTGAAATTAAAGAGAGTAGATATACATAACATAACTAAAATACTTCATGCATAAATCGCATGCTTTGTGTTTTAAAGCCTCTATATAAAAATATAAATGTAGTCACCAAGTTAAGCCAATTAGCAAGTTCCTTTAAGTAGACACATTGCCTCCAATAACCACTCATCTGATTTATCCTTTGGTGAAAATAATGATAACAATCATTTTATTAATTCCAATGCTTTGTGTTTTAAAGTGGGATAATCACATCTCTCTCTTTTTTACAATTCTTGTTTATTTTGGGGGGTAGTCTGCTATGTCATCTCCCTTTTACACTGCATTATGTGAGGTCACTTGTGTGAAGGGACTTAGATGCTGTAATGTGCACACGCAGCTGTAACAAGCTTTTTGATTATGGCAGACATCGAGGGTGTGACTTTACTGTCAAAGAATACCATCTTACCCTAACAAATGGCTGTTTGCTGCTATTTTATGTTAAAAATCTCATAGATGATTAAACATTTCAGAAAAACACCTTCAACTTTTTCTTTGGGGGTACTGAGGGCATTTCCTGTGTCTGGCCTGTGCTTTTGTGGCTATGAGCTGGTTTAGTGTTCAAATTACTGATGATCCAGCCTTCCAATTGCTCTCAGAGCAGCAAATTACCTTGATAAAGTGTCTTTTACAAACATGTAGTATTTATCTTTCTTTCGTGTATTTACTAAAATCCGAAGTTCTTAAATTTGCCTTTTTCTTCTTCTAGCCAGTGGAGATTTCATGAAAAGATCTGACTGGGAAACAACACATTTCTTAGTTTCATTGTAAGCTTTTCTTTATGTGTCGTTTTCTTTAACTGAGCACAGGGTTCTCCCTTGCTCTTGCTGTATTTCCTCAAACTGTTGCACGTTAAGAAAAAGGAAGATGAGAAATAGCTGGAAGGAGCAGATGGGACAAAAGGGAACTGGAGTGGAGAAAAGCTGAATATAGGGCAGTGAAGGGAAGACAGGCGGTATCTTTTTGCTTGATTCCTTAGTTCATTTCAGGTTAATTGAATCCTTTAAAAGTGCAAAGACACGTGAAAGAGGAGAGCGGGAGGTGTGGGTAAAGAGAGTAAGAGAACCACCCATCACTGGTAATGGCCTGGTTTGTTTGTTTTCATACCCATGGTGGAGATTGTGACCCAAAAATAAACTTGGGTCAGATGCAGCGGCATTACCCTGACAGCCAAATGTCTCTGTTAGTGCTGCATGCAAACAAAAATATGCTCATTCTCAAGCTATATCTCCCTAGCAGAAGGACACTTATGAAAACCTGTCCAGTCTTAATTGCGCTGAACTTTTGCTTGTCGATGCTTTATTGAAGTTGAGGAGTTGAAGTGATATCAGTCACGCTGCTGTTTGAATTCAGTCATGCCTCAGTTCCTTCTCTGTTTGCATATTTCCCATTCTATTGATGCATCCTGTTTTCTTTCTTCACTTTCCCTTTACGCTCCCTCCTCTCCCGTCCACTTGTGTTGCAGTTAGCTGATAAGGGAATTACTCCTTTCATTCTCTTCTTTTAATCAAGCCTGTTAGTACTTCTTAATTAAGACATCACAGTAGCGTTTGATCACTTTTGCTTTTCTGTGAGAGAGGGGGATGGAGGGAGAAAGACAGTGAAAGAGATCATGAAAAAGAGTGGGTATACTCCACCAGTCCCTATTCTGTGTGTGAAGATGACTGAACAGCTTCAATTGGGGCATACACACTTCCTTCAACTCTGTTCTGCCAGCCCTTGAGGCTTGTGGTGTGTACATCTCCCAAGCCAACAGACGTCAACCTCCAGAGATCCATAGTAGACAGATGGTATTGGAGGCTGGGTCGGATGGCTATCGAGCTCCCTACTGTCAGTTTGTTGTGATGATCACACACAGCAGGCTGTCAATACTCACAGTCCACTAATCAAAGAGTTTAAAAAAGAACTAACAACAAAGACTATTTAGAAGGCAAAATGCAACTTTAGCTTGGTTCCAAAAAAGAAATAAGAACTTGTAAATACTAAAAGTTATGCTTGTATAGCTTGTGTTGAAACAGGGTATGGGGCATTAGCCTATCTTTGGTCGTAGTTCCCACTCCCCCTCCTAAAGGCAGTGAACAGAGTGAGTGCTTCTTTCCTCTAATGGAACGGGTGGGTGAGATGTGCATTGGGTGTGAGGTCTCTACTGTACATACAGTACACTTACTGAGGGTCCAAATGGACGAGGTATGGGAACTCAACCCTCAGGCTAGGAGTGATGGAGAAAGGAGGAAGGGTGAGGGCTGATGACAGAATCCTTAGTCTGACAGCCATGACCTATATCGCTTTGAGTGTAAGAGAGAGAAGTAATGCATAATTGGAAGATGCACATTTGCTCAGTTTTTGCTGAAAGTCTATCAACCCACCCAAATAATCTTGATTTCTCAGTGATATCCTAACATAATCAGTATATACCTTTTGCACTCAAACACACACACCCACATTCACATATATACAGTGTGTGTCTGTCTTTCTCGCTAACTGTCAGTTAATTAGTGAGTTGATGTGTGCTTGTGAGTCAGGGAGAATAAGGTACTCCCATTGTGCGTATGTGTATGTGCCTGTGTATGTGGTCCCCCTGGCATGTCCTGGATCCCGTAGCGGGATACGCAGCCCTTTCTGCCTGGTTTACTGATGGGAGCTGTTTGGCTTCCACACAATTTAGCAAAGGAAACTCTGTACAACAAACATAAACAGACAGAAGCTGATCCTGGCAATAACAGTGAGAGCATACACAAAGAAACACACAAACACACACACAGATGGGACACGTGTAGTCACGTTGGTGTCACATAAAAAGCTCGGATGTCATTCACCAGAGCAGCTTTGCAACTTTTTGTGTTGATAATTCTTCAAAGTAAGAAGCAAACTCACGAGTCCTGTCTCATTTCTCTGCGATGGCTCTCTGCTGCTTCACCCCTTTTCCATCTACAAGCTGGCGATTCTCCTCTTCGGAGCTTGCAGCCTTTCTTTCTCTCAACAAGTAGTCCATTTGCCCCCAAGGTACATGAGGGTAGGAGCAACAAAGGGAGGGGACAAAGAAAGAGGAACTTAGATCCTAAGAGCGGGGCATGGGCCCGAGTGGTGATGGAGAGCTGGCATGGGGAAGCAGAGCATTGCGTGCGTGTGTGTTTGTGTTCCTCTTTGGTCACTGTAGTTCAAAAGCTGAACTGCTTCCAAGCCTTGGTAATGATGCAGCCGTCCACAACAGACTACAATAACCAACAGTCTATTGCTGGCCAATTACTGTCCGCAACAATTATATTTCCAATTCAGAGGTAACAAGGGAAAGTGGCCCAACTCAACTAATCATTTCGAGCAATTACTTTTAAAACTAATTAGAATGTCAGGTTTGGCTGTGCGTGCCTGAGCTTGGGGGAGGTTTTTGTTTGTGTTTTTGTTGCTGTTTTCACTTTGTCAAATGGGTGGACTTGAAAGGAGAGAGCAGGGGGAGGGGGCAATATCAGCAACAGTGCAAGCCAAACATCAACCATCACCATGGGTTGAGAGACTTGGTCATTACGGCAGTTCTGTGAGTTTGGGGAATCCATTGTGTATGAGAAAACGCTGTGTTCGTTCTGTCGATGCCAGGCACTTTGCTAGACTGGTAAAATGAGTTCTTGGTGATGTCAGCTGAAACGCTGTGAGAGAGCTAACGGACCACAGATCTCTGGAGCCTCTAAGCTGAAAAGAGGGTGATGTGAAGGGGCACAAGCTATTGAAGGCTAAAAGCTGAATGTAAAAATGCTGTTTCGATGAGCTGTGGCGAATAAGACATGTTTCTAGAAAGGATGAGAGAGGACAGGCTAGCCAATATCATTTGAGTGCTGAATTACATGCTACATCCTCTCTTTCCTTTCCTTTGAACACAGGTTAACTGATTTTGTGTGATTTAATGTACTTTCCCAATATTGAGATTATTTTCTATTGTATAAGATAAGATTTAAATTACTATTGTGATAATAATTCTTGCAGAAACATTAAACAGTCACAATCATTGACTTAGGGAGGAAGTCAAGGTCAGTACTAATGCTATCTGTAATAGGCATATTTACAAAAGTGAGGAATAAAACTCACGTCTTGATCTGATGCATTAATCCTGATCCCTACAGGGGTATTACACATTTTTAAAATGCATTTAACCAAGGGATACCTTGTACAGAAAACAGGGTGTATATTTCAATAAATAATGAGTCTTTTAGGTAACACTTAAATCAAATGAACCATCTCATATCGCACAACTAAGGAATGTGACATAAAATGGAACAACAGACTCAAACGGTCGAATTTATAAAACTTGTTCTTAAATACATGATGGTGCAGCAGCGTGTGAGAGCACGTGGAGTTTGTGGGCACCAATGTTTCCAATTGGAAAATCTGCAAGATGGGTTGTGTTATATATTTTATGAGACCTGGGGGTTTCTTTTTATACCATACCGTTGTTAGACACGCAAATACCTTATGTATGTGCAGCTGGTTAAGACGCACACACACGCTGACTTGTAAATGTAAAACGTTCGCCTTTAAAAGAAGCAGATTAGTCACATCAGTGGGACTGGTTAATGCATAGCAGGGTTACGGCAACTCACGCGAGTCTGGTGAGAGTTTTTTCTCTTTGTGTGACACTTTTCTTCCCGATGATTGTTTCATTTGTCAATAAATGTAGGGTAATGTGCTAACTATTCCCTTTCTTTGCAATAAAATTTTCATGCGCATCACTGCAAATGTACTACAGGCCTTAAAAAAAATAAATCCTAGAAATTTGCATTATTCAGTGTTGGCTTTGGGTCATGAGTGTCCAAATATATGCACACATGTGTTGTACACAGCCACACACATACAAAAAAAAACACTAAAATGCCTCTAGTAGTTGTCATAACACACCACCCCTGATGGAGTGACGTCTCATTACTAGACAGCTTGCAGCAACAGCATGGCGTTACCTCTCCCACTTTTACAGGGCCATGGTGACAGTTGTGATTTTATCAACAAGCCCAATGAATGTGACATGAGTCAGTAAGTTTCTATTAAAGATTTTATAGAGTAGGCAGTTAAAGGTATTTGTAGCAAGCTGTCTTCATTTAGTGAGAATAAATTTGTTTTATTCTGCAAAGAAAACAGCTAGTTTTGGCTTCTATATCAAAAGTCACACCCTAATTGCCAGGACATTTAGAGAATTAAACCATACAGTAGGGAAAAATAAACGGTTTAAGAAGCATATGTCCAATTGAAGGCTTCAAGCAATGCTGGATGAAACATGCTGCACAGTACGAAGTGAGTTCTCTGAGGGAAGTGGACATTTGTGAAATGATACATTTCCACAAATGAGCCTAATTTTATTGAGCTACTGGCCCTGCAATTATTTAGCTTCTGTACTTTGGCCTAAATAAAAAGAAATTAAATAAAGAAGAAAATACTGTATCACTTCACTTGATATCTTTGGATTTAAGATGTCTTTGGAAATTAATTCAAATCACCACTGCAAATTGAGTGGTTTGTTACTAAAACCCAAATGCATTTTCACTCAAATTGTTGTTTAATCACCACTTAGATTACGCTTTTTTAAATGTACACAAAATTTTAAAAAAAAGACAACAACAACATCTTTTGCACTAAGGCAGCATAAAATGGCAAAGACAAGATGATAACAGGTAAAGCTGTAGCTGGAACCATAGTGTACATGCACATTCAGGATGCCATAAAAGGGCTGTCTGATGAGAGAAAACAAATCCTGTAGCACTAGGAGATAAGATAAAGAGTTGAAGCTACCAATAGGCATTTAATGCTCTGGTGCACTTATTGCACATGCAGTGGATTAAAACCTGTAACTAGACTCTGTAATGCTCACATATTCTGAAACCTACAACTCTAACTTCCCCAAGGAAGGAAATACATTGTAGTTAATCTGGGAAAAGGGAAATAGTAATGTATATGTTTTCCACAATCTCCTGCAGTCTGCAGGTAGGCGTTTTCAAAAACTGTTTAGTCATCATACAGTTGATTTTTTTCTTCTCTTTTCTTTTTTTTCCTATTTGCTATTTTCCTCCAAGTGAATAATTTAATTCTTAAAACATTTTTATGATTAAGTCTTGTATGAAACACAAGACTTTTTCCCTTTCTGCAAGGCAATGTGACTGCGTTGTTGTTTTTGGCGGGGGGGCTGACTCGTTTTCTTTCTGCTTGAATAATGCGCACACATTTCTTCGTTTTATTTTTTAAGCATTAATATCTGGATGATACAGACTCAGAGATACAAATTAAATTGAGAGGGGGAATGCACTTTATTCTCACAACAATTTGTTTCATGCCAAACAAGCACAGTCATGTAATTATCGTCGTGGTAATTACTAATTAGGTAAAAAGAGATTCACAATGGTTGATTGTTATTTGTTATCTACGGCACTAAGGGACGAGATTAAAAAATATCTTTGCAGAGTACATTCCAGTGTTTGTTTTCAGTTTTTGCGTAACTTTCTCATACATAATTAGCTGACCCCTTTAAAAGCCTGATTATTTACAATTACACATCTGTAATTGGTGTTTTTCCTTTGGTTTCCCCAAACACTCCTTGTCAGAACATCATGCCCATTATGTTCACTGTGATGATATCCAGGCTGGAGATTTAGTCCAGAATTTCCTTCAGTGGGCCTACTGCGAAGGAGAGAGACCAAGATGGTCGAAACAGAGGCACGTAGAGAGGAGGGGCTGTTGCCACCGAAAAAAAGAGGAGAGTTACTTTGATTGACAGTTGTCTGGCCTGGTGCCTGCAGAGGTTGTTCCCCCCGCCGACTGCTATTATCAGCAGAAGGACTTCCCCATCGCCTTGGCAGCGACTGTGTCACCCCTCTCCCTTGGAGGATGCTATCCCATTTGGGAGGAGATGAATAGGGGTCCCCTCACCCCATATGAGGTCTCTGTGGACAGAATCTTTACAGAGGAAGCACAGTGGAGTAAACAGACTTTATGTCAACACCAGCATCTTCAACATCTTTGAACACACACACACACACACACACACACACACACACACACACACACACACACACACACACACCTGCACACAGAGAGAGAAGGAGAGAAAAAATAGTCTTTCAGTACTTGGGCTTCAAAATAGCAAATTTGGGAAACATTTGTTTTTCCCAAATATGATATCGATATTCTTGCTGTAAAAGGGAGACCTATCTAAATTGTTGCCTTCCACTTAAATATGTATGATTTGAATGCATCGGGCTATTCAAATATGGCAAATGTGAGTTTCTGGACTGATGTTAATGTTTAAAGATTCTCCACCTGTGGATTAACAGCAGTTGTTCAGAAACCGCTGTCTGTCACCACGATTTATTTCTTATTTTGTTTTTTAAAATTTAACATCTTGATATAAATCTTAAGTTTAAACTACAGTGAGGTTGCATGACAATAGCTAGCAGCCGAGCTGCTCTAATTCATTTCAAACTCTGTGATGAATCACTGAGGTATAAATTTAACATCTTTTTGAAAATTCTGAGCATTAGTCATTCCCTCATGTTAATTAAATACCATCTCAGTGAGTCTGACATGTAACTGATGGAACAGCTTGTCGTGACATTTGTCCCCACTTTAGCATTTAAAGCTGCATGTCTGAGAGTATTTTAGGTGCACACTTAATTTCTAAAGGAATGCAGACAGCTCACAGACAACACACAGACAGCTGCAATGCTAGGTGATTGGCATGTTCAATGTACTGTGTGTAATGCAAGTAAATCCTTCACTTAGGCAGGTGTGTGTGATAGAGAGAAAGAGAAAGCACCAGGAGACGCAGAAAGAAAAGTGTGTGTGCAAGTGTCATGGACAGGTTTTATTAAATTTTGTTCTTTTGACAACATCCCTGCAGCTGTGGGCGTGGAGAGCCTCTTGACTCGCACTTAAATATACATGTATTGTTCTTTCTTACTTTTGGATCAGACGCGGACAGGCCGTGAGAGGGTAGATGGCTACATTTTTAAGTCCATGTCCAACATTATCTTATCATTCTCCTCCATTAAAGAGCCATCTGGGTAAATAGTAATGCTTTTATCAGTCGCGACTGTAATAAGTACAGACGACAGTATCCATGGTGAGAAACTGCAGGTGTATTGTGTACCTTATTTATGTCAGTACACCTGAACTCACTCACCTGTGCTGTCATTCCAGCTGCCAGCTGATAGCTGACCATATTTGGCTCACACAAAAACCTTTATTCTTAGCCAGCCACACACACACACACACACACACACACACACACACACACACACACACACACACACACACACACACACACACACACACA
>NW_024582372.1:2071003-2082739 GCF_018398535.1 Haplochromis burtoni
CACACACACACACACACACACACACACACACACACACACACACACACACACACACACACACACACAATCACACATCACTTCCTCACTCTCAATTTAACCTTAGTGTGATGGGGCCCATGTTTAGGCTCCTTGCGGGTGTTAATGGCCAATGGAGCAGATATCGTAATGAGTGATCAATCTAGTTGCTCACCGTCACAGCAACACATTAGCCATTCATACAAATTCAGTCCACTCGCCCAAGCAGAAGATCTGGATGCATATTTAATGTTTATCTTTTACAGATCTCATTTAAGCAGACCTGTTTGTGAAGCTTTGAAAAGGTGGCAAAGTCCATACATAGTCTGCTCCTACCTGACAGAATCAAACAAGTGTGTCTTGCATCCACGCAAGTGATGTTCTTTTTTAATGAAGACCCTGGAAACGCTGCATCTGTGAATAATAACTTGATGATTATTGTGATCAGTTGAAGCCATTTTACAATTAACACTCGTGCTTGGAAAAGAGGCATCACATCAATTAAACAAGAGCCAAAAACTAAATAAATAAAAATGGTCCAGAGATGAAAGAGAGCTGATGCATACAGTATAATGTCAGGATATAAAACGCAGCAACCCTGGAGATGGAGAGAGAGGAGGACAGTCACTAAGAGTGTCTGCTTTTAAGTACCTCAATCATGCACCTGTCACTCCGTTTCCTCACATAGACATCAGTGTTTACCAAAATGAGGGCTGACAGAAGACATCAGTGCTGGTTTGTGTGCAAACAGCTTGTTTGGACAGCCTCGTGGAGCCTGCCTGGTCTAGCACACGGATGCATTTTTCTTAAGATCAAATAATAATCCATTTAAAGTGTTTAGAGTAGGAGAAGCAGATAAGAAGAGCATTAAGAACCAATGTTGTATTAGCTTTCTGAGACAGTATTTATATAGCTTATATATGAGATATATAAGCTCTTTCTCTGTCTTTATAGATAGATAGATAGATGACATTGTATATACATGCTAATATGTGCAGCAGCACTGTATTTCAATAGGCAGTGAAATGAAGTGAGGCACAGTCACGAATCACACTGAGTATTTGCGTAAGTTAAAATAACCCTGAATTCATTTGCAATGGATCTCCCGTTTCTAAAAGCTCAACAATTGCAGCATCATGCATCCCAAGTCACCCGAGCAAAGTCTGAAAGCAGGTTTCAGGCAAGGCTGGTTCCAATTCAACTGTGATAAATGGGCAGATAAGACAATCAGTGCGCACTGTGACATAGTGCAGCGTCAGACCAGCACTCTGCTTGGGAGTTCAGGTGCAGCCATGGTCCTGCAGCCAAGAAAGGAGGGAAAAGCATAGGCACAAGGAGATGTCTTGTACCTTGTGTGTATAAATACCCAAACTACAGTATTAAAGGTGACTATTAGTTTGAGCTCATCTTGTTTGTCTATTCTACTGCCAGCTATGTGGTACTAAGGCCTCTAAACGTGAAGATTCACCTTTTTTGGGAATTAAAACAAGTATCTTAAGGACTTGTATCAACTCAAGCAGGAAATCACTGTGTCCTCAAGCCAGCATGGAAAACGAGTCTGCAGTTGAGAAACTTGTACCTGTGTGAAGTGGTGAGTTGGCCAGATACCTAAATACCATTTGCTAGTTACTGATAAATGAAAACTGTGTTCTTGGCTGACTAAAGAATGTATGAGACTGTTTGAAGTGTTTCTGTTGTCTTGTGCTGGGAAATGTGTACACGTGTACATGATTCACTGTCTCCAAAGGGTGCCAAGTCACAGCAGGGGAATGCCTGCATTGCATTTCCCTCATCCCTACGATAAAATAATGAATCTAATTGTGTGTTGCTCACTTGTACAAATCATGAGGCTATTATGGCTTCTCTTTCCAGCTTATTCTCAGGGTTGGAATGAATGCTGCTCCGCACGCATAGATCCCACCCACCCAGAGCAACACACCTCCATATAACATCCGTGCACACAAACTAGACCCTGAACAAAATACGTCAATGAGATGAATTCCTGGTTGTAAAGATTCTCCCTTTATTGTCTTCATTTCTGTGATCAGCTTTGTGTTGTTGTGGTTTGTACAATGACTGAGGAACCCTCTTGAACCAACTGAAAAGGTTTTTGTAATTTAAAAAAATGATTTTAGACTAGATAGGTGGATGCAGGAGGAACCCAGGGAGGAAAAAAGATCCCTTTAATGTGTTTTTTATATACATGTTAAGTCATGGGTTTAATGTATTCCTTTTTTCAATAGCTTAAGCAAATTCTGCATTTTAAGAAGGAGGAAAAACACACAGGGAGATTATTTTATGTAAATATCAAGGAAGTGCAGCAGTTGTCCAAGTATACAGTGTGTTCAGATATCTGTGGATGTTGAAAGCTTGAGCATAGAGAGGTTTACACGGTGAAGTGAATATGGCAATACTGCCACCTAGAGGTGTGTGTGGGGGGGAGAGGAACGAGGTATAAGGACAGGACTGTTAACTCCAAGCTCACTTAGTTACAGTTGATGACAAAGTACTAACTATAAGAGCAGATTCCATTTTACAGTATAAATCCTGGATCACCAAAACGAATGCAAAGCCTTTATGTGCCTGTGTGCATTTGTGTGCACCAGCATGTGTTCGCCTCTCGTCTGTGACTATCAAAAGAATAGAAAAAGCAATTCTGGCTACATTATGGTTACATCAGATGGGCCATCCACCGAATCCCATCTCCACTGAATCCCATCTGTCCTGCAGAAGTAACCCAGCACATGCTGACCTGCTCTCATTTGCTGTCAGAGAGACTGAGATGCGGGGCAGGACTATAAAGAAAAGACGAGGCAGTGAAAGAGAGAGGGCTCACCTGTGAACCAGAAATGCCCTGTTCAGGTGGGACCTGTTTTGACCTGTTGCCACAGGGACCCTAATGTAAAGGGTGAGGGGGGAGTGGCCATCTGGTGTGCGTTTGTGACTGTATATATGTGTGTGCTTTTGTTTATGTGCCAAAAGGCATTAATAGGCCAGTGGATGTCTCAAACAGCTGTTACCATAAACAACATGAAAGCATATTAAACATTTTCAAATGCTGTTGTCTACAATGTGAGAATTTGCTTTCAGTCACACATGACATAACGCATACATCAAATTAAGAAATCTCCATTCCAGGGCATTGAGTACATTTGAAATATTCTTTTTGACGTGTGCAACTCAGCTAATGTGGAAACAGAGCAGACAGCAAAAAAACGTATGTTACCTAGAGTAGAGTCCATCTCACAAACTGTTTTAACACAAATATTGTCATCATCCAGTTATGTTGCGCATGCTAATATTTTCTGTTTCAATGGGGAAAGGAGAGACTATAAAGACTCCTCTATATTCTGCTTGTCTAATAATTGGGCGTTAAGTGTTTTTTTTTTTCTGGAATTATATACTTGATTTATTGATGTATGCTGTATAATTTCACAATCAGTTCTGAAATTGCCTGACAATGACAATAATGTGATCTTCTATCTTTTACAGTCAAAGGTCAGCTGTTTCTACAATTGTAACAATAACAGTCAAAACAAAATCACACACACTAATCGGAAAAATAACATGCAACGACTCAGACGTGGAATGACCTTTGTTGTTTATAGAAGAGCTGGTTCTCTTACAATCCACGCTCATGCATGTGAACATACGCTAAAGCATTCAGGAGTAAATATGGACACACACTCACCTCTTGAGAGACTGAAAAATCTAATTGGGATTTAAATTGGTTAGAGGCCTGGGGCCTTGTTTGGCTGTGTGGCTCGTGTGTGTCTTATTCGTTGCTCTCTAAGGTCATTTAGAAAGCGCTTGTTTAGGGATGAGTGATTAGCAGAGATGTCCAGGGGCTTCCAACTCATAGGAGGCTTCCTGGAAAGGCGGGATAGACCTGCTACAGTGACATGGCTGAACAGTAAGGGCTCCAGGGCTTTGCCATCCAGTACAGTGGGGATTTTTGCTGCGGTTGTGAATCAGCGTAATGGATACTTATCTGTTTGAGCTGCATGTGTGAAATTACATATCAAAGGTGAGTTGCAGGATTCCTGAAGTGAAGGTATTTCACCCGTTTTATATTATTTCTGTGACCCGAACCCTTAACACCAAGAGACAACATGTTACCACATTTAAATGACAGCACCGAACATATTTATGCGCGCGCAGGGTGTCGCATGCACACAAACAGACGAGCATTCAATGTAACAAAGTCCTCTGTTGAACCTGACATCCAATTTAACAAACACCAGTTTAAAGTCCTGTTGACAAGAAGCAGGAAGCGAGAAGAGAAAGAGGATATGACATGAGGAGAAATCGGCTCCTTCTGTTCCTTGTCACTCCAGATTATTGAAGACTTACCCAACATGCACCTGGGGGAATCAGTGTCTGTCCACCCAAGTCTCTCAGTCTCATGTTGCTCTGCTTCTCTCTAACACACAGACGCATACACAAAACACACACATACTCTCTTTCTGTCCTCCTCCCTCCTTTCCTCCTTATCAAATACGGGCCTACTGTACACCCTTATTTGCATTTTTTCCCTTTGTCCTTAAAAAATATATATTATTCTATTTTTATTTTCCAACCAAGTGTTTGCAAACGGTTCAACGTGGCATGTATGTCAGCCTTGGTATCCTTATACATATGTGTACATGTTTGAGCAGATGTTCGCTTGAGACAGTCTTGCATGCTTGTCCCTGATAGCTCAATAGAAATATGGGACAAACTTGAAATCACAAAAGAACTTTGCGTCAAGACGTATTCGGCATACAAACTGAATAACTAATAGGAGTGAAATCAGTTCATCTCCATCAAATCGCACTGTCCACATTTTTGGCCTGACTATTCATTACAAGACAATTTATTATAATTTGTATTATTTCTACGTGTTCAAGGAGGAGGAAAAATACATCTGTTAATAGCGTGAATCCCTTGATAACGTCCCCGCAGAATAGGCTGCGGCTCTCCATCTGATATTAATAGGTCTTCGAAACACCGCTGTAGTTATTACAGTTATTTATACATTTTACTTCACAAAGCCAGCATACCTCAGTGAGCACCAAATACATTTTGTCAAACTCTTTAATGGTAATTTAATGAACCGTGACCTTTGGATGACAATTAATGCCAGATGTATTTCCACAATATTCATTTATTACTGGCTAATTTTACCTTGCCTGCGTTTTCTCCTGTGCAGATATTCATGCAAGTCTTGTTTAAATGAGCTTTTCATCATTAGTTAGCCTCACTGGGACAAAGACTTGCCTGTCCACTTGCTGGAACTGGATTTGAAAATCCACCTATCAGTCCTTAATGAATATGTTTATAAAACGCAGAAGCTCGTGCATTAGCTGCCCTTTCATCATGAGTGGTTTTGATAAAGATGATAGATCCAAATGGGTGTGTTCATTATTGGGACACAAACAATTTCGAGCTGGACTTTGAGATGCGTGTCACAGAGCTTCTAAGAGCATCTAATGTCCCCTATTGATCGGGTTATTGACAGGATTGATGCAGAATCCAACAGACTCATGAAGTGCTTTTAATTTAAACCTTATAAGTCCGCAACATTTTTTTTGGGTTCAAGTGAGATAATAATCACAAGATCTCAGAAATATCTAGTTTCCTCTTGTTCTTTTTTTCTCCCTCTACCCCTTCTCACTATGTTTCCAGTCTATCATACATCCCCCCCTTACTGGGATCAGTGGGGCCATCACGCGCACACCTTTGATGTCTCCCAGAGTTAAGCTGGTTTTGAAGTCAGATTAGTGAATTGTAAACACCCTTTTAGACCTTCAGACTCTCTCCACAGAATGAGGGAGAGAGCGCGAGGGAGAGAAAGTGAAAGAGTTGTGGGATTAACCCATACGCCACAGCTCAAAGGTTAGCCGATCCAAAACCACGCTCCATATTGCCATGTGCACAAACACGAATTGAGGTGTTCAACTCATTTATCATCTGCTTTTCTCTCCCGTCTCACCCTTTTTCATTTCGTTTTATTTTGGTGAAGCTACGGAAAAGGCTGGATTGAAGCAGACAGTAGATTTGTGTGGGAGGAAGAGTGCCCTCCCTGCTCACTCACACACACACACACACACACACACACTGACGTGCATGCGCACACATATATACACACGTGTACGGAGAGAGGGCAGTGTTTTTCAGAGGAGAAGCCCGTCTGTCTCTTTCACATTCCATTAGTTCCTGGAGCTACATCAGAGGGCAGAGGGAGCACACAGACATTCCTGCAAGACGCAGATGTCAGGATCAAAAGTCAGACTGACTCCTGTACGCAGCAGGGGAGAAAGACAGAGAGGAAGAAAAGAGAGGGAGAGAGCAAAGGAAGAAAAAGAATTTATGCTGGGTACGGCGAGAAAGTGTGGCCGCATCTTTTTGAACATCCTGTGTGCTGAAACCCTGAAAGAATTATTCACTCCTTCAACAAATTCTCCAATTTTCTGCAAACAAAGGCCTTATCCACTACCGCGTGTTTCCATCTACACCTGTAATGCTTTGTGTATTTACTGTTCTCAGGGCTATAGTTGCTATTGTTACTTACTGCTCTCTTGCTGCCAGGCTGATGGGAAACCATGCACCATGCTGCCTACATCTTGTGCCTTGTTTCAGTTATTAAAAGGCACGGGACCAGATGGTGCGTGTGTGCCTGTGTTTTGTGCGTGCGTGTGTGTGTGTGTGTGTGTGTGTGTGTGTGTGTGTGTGTGTGTGTGTGTGTGTGTGTGTGTCTGTCTCCAGGTCTACACTTTGGCTCCAGGCTCTCCCAGAACTGGCACAAGCCCAAGTGGGTCATCCATGCAAAGATTCTCTCTCTCTCGCCTCCTCACCGAGAGCGCATCTGTGTACGCCTTTACATGGGGAATGCAGGCGTGTGTGTTTGTTTATGTGTGCTTCTTGTGAGGATACATTATGGGTTATAGAAAGGATGTGGGTGCTGGGCAAACAAAACATAATTTCTGTTCTGCATATGTCCATCTCTCCTCCTGGGTCTTTCAGTTTCTCTCTTCTCTCTGTCTGTTTTCCATCTCATTTGTTGTTTTTTTTAATCTCTTCCTTTCTCTAATCTCTAGCCAGCAGAGAAACCAGGTGAACATTCAGTCAAGTGATCAAGGGATGTTTTTTTTCTTTCTTTCCTTCCTTTTTTCCTGCTATTTTCACACGATAACCCTAGTATGAGAAAGAGAAAGAGAGAAAATAAATAACCTCGCCCTCAAGAGACTAAGAGAGAAAGCAAAGCAAGCCAAGGTGGGTAACGGTGAACTGCAGACATATGTGCAGGGACACTGAAGTAAATGGCAGAGGATGGGAGGGTAAACACTTTCAGCATCGGCTTCGGAAAAGGAAGACAGAAGGAGTTAAGAAGAGCCATGGGCCTAGTAGAGCTGTCAAGACGGCCAGGGAGCTGCAAAACTACAGACTGTCAGGAAACATTGTGTCCCTCCAAGATCAACCAGAACTTGTCTCGGCTTACAATGCAGTTGTGATTTCACAGATACGTCTTTAAGTAGACAAGCACTGTTTTTAATGCGCTCGGAGATTCCACTCCCTTTTTTCTCTCTAACATGTCACTATTACATTAAGCAGACTTGAGATCCAGCATCAGAGGTTAGGATTCAGCTTAGAGCATCGCTGCAGAATCTTCATCTATCATGTTGTGTGCATTTCTGTTACAAAACAAAGATTTTGTCAAGTGGGAGATTGTCTGTACTTGCTTGAAGAAATGCTTTAACTCTGTGTAACCTCAAAAAAAGAAGGAAATTTATGTCTAAATCTGTGCTGAATCTGTTTCCCCTCATGTTCTCACCTTGCATAATAGATTGTATTAACTGCAAATGTATCTTAAATACTTAAGAGATCCCCCACTGTTTCCCTCCATCCTTCTTTTCCCCCCACCTGTCTCACTGCTATTCTTGCTGCTCACCACCTGCCTTTCAGCTTGCAGCGGCAGAGGGCACTGATTACATTAGTCCTCAGAGAGCTGCCCGGATCAATACAGAGCCACTGTTCAATCCCGTGCAATCACAGCCACTCGCTAATGAGAGAGGGAAAAGTACAGACGGAGAAAAGAAAGAAAAGAAAACCAACGTTCGCTTCTGTTTTCATCAAAGTGGAATTGTATTATAGATTTGTCCTTTGACGACCACACATAGTGGAAACTTCCTTGATCAATACTGCATCAGGGTTTTTCCACATTTAGGTGACTGTAACAAGACCTCATTTTGTTCCATGGGGTTTCTTTCATACGAAGTGCCCGCCCGTCTTCCATTCTGCTTCCCCATTGTGTATCACATGCTCTCGTTTTTTGACTCCCTCTTTCTCTCTCTTGCACATCGCTGTTTAATGATGGTAATTTTCCACCCAGGTCCGAGTGTGAGCTGATGTGGTGAGGCTCTTGGCCCCCCGCTGTTCCTGATGAGGCATGATGGGAAATTACCCAGAGCTCTCTGTTGTCAGATTGTAACTCACTGTTTGGTTGTAATAAGCAGGCAAACCCCTGCATGTGTGTTCTCACACACACGTGCGCAGACACCTCTGATTGTGTGCATTAATTACACTGTGTGAGATCACCACAGTGACCACAGCTGTGTGGGCCATGCCTTGCTTTCCAGGTCACTTGGGTCATCGGCTCCCTATAACAGCTACAGCACTGTCACTGCCAGACACAACAGCACATAATGAGACTTCTCCTTGCTGTGCTCGCTGTTCAGACACCAGTGAAACGTTCTTCTCCATCAATCCATCACTTCCTTTCTATCACCTTCCCTACACTGTCATGTCGCTCCCCTTAACATGGTGATGCGAGTGCGTGTGCGCGGCTGCCTGCGGTTTATTGATGGACACGAGGGAGGTATGGGGCTTACTGGGGCACCACCGCTGGGTTAGAGTGGATGGTGGTGGAGAGTGTGGAGTGGGGGGGCTGCCCCTGTCACTGTGGTGTGTCACCTCTGCAGCAGCGCTGTCACCAACAAATGGCGCTTTAGTGGAACCCTGTAAAGAGAGTCGTGCTGAGGTACTGTTTGAATCAGCTTGGGGCCAGTGGGGGACTGCAGGTTCTGTTTGATCAACATCAGCGGATGTTGGGAGGATGTCCACTGTCAGCCTAACTACAGATGACCATCCACAGTCAATAGAGACAGTGGGTATATTTTTTTTTATCACTGTATATTTTTCAAGATTTAACAGAACACAATGTAAAAAAAAAAGGGAAAATCAGAGGTCAATAATCTCATATGTTATATACTTCATAGTCTTTCTCTGGCATTACAAAAAACCAGCATACATGAAACTGATACAATTTTAATTTCGTTTCTGAGCGCAAAATATCTATTACTTTTAATTCAAAGTCAATTTTCAATTGACTTGAACTGAAAATTGACTCAATTCAAAAACTGAGTCAATTCAAAGTCAATTTTCAATTGACAATTTGCAGTGAGTTTGAGTAAGTGTGTTTAATTTTGGAACCATTGTTTTCCAAAAAATAAGGGCAGCACGGTGGCACGGTGGTTAGCACTGTTGCCGCACAGCAAGAAGGTCCTGAGTTCAATTCCTCCATCAGGCCGGGGTCTTTCTGTGTGGAGTTTGCATGTTCTCCCCGTGTTTGCGTGGGTTCTCTCCGGGTACTCCGGCTTCCTCCCACCGTCCAAAGACATGCAGCTTGTGGGGATAGGTTAATTGATTAATCCAAATTGTCACTAGGTGTGAATGTGCGAGTGAATGTGAGTGCGAATGGTTGTCTGTCCCTATGTGTTAGCCCTGCGACAGACTGGCGACCTGTCCAGGGTGTACCCCGCCTTTCGCCCTATGACAGCTGGGATAGGCTCCAGTGCCCCCCGCAACCCTGAAAAGGATAAGCGGAAGCGAATGGATGGATGTTTTCCAAATGAGTGAACATACATGTCTTACCTCCACACCGAAGGTAAGTGGAGGCTTTAACAGATGGATTTGATAGGAGCTAACATAATTTTGCATGATGTGGATGAAACATACATGAAACACGACAATAAGCATTTGTGACTGGAGGCGAAAATGATTTTGTACATTTTTACTCCCCTAAACCTGTTTATGTTACACTTCATTCCTGCTGGGCACCAATGTTTCCTCACTGGATTTCAGTTTAAATGTAAAACACTTTATTTCCAAAACATATGCACATTTATATACTTCAGATCAATTGCTTTCGATGGCCAGGGAGTTTTAAACAGTCAAAACAGCTCAAAGGAGACAAATCAAATCTAAATTATGATTATGTGAGCAGAAGTCGGATGTTCATTATATAATTATAATTATAACCAGTGTGCTGTCATTTTTTATGATAATTTCAAAGACTATTATTGTATATTGTATTTGGTATATTTAAATGACCATAATAGAGTATGATATGTATTCAGTAAATTGGGATTAAGGATGATGAAATGATCCCCATCAGATTACCCGTTTTGATAGTAGATACCCACATCAGATCTTTAAGATATCTCTGATCGCTATATCATATTGAGAGCGTTGTAATTACTTTTCTCCCTGCAGCGCTTGCTGCTGTGCCGAGCACCTCCTTGCACTGCCGAGGAGATACCCTTCTAAGAGAAGCTTTTGCTAATGGATAACAGTCAGCCTTACCACTATCATAGTGCCGCTGGCGGAATGTGGGCAAAATGGCAAGGCCCAACTAAACTGGTGTGACTGAAAACATTCTCAGATAGGGCACAATCCATCCATATACACACATATACATGCACAGCAACACACACACCCAGAGGCCAGGAGCTGACAGTAAATAAAACCACAGTCCCTCCTTAATTAGCTCTCTGCCTAAGGGTGAAAACACAGAGAGAAAGTGTGTCAGTCTCTTCCTGTGTTGGACGCTAAGCTGCCACTGCATTCCTCTGTCCATGTTTGCTAAGAAAAATGGCATTTCAGCACAATGATTTGGGTACAGATGTAATTGCACAGCCCTTTGTGTACAAAAATATCAAGTGATTGTTTTAAAGTTAGTTGTTCCTTACCTAATTTTTATCAATTCATTTTTAATGGTCTATTTTGGGACAATACAAATAGATAGTTAGACATTTACTCTAATTAATAGCAGTGAATTTGCATTAATAAAGTGAATGTAAATTTAGGTCATGAACGTCACGAGGCATGTAAGTGCAGTGATGCCTCACCCTTTTACTTGTATCCTCATTATAATTTAAAAAATTGTGCTCTCCTTTCAATAGCTGTCCATGAGTTACTGACCCTAACCCACATATTAAATAGGTGCTGTAAGCATGAAATTATTATTTTTGAACTGCATCTTATTTATTTTTCATTATTGCAACAGAATACGGAATATGATGTAAAGCCATGGAAAAAATTTTTTATATAATTTAAATCATCAGTGTAGTAATGGACAATTTTCCTGGTTTGAATGAAAGGCAGTCAGAAACTAGGATAACAGTGCACTACTGACCCCTGCTGGTGAATTGTTAGCTGGAAGAAACAGGTGAATGGGACAATCCAAAAATACACAACTATTGACTTAAAATGACCTTTTGCTTTTTCACTATTTTCTCCAGCTCCTACCCACACTTGAAAAGGCATGTACTGAAAAATACATTACACACAGTCCCTGACAAAATCTATCTATCTATCTATCTATCTATCTATCTATCTATCTATCTATCTATCTATCTATCTATCTATCTATCTATCTATCTATCTATCTATCTATCTATC
>NW_024582372.1:2082759-2103335 GCF_018398535.1 Haplochromis burtoni
TATCTATCTATCTATCTATCTATCTATCTATCTATCTATCTATCTATCTATCTATCTATCTATCTATCTATCTATCTATCTATCTATCTATTATGCATGCATACATTTTTCGCACATGCTCTCCCAGCACAAAATAATGTATTTGGCAATTTCTCCTCTACCAAACAGGCTTGTGTGTTACACCTGACTTAACTTCTTTAAGGGCAGCGGATTTACACCTCGTTGGCCATCTGATGTCACTAAGCCAGCGGTCAGAGAGAGGAGGAGAGTGCTTGTAAGTAAGACCTCTGGGGGAGAGCAGCTTTAGGAGGTTAAGTAAATCTTGTAGTGGACAAAGGCCAAATCAGATGGGACACAGAGGGGGTTTGTTATGACTCACTTCATCATTCAGCAGCTGGAATAAAGGGATGAGGGGGGATGATACCTGCTTGAGAAGCACGAAACATATGTGCATTAGTATTTATCTCCTCCTCTGCCCACAGTTGAGCGTTGTCTAAATTCTTGCAGGACGAGGCCAGCAAGTGTATGAGATCAGACAAGCACAGGACGCACGTCACTAAGAGCGCATGGCAGTGGCCCTGGAGCCATGGCTAACTATGAGTGCACTATCATTCGCCACTGTAAGGAAAGACCCAATTAAGAACATTAATTATGCTTCCTTGGCACTAACTCTATCACTCTCTTTTTAGCCTGGAGAGCATTTAAGTCTAAGGCCTTGGCTGCATGCTCCCTCTCATGCTTTAATCCAATCTAGTTTGTTTCTAGACGAAGTTTGTCATGTTTGGCAGAACTGGACTTTCTGGGATAAGTTGGGATATCCAGATGGACAGAGTAGGAGAGTTGAGCTCATCCACAGGGTAAGGATGTGTAGTCGCACAGAAAATGCAGTGTGATCTCAAAGACTAATTCTGCAAGGTTCTCCTAATGCACTGTGAAAAACCTGTGAGGGAGGCAGATGCAACATGGTTCACGTCAGCATGCCTCACAGCTCTTTGCTGACACAGAAAATGCTAAACTGATACAAGCCTAACGTCAATTAGAATTTCTAAATACAGTAAAAGTGAATGTGTGCATTAATCCTCTGTGTACACTAATATTAATTATAGGGAGTGAAATGTGCTTCCCTTGTTCAAATCTATATACTGCCCGAAGCATGCTGCCTTAATATATAAAGTGTTTTATTTGTGAGGTTTCTTTTTACTTCAGACTTAGTTTCTCTGCCTTTGCTCACTAATTAGTAACATAATTAGAATTACTGAGTCATACAAAGATTTCTTTTTTCAGCTACATGGTGATGGTTTTAGAAGGGTTTTTCTCAGCAAGTAACCAATTTCCATTGTGACAAAAAACATTAAAATTTTCATGCAAATGTGTCTCTGTAAGAGAGGGAATGACAGTCCAATTAAGGACATAAGGTTGTTTGGTTTAAGATTTGATTAAAACTGCTGCAAAAAAGAAAAAAGATTTGATATGAAGGAGATCTGTTTTGAATATGAAATCCTTCATTAGAGCCTGGACGATAGAGATGATACAGCTCTACACTATGTTAGCTGATTTCATGTCCTTGTTCAGCTAGTGCTCTATGAAAAATGAATGATAATTGTGAACAGTGTCAGTCAGTAAGCGTTGCGTGTCTCAACCTGATGTTTAGTCTAATTTAGTTGTGAAAGTGGCTTCAGCAGACTGGCCAGACTAGGAGAATGTTTCGTTGATTTTATCCATCCAGTTTGTGTTTTACCCAGGCCTACACATTCATGTCTTAACCTCAAATTTGGACACAAATAGTATTAACCTCCTAAGACCCGAACTCTTTGATATTTGGACATATTGGGGCCCGATGAATGTAAAAACAAAGAATTACTTTCTTTGTTTGTTTGGGGGTTTTTTTTTACCTGATTTTTTGTTTCTAAGAAAAATGAGAGCCACATATGAGGATATTCGTTTAAAATTTCAATAGACTAGTAGCAGTATAATGTCCTTGTAAGTGAATATCAGGCCCTTGTAGAGCAAAATGGAGTATTTTGGTCTAAATAACCTAAAATGTGATGTCCACATATGTAGATGCCAGGTCCTAGAATAACAATGTGTCAAGCATTAAAAAAATCAGGATCAATAAGTACAAATGTGCTAGACATTAATGTCATAGTTTGTGCCTTCAAAGTATCCTGATGGTCATGGCAAGGTCACGTCTTTAGGACATACCGTGTTATTGTGCTGTTACAGTTTCAGCAGTAATCAAATATCAACATACACTCGGATATTATAAAGTTTATCCAAAAAGTTTATCCGAAACATGTACATGTTCAAGTTCAAACAGTTCTTCTGCTTGCCTTCAGGGCATGCAGAATTAAAGCATTTCATTTCAGAGGTCCGCATCTGCACTGAGCATTTCCGATATAACCACTGCTGGACGACACGGTACATGGATTTAAACTGTAACATTATCATAAGGAATGTGGTCCCTTAAACACCGCGGACTGAACAAGTTTGTCTTTTATGAATGAATGAATCTTCTGCTGCCCCGACCTGTAGTTCCGAACCAAACACAACTCTTGAGATGATCCTGCTCATAAAATATTCCCAGATTACCAGACCTCAGTTTTCATGGCCAACAGAACATTAACATGCTTATTGCTCTCGCCGATTATCCTCACTATGTACGGTACATTAGCGAACTGTACGATTGGCCAACCCCCTGCCTGTGCAATCAACAGAGAGCGTGAATGAATGATCAGCCATTAGCAGGTCGGGTGTGAACTGTGAAAATGGGCTCTCACACCAATGACTGCAGGAGGCCTTGATTTGCTTTAGCCTAGCTTAGCAACCTGCTAGCAAGGACCGAGCGGTTGTTAACACTGTGGCAGTGCGTGAGCTAGCGTTAGCCTGCCCAATGTAATGCAGTGGAATACGGACTAGTGTAGCGTGTTGAAGCCCAGTCTAGTGGAGTGCTGTGTGCAAGATCATAGTAAGACTCCTTGCTAGCATATGCTTGTGTTTAATGCAGCGACCTGCTTCTGCATGGTGAGTTTACACATACCCTGCAGTGAAGGTAGTGTGTGTGTGTGTGTGCGTGTGCGTGTAATATCAGTAATCAGTGTACCTCACACAGACAGAGTATAACTAGGCCCGGTGTGGTGAGAGTGGCTGAGACCAGCTCTCTGCCAGCCCAAGTTGACTGTTTCAGCCGCTTTGTGTGTGTTTGTGGTCATGGATACTAAGACTGGAGGCTCCACCTTCAGATGCCGTCTAGGCAGCCAAGGCCCCTCAAGGTCCAGGTAATAGGGAGAGTGTCTTTGTTTGTGCTGTCTTCTCTTCATGCTGCATTTTATTTATTTATTTTAGAGAGTGGGGGGTCCTTTAATACCCCTGTGAGTGTGTGTATGTGTGTGTCCTCCTGCCTGTGCAAATGTTAGTTTAATGCATTTATGACCTTTATGCAGTACACATGAGGAAAGCAAAGAGATGAACTCGGTTATCAGTGTTACAGGAATGCTGCAGAAAGGGTGCACGGAGCTTTGTGTGTGCCTGTGTTTGTGTGGCTCAAGCAGTATTGGTCTGCTCTCTATGATGCTATTAGAGTTACCAGCATGAAGGCAGCAACATGTCCAGGGTCAAGAGAAGATTTCTGATGGACAGGGGGAAAAAAAAAGTGCCAAGTGATCCTTGGTTGCGTTTTGTTGAAGTAAATGTAAAAAAATAAAACACAAGGAAATAGAGAAGGGATTCACTTGTGAGGAAAGTAAAGCAAAATGGGTATTGTGTAAAATGTGACCTTTTGTTGTATCTAATTGAAATAGAAAATGCTGGGAAAAGTAAGAAGGAACTTATTAAACCAGATTTTTAAAACTGTTTTATTCTTTTTAAACTGCTAGAGATAAAGGAGACGGTAGTTCAAACAAGCCAGAGCCAATGGCACATTAGTCACAATGAAGAAATCAAGACCGTTCTGATCATGTACAATTTTCCACTTTATCTTGTTTGACAGTGTTGAGACACGGGCGTGAGAGGGGTGAGAAAGCGTGATACTGTATTTCAGCATCATGCTTATTTGGTTTTTCCACCTTCACACCCCGGTCAAATTTCACGGCGCAGAACCATAGCTGCATGACGGTTCATCGTAGTCCCTCGAATCAGTGGACCAGAGTGGACCCGAGGCCGCTGACTGAGCACACAGCTCGCTGGTATTAGCTCAGCGCGCTGGCGTCTGCAGTGTGCATGGTTAATTCGGCTGTTGTTGTCGCTTATGTGTGTCCCAGTGGAGCCAGGACGCGTTGGTTCGCAAGCCTGGTTTTAGTTCCACTCACTAGTCTACATGCACACATGGAAACTGATGTGAGATCCCTCTGGGCTCTTCCATCACTTCATGTGTGAAAAACCTGAAACTCTTCTCTAATACTGACTACATTAGTTTGGTATTTTGTATTTGATTGATGGTGACCGTTGAGGCTCAGAATATATATATATATATATGTTTTGTTTTTTTCTTTGCACGAGCTTCCAGGTTTATTTCTGAGTTAAAATAATTGGCTCATCTATACTGCAGGCTAATACATTTCCCTCTACATGAACATATTTTGAGATGTAACTCAACTAATTGTAAATTATGCTTATCATTAAACTTTTAAATGATGTGTTTACATTGTATTTGTTTCAGGTGCAATAATAAAAATATGTATGTGTATTTATGGGGCTGATGCAAGACAGTAAGCACGCATATAACCTTACTTTTCAAGGTCAAGCAGCTCTTTCTGTTTTCTATAATGATGACCTCTCTGTTCCCTGTCACTGAACAGCTCAAGGACCTCAGATCCAACTGTCATATTCACATCACAGCACTTACCCAGGCTACCCTGTCCATCACCAGAAACAAACATTTCATTATCATTCTAAATCACTGGCAGATCACTAATTCATCCCTCATGCACTCAGATTTAGGCATATTTTTGAATAATTCAGTGTTATTTGTTCATTCAGTGTTCTTCCTTACATTAACATCTCACTTTCTGCATCCGTACTGGCTCATCTTTGTGATGTGACCAGTGGCTGTGTGATAAGAAGGCTAAATAATGAGTAAGCTTTAAAATAAGTAATGGTTGAGCTTTACTATCAAACTCTCACACTGGGGATTTGTAGATTAGTGTTGCTTTTTGATTCCACACCCTCAATCCGTTGATGTGGCGTTGCATAGATGTTGTTGCCCTGATCATCATTCAGGCTTGGAGTCATAATAATGAGCAACAGGATGGGTGCAGCAAGAGACGGCGAGACAAATACTGGGTGCATGTGATGTTAAGTGTAAACTCTCTTAACTGGATTCACCTGATTTGCGCCTGTTCATGCCCCAGTGTGCTCAGGCATGCTAGCTGTTCAGCACCCAGGCTCATTATAAGGCCTAATTCAATTGACCTG
This sequence comes from Haplochromis burtoni, assembly GCF_018398535.1. Classification (NCBI taxonomy): domain Eukaryota; kingdom Metazoa; phylum Chordata; class Actinopteri; order Cichliformes; family Cichlidae; genus Haplochromis; species Haplochromis burtoni. The sequence continues at coordinate 2,088,169 of NW_024582372.1, forward strand.
GGGATGTAAACACATCTGTACGCAAATATAAGCGGGCCAATTTGGAGTGCCGCGACACTGAGCTGCAGTGATTTGTTGTACCGAGAGGATAATCAGCACAGAGCCTGAAAAGTAATAGTGAGGAGGCAGTAGCAATAAAGTAGTTACTGTCTGCTCAGGGACAAAAAAAAAGATGAAGGGGTGGTGGTGAGGGGTGGGGGCAGTGCAAGCTCAGCTAGTGTCCCATGCTTACTTGGGTGTAATGACCCATCAGTGGTGACATCTTGTTTCATCAACTTCTGCTTCCTTTCACTTGTCTATCTGGGCTGAGTCTCTCCTTATCTGCTGCCCTTCTCCCCTCCTGCCTACTGAAATCTGTCTTCCTCTCTCGTGTTTTCATTTTCTGTTGGCCTGTATCTACTTCTCCTCTCGGCTAGATTTAAAGGGTTACCCTGAACCACATAGTGGAGGACGTACAGTTTCAGAGCATCTTGTATTCTGTGAGAAGGATCAAAGACCCATTGATTTATTTTTTTTTGAAATCGCTGCTGGCATACAATCATTTAGTCAGATTTTGCTAAATTAGCGGGTAATAAATTTGATTGTGTAATTGTTATACAGATCAATTTAGAGCAAATAGCTGTATTTGAAAGTGGAACAAGCTTGATTAAGTTATCACACAATTTTGATAATCCAGTAATCGTGTAATTCTTTTAAAGCAAAATAGCAAAAAAAAAAAAAAAATCCTCCTGTGACACTAAATTGAATATCATTTGTTTGGGTTTTCATCATATGAGATGCAAGATGCCATCGTGCACCTGTGGAACTGAAATGGATTGTGACAAAACAAGAAAATGATTGCCATAATGACCGGTAATTAAAGTAATAGCTTATCAATTATTTGAATTCTAATTATTGCATGGTTTTAATTTTTTGTATTTAGCAAGCTGGCTTGACCTTCGCTACATGTCGTACCCCTACTGTCTCTCTCCATGTTTTCTGTCTGTATCTAATACACAATATAAATGCACACTTTTTTTATTTTTTTAAATATCCTGGACAGACAGAAGTAAGATAGGTGAAGTAAGAGGAAGCAGTGTGAATCAAAAACAGTATAACGACATTGTAACTGTCTTTGTCAGGTGTGTGTGTGTGTGTGTGTGTGTGTGTGTGTGTGTGTGTGTGTATGCGCGCACATGTACGCTTGTGTGTGTGAATGTGTGTATGGGAAGAGGCACGGGGGCCGAGCTGACGAGGCCTCTCACTGGGATACTGGCAGGCCTTACTTGCCGCAGGCCCAGCTCTCAGCTCCACCTCTGACAGGCTTCATACTTATTGCTCAATGACATTCGATGTTTTCCTTCAGTTTGCTGTAAGATTGATTTCTCAGATATGTTTGAAATATCTCCAGAGCCCTAGAGCGTGGTGACTGGCACAGTGGCACAGAGAAAGAGAGAGAGACAGAGAGGTGGTGCAATCGGGGAGTAGAGGAGAGGATGGTGTGTTCGAGGCTAAGGATAAGTTGTAAGGAAGAAGAACAGTGTAGAATTCTCCAGTTTTGCATGAATGGGAGGACGTCTTTATGATGCTTTTAGCTTTTGAAGTTTTTGCCATCTTTGAAAATTTAGCCAACTGAAAATTTACAACAAAACAGAGAAGCATGAGCTTGTTCATTCATTCAGTTCAGTTTTATTTTTATAGCTCCAAATCACAGAAACGGTTGCCTCAAGGCAAAGACAGTAAGGTAAAGACAATAATACAGTGAACACCCCAACAATCAGATGAGCCCCTGTGAACAAGCACTTGATGACAGCGGGAAGGAAGATCTCGGTTTTAACAGGAATAAACCTCCAGCAGAAACGGGCACAGTCAGGTCTTGGGGGTGAGGGGAGAAAGACAGGACAAAAGACACACTGTAGGAAAGAGATGAATAATAACCAATGATTAAAGTTTGTGTGTAACCAAATAGTACATTTGTAAATCTCATCTTATGTTCAGATAGATTGTTCAATTCATATTATTAAATGCCTGAAAAAAGGGGGTGGCCCAGTGGTTGAGTGTCTGGAGCGCATACCTCAGTAGCATTCTCTCAGCAGTGAGCTTTCAGTTTCAGTTTTTAACCCATTTTTCCTGCCTGTGTGCACTTCCAGTATCGAATGAATGCCTGAACAATCTTCCTCAAAATAATACCAGAAAACAGTAGAAATGGCTTAAAACATGGAATCCTAGAGCTGTGGTTGAGGCCACGATGTGAAGTTTCCTTGTAACAAATAAAATGTATGTATTGCCTTTCATGACGTGAGTGTTTCCATAAAGTTACATGACTGTGAAAAAGGGTGATACTGCAGAAAAATCACAAAAAACCCCCATTGCTCTGTAGAGTTTAAAAGTCCTTTGTCTTGCCAAAGTCCAAAAGTTAAATATTTTCAGTGACATAAAACGCACAATAATAGTGGGTTCCAGAATGAATGTGAAGTTGGAATTTCCGAGTTCGAGTTTGGAATATGAATCTTGAACACCTCCTCAACTTGCATTTCCTACTCGGAAAGTTGGAACAGCCCCAGCAACCACGAGTTAACAATCCAAGATGGCGGCAGCAAACATAAACAGTAATGAAGCTGTAAAACTTGGAATCTGTGCTGCTGCTGCTGCTGTGTGTTTGTGACTCGCTAAATAAGCCGTACTCCTTACTGCAGCAAATTCCAAGTTCCGAGGTATTTTGAATCTCTCCATGGAACCTGATACCTGACAGGCAATTAGTCCAAGATCTGGAGAGGCCTGACGGTCCCTTTAGCGTGGCCCCTGTTGTGGCATCGTACCTCTCTCTCTCTTCCAAGGTGTTTATCCTGTTTGCAGAGGGGCCTGTAATGAAATTTTCCCCTTTGTGAAAATGCATCCTCTGTGCATATTGCATTATGTCACATCTCATCAGTGAGCATTTGATCACATCTACTGCTTTGTTTTCTCTGGAAGAAGGTGGGGGGGTGGGGGGGCACAGATCAACTGTTTTAAACTCTTTAATGCAATTTAACAATGCCACATATTCTTTTCACGTTTCATTGGGGTCCTTTACGTGTGAAATTACAGAGCCTTGCCTAGCCTGACTGACACAGCGCAGCAGAGGCAGGGTCACACCGAAGCGCCAGATGTGGGAGGGAGAGCGAAATTAATTGCTACACATTGTTCAGTGGGTGTATGTGCACCTTTAGTGAATTAACCGCTCTCTGGGTGTGACTGTTTGAATAAGGGGAATTGGGTACGAGGCCTCTCGCTCACAGCTGAAGCCAACGCTAGGCGCTGCATCCAGTTTGCTTATCTGCTCCCTAAATTCACATGCTTAACTTGTCGTTTGTTAGTGCGTAAAGTAGGAAAATATTTCTATGAACAACTCGTTGCTTAGTTGTTGTTCTCAATTTCTTTGTGTTGCTCTAGCAGTTCATATCTAAAGTACATGTATGTCAAATGTATATTTTAAATCTGCTTTAACATCTTTTTAAAGACAAGGAAAATGGCATTTAAATGCAATTTGAATATTCTAGATACTCTGAATCTAAGAAAGAGCCACTTAATTCGCGTGACATATTCAGACAGACAGTTTTAATTGTGATGACCTGAAAGCTGTGCATTAGGTAAAAATGGCAACCCAATTAGAGAGAGTGTCAGCATGGGCCCAATAATGTGAATCTTAATGTTGTCTCTACTGACTTGCATTGCTATTAGGTTAGACAATGAGATTGAGAGCACAGATAATGCACATTAACGACAGTTGGATGGCAGACATGAGGAGCATATGGTGCTCTCCTATGGCCATTTACAAAGTTCATACTATGCTTTCACCCATCTGGAGTATGGCAAGAAAGTCAAGTTTATATTTAAGATTTTGTGGTTTCTATAATTCAAAGAATAAAGCTTAAAATATATTTGATCTTGATTTATTTTTGCTGCATTGATACCCGATTTTGTGGCAGCCATAAGATCTACAGAAAGGCAGTGCATCATCATGTTCCTCTGAGGTCTTACCATCTACACAGCAGATACAAGCCCTAACCCATGCTGCCAGCTTCATCCCTATCAGAGGAACTAACAGTGCCCACTGTAATCACGGGCCTGGCATAGTCTCCAGCATGGAGAGTTTCTCGTGGACCATCCCTTCAGAATAGGTCCTTCCACCTGGACCCCCCCCCCCCCCAAACCCCCCGTCTCTCTATTTTTCTGGGCAATAGGAGGGTGGAAGGTTTGGGGATTTGATGGAGAGATGGTGGGTGAGGGAGGGATTGGGGAGGTAGTGGAGGTGGCGGGGGCACTCTGCTTCCCCTGGGGCTGCCTGCTGGAGCGAGGTGACCCAGCTTGTCGCTCGGTGACCTGTGAGAGGGACATTATGAAGTGTGAGTGGCTGTCACCCTAACCGCTTGTGACAGCACGGCTCCCGGCACAGCTGTGCCAGCCAGAGACCCAGGGCCCATGGAGAAAGGGGGCGGGAGAGAGGACGCTTTGGAAAAGGTGCGGACTTGGGGCGGGGTGTTCAGAGGGTGTCTGTGGTGGGGCAGGAGGTTGGGAGTAGAAGGAGAAAGAAGGTGAGGGTATCAAGGCTCCGTCTCTCATACTGGTGTAATGACTTCATCCCACTGATTCCGCTACTTAACGGATAGCCCCGCAGCTCTTTCATGTCAAAGCCAGTAGATTTGGGCTTTGAGCTACACTACATTATAGCATAGTGACGAAAGTCATAAGACCAGATGTTGTCCTTTAAGCGACCAGGGTTACATTTGTTCTAAGCCTAACTCTCAAAAACAAGGCGTTCTTTATTAGCGTTCCTATTATTTTCGCAGTTTACACAAAGAGCTTACATTTTATTGTCTCTATTGTCATTTTCAGTGAATGATTTACTCAGCAAATGTTTTGCCCCATCAACTTCCCTCAGGATGGCACAGAAGCACAGAAAGCAAACAACAAGAGAAAATGTTTGTTTTTTTATTGTTGTTGTTGTTGTTCTGGCGCTTTCGTCTAAGCTGCTCTTCTTAATGATAGGTTGCAGGACCTTGAAAGGGTTTGTTCAGTGTAGTCCACTGCAAATCTCGAGTAGAAAGGTCAGAGACCTTTGACATGCCTGTGCTGTTATTTACCATCCAGATAAACTCATTAGTTTGTGACTTGACTCGGGGGAACAAAGGTGTTGCCACCCAAGTCCCAGTCAGGATCATTAAGCTTTACTTCTTTTGATGGAGTAATTGGGCACGTTGAAAGATAAAGCAATGGAACTATACATAAGTTTGATTTCTAAGGTAATGCTTAATATATTCTCAGCACATTTATTTTTTTTTATTTTTTATTTTTTGCAATACATCACAGGTGAGTACAGTTCACAAATAACCAACGAGTATTTCACACTATAAAATGCAGATAATATGTATGTGCAGCTTTGAAAGTGTTCTGCAAAGGATGGATGTTCTAATAATCGCCCAGCTTTGCCATTCATCACCTTTTAACACCCATGATATCACAGCCCTAATCAAAATTATCTTTAAAAAAACTGATGTAATTTATGTATTTCCTTGTGATAGCTTACATTGTTTATATGGCTGACTTCACAAAATCTTGTGAGGCTGTACAAGATAAACTGTGCGGGCCTCTAGGTAAACATTGTGAATAAATGTAGGTGGTCAGAGTCAAGCAGATGACAGTGACTTTAAAAGATGTCTTGCACTGACTGATTCCTGACTGATTGAAAGAAAAAATTGGAAAATGTACTCCTCTTCATTTCAGACCTATGCAGTTTTAAAACATGACTTTGGTTCTTTGACCAGAGTGCAGTAGATTATCAGCAGGAAGATAAAATTTTAGGGGAATCAACTGTTAAAAGGGGTTTCACCTTCTGCCTCCCAGGAATATTATCTCATGCCATATGGAAAAGTCCCAAAGCCTAGTGTCAGTGTCTGACAGTTGTAGACAGCAATAACCCCACTTCCTTGTGGCTGAGCACGCAATGTGATTTCCCTCAGCAGGTCTCTAATTTCCCTAATCACTGTACAATGCAAATAGTCTCATTTACACATGGATGAGCAAACCAAGAAACACAGAGCCTCATTGATCTTAAGGTGTTCACAGGAACCAAATGAACTCGTATGTCTTATTTTATTTTCATGTGTATATCTTGAATGTGCCAGCATAGAATAGACACATACTTTTTGTTTATAGCTACAATTTGGATATCTTTGCCAACCTTAGTTTATGTCATCTGTTACCGAGAAGACTCATTTGTCGCACCTCGCTGCAGGCTGCAAACAAAAAAGATGATATGAAATTGTTCTAATTGAGTAATAGTGCTGGGAAAGAGTCATTATCTCACAGAAACACAGCGTCTAGATTAAAATATCCCAAGTGAAGCTCACTTAACCAGTCAGCTTAGTTAACTACAGTGGCTAAAGTTAAAAAAAATAAAAAGAATAACGATTTTGGTAAAAAAAATAAAGTTTATCGTTTTTGTTTTTTCTAAAGAACAAAGAGCCTATAAAGAAAGCCATACAAGGCAATACAGCCATGAGATATGATTGTGAAATATCTTGGCAAGTTTTATATAATTTTTTTCTTCACCTTGTAGAATAAATTGTAACCTTAGTAAATTCAAGCAAATACTATACATCTCTCGGGCAGCTGGTCCAAAGTGAATGTATGCACTATTGTGTTGAGGAAAAACCTTGTTAATTCATAGTTAATTTTATTTTAGTTATGTACTATTACCAAACAATGAAATAGTAGTTAACATTTATTGATTTGTAGAAAATGTCTGTTTGAAAAGTTGACACTAATATTTATAGATGTCTCGAAATGGTAATTAAGTGTGGTATAATTTGATAAAATAAAGCATTTAAAAATCACGTAATCAAGGAACAAATTATATTGTAAATTCATTTGACCGTTCTGACATAATAACCTGGACACCCCAACAAAATGACTGCAGAACCACAGACTGTAATACAGCGTCCAAGTCCCGTACGCAAATATCAAATGCATCTAAATGATATGTCATTAAAAGAACCAGAAAGGTTACAAACTGTTAGATGGTTAATGCTGACACATCTGATTTTCTCAGAATCCACCTTTTGACATTGGGCAAGAAAAAGTGGAAGTAAATGCTACTTTTCAGGCATAAAATTCAAATTGATGTTCAGAATGTGTATAAGTGGTTTACATTAAACTATCAGACTTTTGAAGTGAATCCCACCTCACACACATGTCACAAGACAAACACAAAAGGTCATCTTATGCTTATAATGACAACCCATTTTCATCATAATGTCATTGTTTAATAGTGAAATATTTACTTGCTTTGTATTCAGTCTTCTTTTAACTTTCTATGACTATGCTGTATCCCTCTATCCCCGCTCTGTATCTAAACCTTTCCCCTTTACTCCACACCTCTCTCTCTCTGCATCCCTCTGTCACAGCTGACCTGTGTCCTCTCTCTGCAGGGCCTCTCCTGGTAGCGCCCAGCTGGCGCGCTGGGCAGAGGCAGGAGGTAGTGCCAGCTCTACTGGTGCAGAAAGGGGCACACCAGGCAGACAGGCCCAGTGTCAGCAGCAGCATGCTATCCCCCTGGCTGCCATGTTCACAACACACACATATGCCCACATATATCTATATATTGCCGTAGCCTGAATGCATGCACACACCAGCATCAGTGGACCAATGCCAAATGGGTTTGGTCTGACTGGGACCTAGTTAACTGGGACAAAACATTTGTTTACACACTAGACTAGTGAAAACAGGCACAGAGACACATTGAACCACGCACACATTCACATGGGAGGGCATGCAGCGACAATGCTGCATAAAGGAAAACCAGCACTGTCTTTTCCAAACTCCTTAATGATTAGTTTGACAGATCTTCAAGTCAGCCTGTGGTCCGTTGTCCCTGAAGGAGTGTGAGTTATACGGTGCAAGTAATAGAACACATATTGAACTGTGTGCATGTTATTGACTTGTAGAAGTCTTCAGGGTCAGCACTGGAAGCTGGTTGTAATTAAGAAGATGGGGACTTGGCCTCCTGCCTGTAGTTACCCCTGCAAGACTTCAGCCCAGGGTTTGCCTATGCTCTTACTATTGATTTAACTTGACCTTCTTCTGCCAGCAAGTGTATTAACCCAAGTAAAACCTTACAGCCCTGAGATCAGATCTGCAGTAATTACGATCAGCAGGGAGAGGAGGAAAACATATTGCACCTCGACGTACATCATTTTGAAACTTGCGAGCTCAGGTGGCTTGAATTTAAATGTCAAGATGTATACAGACTAATGTGGCAACACTGTGACATATATAAGTAATGTGAGGTTTGGAATCGTTCATAGTGTAGTGTATTTGTAATCTTAGATTCATATGGCATATTGTTTGTTTCTGCATAGGATTTGGCTGATTTGCATACTGTTTGATTATCAGAGCCTTGCGTATTCAGCCAAACTTCCTCACTGTTGTTTGTATGTGTGTGTATTTTGACCTCTTTACACAGAGAGCCCCCCAATTGTGCCCCAGCAGCCAGCCGAGCTCAGTCAAGCGAAGCCTATATGCTCACTGGCATTTCACACACCCAAACGCGTGCATGCAAACACACATGAATATCACTTATCCAGCTGGGCTCGAATGCCGCACACTCTCTCACTGTCATACACACACACACGCACATTACTTTAGATATGGAAATAGTGGTTAGGGTGTTATTCCCTAATGTACACCTTGTATAGCACCTCTGTCCAACAAAAAAAACCCAACCTCAGTCACATCTCCACTCCAATCAGTCCAACTCTTGCTTCACTCTGCAGGTCGTCCCACCCTTTGCCATTACCAGGATTTGAGGCACACTTCCGCCTTAAAAGTTGTACACCACTACCTTTGATAATCAAGATGGAACCTAATTGAGCTCACCCATGCAGAAGATGCTCTCGCCTTTTTCGCGCGCACACACTTTTTGAGGAGATGGGGGCCTATACTGTTTCAGCTCATCCAACTGTGAGATTCTCCTTTCCCCTTTCCAGTCCTGCCATCATCTCACTAATGGTGTTTCTATCTCTTCTCCATAGGAGGTAAATGAAGCTTTTAAGCAGGGCGGAGGGAAGGGGGACCGCTGAAAAGATTAATTGACTTTCTACAGAGCTTCACTTATCCTCCTCTGGCACCTTTGACTTGTGAGTGTATTTGTGTTTGGATTACATGATTATATCACCGTCATTGCAGCAATTTGTGGTTTGTTCAAAAACTGTTTGAAAATATCAAACTGTGTCCCATCAGCCATTTCATCCACAGTGGCTACTTGATAACTCTCTGTACAATTAGAGCAAAGATTGGTGGCATTCGTGGTTAAATTGTTTGTGATTATAAATGAAATGAACTTTTTTCCAGTTAAATTTATATGTGAGTGAAGCAATACGCAGAGTAACATCAGTCTGGTATTTCTTATTGTTTCTGTTCCCTTTTAGGACCATAATTCTGGCACAAAACTAGCTACACGAATGGATAAGTGCAGGTTTGATGCCTTGATTTAGCCTGAGTATCCTCAACACTATTAAAAAACTTTAATGCCACTTTAATATAGAATTGAATTAAAGAGCCAGATAACAACCCTGCAGCAGTCCATAAAGTTTGACATCACATAAAGTATGTACAGAAATATACTGCTGAAGTTGAGCACTTGGGACTGATGGTGGAAAAAATGAATGAACAATGTACATTTTAATTTTAAAACTTCTGTAGTAAGACACTAATATAACTGAAGAGTTTATACTTAACCCTGTTGCACCGAAATCTTTTGTTGTGTTGCCTTCATATTGCTGTACTTATTTTATTTCTTAAAATCTGCACAGGATTTCTTACAAATTTAATGAGTATAAAGGGGTAAATATTTTTCCCTCCTTTTGATTTAGCTGCTGTGCACCAGACACCATTGCTACAGCAGACATTGTTGTTTTATTCAACACTGTAACATATCCTTCCTTCAGAAGCTAAGTTGGCTTGAAATTGCTTTGATGAGCAGTGCAACAGAAAAAGGCTGGGTGGAGTCTACTGCATAGACTACAGTGTGCCACGTATCGCACCTGTTTGTCACAGAGCTCTGGCATATAGCTGGGAGATGTAATTCGTATTGTATTAATTGTAAGATACAAAGGGTGAATTATAGCATAACACCAATACAAGGAAAGTTCTCACACAGTTTAAAATGACAACAAATCTTACACCTGGACTCATTCTTATGCAGAACCTCTAATGTACAGTTAACTGATTTTAGAGTCCCTCTCTTCCGGCCTGACACATGTTCATGGACACACACACACATGTAATGAAAGGTAATGCATCTGCTACTCATATAGAGAGAAGTCTGACTATGTATGCCGATGTGATGAGAGTGCGAGGGAGAGAGAGCAGAGAAGCCAAATGTGTGAAAGTACTGAGTTCGCTCCCTACCCCCATCTTCCTGCTATAAACTCTACCACCCACAGCTGCACACACTTCTCCTGTCACGGTGATAATCTCTTTGTCAGGAGCCGTCTGTTAGAGATTTGTCCGTCTGATTCGGTGAATGTCCGAGTGGCAGGTCGAGCTGTAATGCCACAGGGTGTCCAAGGGTCTGTGTCTCTGTGTGTGTGTGTTTATATGCATGTACGCACATCCAGTGCCATAGGTGGTGGGATATCTGTCCCTGTCAGTGTGTATATCCCTTTTCTTTGGACCTCTGTTTTGTGACAGAAGAGGAATGTTGGAATATAAAGGCAAAGATGTAACTAAAGAGGAGACTGTTATAATGTGAATTATTAGCTGTTCTAACTTTGAAGTGATTCCTACAGTGAAAAAGTGAGCCATGTGAAGCTGCAATTTGGTGACGTACTCGTTTAGCCATGTTATGGCCTCTAACCCTCGTGCTAACACAGTCAATTTGGATTTAACCCAGATGTTAGCGCTACCTACAGATGGCATAACATGTCATCCTTTTCCAACAGGCTATGGTTATAGCTGCTACCCCAGCAGGATCCCTTCTTGTCAGCCACTAATGCTGTGACTGACATCCATCAACTATGAGCCACCACAAGATGGGTAAACATGATAGAGGGCAAGAACTGGTTGTGTCCCGGCCATTTGAATGACTCCTCAACTGAAATGAGGGTAACCTGGATGGCGACGTCAACACAGACCTCAATTTAGACAAAATTAAGGAGGACAAGGATGACACCACCTTCCAGCAGTTGACCTGGCGTGTATTTACATTTCTCAGGAGGTGCACATCAGAAGAAAGGGTTCCGGTTATGTCGTAAGTTACGATGTACATCTGACGCAGAACTATAATTTATGTGTTACTGCAGATTGATCTCACTATACAGCAAAGTCAGCATGTTCCCTTAACATTGTCACACTGTTTATCAAGAAAAGACTTGGAAGATATGAATCCAAGCCTTGTACTCTGGTATAAAATGTATGTAGTTTATACACTTATTCCATGCTCTTCCTGTGGAGGAGTCCAAGGCTGTGGGTGAGCCTTGCAGTCTCTGGTGGGACAGTCCAAGACTGTCCCACCAGAGACAGGTTAAACCTGTCAATCATGGAAGGCTGGAGTCATGGACGTACCCTGTGTCCCGCCAATGGTCTTTTGTGGCCCAGTCTTGGAGAAAATGAAAGACAGAAAGACGGAGAAGCTTTCGTCCTCTGCCTACCACAAAAATCAAATTCACAACCCCACCAGGTGCATAGAGCTAGCATTGCAGCTCCAGCAGTGGCAGTGAGGGATAGGCAAAGTGGAGTTAAAATGCAGAGAGAAGGAGAGTGCGTCCCAATCTGCTCAGGAGGCCAAGGCAGGCAGAAACCACAAGGCTTTGGGGTAAAGCATTTATTTCTAGTGGTGGCTGCAAGAAACTTGTCATGCCCAAAGGAGGGTAAGAAGAAGCGTTTGACCTAACGTTTAATCAGTATTCTGTATCACCTCATGAAGGGATGGAAAGGGTAAACTAATGCCCTCATAGTTTATGATTCAGGTGCTTCTGCAGTTCCCAGTTTATCAGGTCTTTCTCGTACTGCTTTCCATTTGAATTGGGAAGCCAGAAAGTTCAACTTCTAAATTAGAATTTGCAACTGGAATGCCCCCTCAACTCAGATTTCCAACTCAGAAAGCTGGAGAGCGCTTCCAGCCCTGATTTCACAATCCAAGATGGCAGCAGTGAACATATACAGTAAAACTGTAAAACCTGTAATCTGTGCTCACACTGTTGTGTGTGACTCATTACATAAGCCATGCACAGCCAGCTTCTATCTGTGAGTGCACACACATTGCAAGTTTTGTGATGTATTAGTGGCTCTAACTTGCCTAGGGAGTATAAAAAATATGTTTTTTTTTTTCTTTCTCTTCTGACTACTGCTACTACTACTCTTCCCAACTCCAATATCTTACTTAGGTGGATGGAATCCAGCATCAGTCTCCATCCCCTCTAGTTCAAAGAGAGGAGATGCTAGGACAAATGACAGTGCCACCAAGCACCCCTTCAGTATCATCATGCTCAGGGGGTAACAAAACAATGAAAGTATTCTGCAGCCAGGCAGTTTGCCAATTGTAGGGTGTCCAACCAAAAACAAAAACATAACAAAAGAAACTCTCTTTCCCTTCATCCCCAGCAGGAGGAGCTCCTGTTCTTTTTAAGGGCAAGGAAATGGAAAAGGCCCCCACTTCTTGGCTTGGCTTGAGCATATGTCATTTCTCATGTCCCAAAAGCACAGACTACAGTTTGCTGTGAAACTACCAAAATGTTTTACTTCAGTAGCCAGCGGCTATATTTCAGACATCTCTGCATGCAGGTGATCAGCAGAGGTCTCCCAAAGAGGAAGCTCAGAAATGGCATTTAATATTGCCATTTAAAAAAAAAAACCCAACTAACAAACAAACAAACAAACAAAACTCTGACGAAAAGCAGGGTTATCTCTCGCTGAATGTATTAAACACTTACAAAAGTACATGTACATTGAGAAAGAGTGCTTGGGCCTGTCAACCCCTCCATCCAGGATGAAAGCTACACTGGCTCAGCCAACGCTGGAAGTCAGAACCTCAGGTTCGGCCTAGCATACTGTAGCTCAGCTTCTGGAGGGCTGATGCAGTCTGGTTGTGGGGTACATCTCACATAGAATGAGGATGTGGATCTAGGACTGCAGCTTGACTGGTTTGTCATTAAAAGACATGGTGTTAAGGTGACTGTACCAGGTGATTTCCTAAGTGGAACACTTCACTTCCCAGGGATTTCATAAAGTAACAGTGTTTCTTGTTTTGTTTTGTTGGGTTTTTTGTTGTTGTTGTTTTGTCTTTGCATCCATCTTGGTCTTCCTCATCTTTATGACAATATGAAATAGCTTTTTAAAAAAAATAAAAAATAATGTAGCGATGAGGCAACCAAAATACTGCAAATATTAATGTCTTAACTTTACAGAAAAATGTCATGTCCCTTTCAACAACACCACTGTTGGTACTAAATCAGAAAGTTGCTTACATAGGCATTTGAAAACTTGCATATTGCAGGGTGCTAACCTATATCAGGTGCTAACCAGTTTTCCAAATCGTGGTTTACTTAAATATCCACAGATTTAAAATAATAATAATAATAATAATAATAATAATAATAATAATAATATGATATAAAATCCTAAGACCAAAACCAATCATTTGTATTTTTCCATAGTCATAAGGTAAAGTTACAAAGATTTCAATAAATTCAAAATGGCGATATGCTCTTAAGATTCTAAGTACATTTTTGAAGTTCTCCCCTTATGAAAAGATAACATAAAATCTGACAAAGCTGTAATTGCCGGGTTGAGTTATTGTTTCTCAAAGCTCTTGTTCTTTCTTTTGCCTTTCATCTCTCCCCTCCCGACACCTTCTCCTTGCTATGTCTGTTGTTTGGTCTCCTCTTGTCACTCCACTGCAATCATCTTCACAGGGGGGCTTGTCATCTGTATCTACTCATATCCTACAATCCCTTTTGCTCCGAGCACTACTGCACTTAAATGTCAGGGCTGATGAGCCCGCCACACCCACCTGACACATCAGCTCAGTGCCTGCTAAAAGCTTTTATGGTGTGCCTGGTGGTTGATATAAATTAAAGAGTTTTCCTTCTTCTTTTTCAGGGATTATGGCTCTAAAGGGACAACTTCAAGTAAGCAGTGGAAAGAGAGCAAAAGGATGGACTATGATTGGTTGCCATCTAGTGGCTTTAACTCTGGCTTGCTGCTGCTGCTGCTGCACCATGAAGGTTTAAAATGTTGGGTTTAGTAGGTTTCACTCCTAAAAAAGGCAGGTAATAAGAGATTTCCTCTACCCCTCACAGGCAAGTTGGTGTCAAACATTTTTCTCAGTATTTGTAGATATTAGGAAATGGTTATTAATGACTGGAAAATAATTTCTTTTGGTGTGACCCTTCTTATTAAATATAAAACTACACTGACTTCACAGCAATTAAATGGAACAGGACCTTTTGTTTATGTTATGAAAATATAGATTTTTACAAGCCAAATCCTTATTAGGCAATGGCTGATTGATTGCATGCAGGTTAATGTCATCCATCACGTTACTGGGAGCGCTTCTGTCACAAGTCAGAATAACAAATCAAACCAGCTCTTCATACACTTCAATGTCATTTTCCGTTCTTTTCCTTTATTTGTAAAACTTTGGCATTCTGGCCAATATCTTCAACAATTGGCTGGGTATAGACAGTATGTACACAGCAATGGATGCACAACACAATGTAATATGTACAGTCCCAATATATTTGCTAAACAATATATCGGTCTTCCTGGTTGCTGACAGTTGTACAACCAAGCCTGCTGATACAACATACTGTTGGTTTTGCACAACAGTACGTACAGTCTAAATTAATAAACAATATATACAACATTACTTTTACGGTTGTACAACACACATACTCGTACTGCATACTTATAGTTTCATCAGTTCGCCAGCCACACCTTTTGCCGTTGTGCAGTGCAACAAAACCCACAGTTTTTGAATTGGCAAACAAAACTGTGTCCAGAATGTATTGTCTCTACTAGAGATGGCACGATACCACTTTTTTATGTCCGATACCGATACCGATATCATAAATTTGGATATCTGCCGATACCGATATGAATCCGATATAGTGTTTTTTAATCAACAAAACTGTTTTTTTTAAATATCT
>NW_024582372.1:2104523-2125143 GCF_018398535.1 Haplochromis burtoni
GGTCAGTATCGGACCGATACCGATACGTAATATCGGATCGGTCCATCTCTAGTCTCTACTACAGTGCTTATTTCTTGCACATCTCAAAACGTTTTACCTCTGATCAGCAAGTATGTTTCTAACTTGTGGAGCATTATAATCTACATTGCTACGGCTTACCTGTACAACACAAAGTGCTACTAGTATCTGCAAAAAACCCTGTTCTATCATACCTCGTCTTTATGAGTGAACATCTCATTAGATAAAATCAGGGCAGCAGCATTAGACAGTATATACAAAAATCTGACACAGTGATTCTCCAATGTTTTGGCTTTCAGATACTAATGGCAAACATAAGCCTACTGATAAACACATTTGAGCACATGCAAATTGATGAATTATGCTGGACGTTGTCTAAAATGTATAGACTGCAGAGTGTGCCATGTTTCTTTTAAAGACTACTCAGTGAATCAAAGGCTGTGGAAGACAATTATGCAAGAAAAATCTTGATCACATTTTCTACCAATAAGACTAAATGGCATTGCTATAGGTTCTGTAAATAGTCACAGTCTTCCTGTGTGTTTTGAAATTTGAGCATAGCTGTTCAGTATCTCAGTAGCTGTATATTCCAGAGGAGCAGAACAGAAGAGACATGGGTAAAGTGGAAATGATGTTACTCCAGTTGAATGACGACTTGCTGAGGACTAAAGTCTCCCAACAAGTGTTGCTCCACCTCAGACATGAACAACACCGTATGAAAGCAGCTGAATCTGGCAAAAAAAAAAAAAAAATCTGGTACAGAAAGGTGCCAGTGGCACTGGCCTCTGGTGTTCTTAATTGTACTATACCTCAGCCGTACAATATATATATTTACGCTAGGTTGTTTTGTTCTGCTGGTGCTCGAGTGCAACATCCAGTGGTTCTTAATGTAGATGGCATTTTTAAATAAATAATTCCCTTTGGTAGGATATTTACATTTTTAACAGGCATGAGTCTGAGGATTGGAGTAAAATATGCTAATCTAAGAGAGATGCTGTGTGTATAAGTTATGACTTTGGAACAATAAATGCTATGCTTTTGTTGACATACAAAAATATATAAACCATACTGCTACTTTTATGTTTGTGGCACTGAATACTCCTTTTTTCAGTCTGTTTCTTACTTTGAACTGCAGCCGTTCCTGCAAATGTACAGTAATTCAAGGCAGATAAGAGTTTGTCTGTGTGTATTATAAGACAGCCTTGCCACTTATATGACCAAGGATGTTAACCAACTGAAATCAAGGCCAGCTTCCAAAGGACGGGTAAGTTAAAAGCAATTTTTTAATAAAATGTCTGTATGTTTGAATTGAAAATTCTCTTTTCAAAATTAAGAATAATTTATTTTAAGGTCTATTATTTGACTTCCTCAAGCCACTCAGTTTCACAGTTTCCAATGAAGGTGCATGTGATGAATTTTATATCAGTGCATCAAGCTGTTAAAATTGAAACAATTCACCGAGTGACTTGACGCTAATCCTGGTGCCAGTACAAGTAGGCCTCTATATTGTCATGTTATAGTTTATTAGATGTGATTTGTGCTTTTTAGAATGCAGGTCTACGATTAAAAGCTAAAATTATATTTGTGCTGCATTCAAATGGTTGAGGCTATTCCTTTTCCTTAGGATCTGAAGTGAGTTTTGGACTCCCGAGTTTCTTCATCCCTCTCCGCTGAGCAAGGCCAGAAGACTGAACAGGCTCCAGGACAGGGGCAGGAGCACAGCGCCTCAAAGCAGAATAGGTGGCAGATAGAGCCCCCTAGTGGAATAAAAGTAGAATGCATTGTATTGGATCAGTGTAATTCAGGTGACACCTTTACTATCAAAAGAGCCATTTTAAAGGAATTATTGACCAGACAATCTATTTGATGGTTACCCATTTAATTATATTAGCTATTAAATATATATAATTTTTGTACCTGTTATAACAAAAGAATTCCCAAACTTTAAAGTAAAGTGCATCTTCTCTTATGTACCTTAATAGCCTATGTTAAAATGTATGATTAAAATGTATACTTAATCTATGAGGTTAACCTATTAGAATTACTAATAAATCATTTACCACATGTGGCTACTCTACAGTGTTTATTTAGTACTTAATATTAAGTACTAATTTAGTACTCAATTTAACAATAACAGATTTTTGTGGCATGTATGAAATTATAGAATTATACTTACTAAAATTGTGTACTTATATTTATTATCAACTAATCAGACCTTGAGGACTACTCTGAAACAGTTATAAAGCTATGCATGCAACTTTGAATCCTACTTCTTTTTGTGCAAATTAATCAGTTTAATAGGAGACCACTCTAATACTGAAAATATGGACATACCAGTAAATCAGCACCACTGCTGGTAAAAATGGAGCGATTTATAAGCTGCATTCCTCTATCCAAATACATCTGATACTTTCAGGTACAATTTAAGTGTTTTTTTTCCCAGATACTTTTTAAGACTACTCTGCATTAAACATCGAAGATGAACCAAACTTCTGTTTTAAGGTAGAATTCACTTTATTTCAGTGGGACTTCCTGGTTAAATAAAATGTTAAAGTTTCTGTTACAGTGACCTGATATAGGTAGCAGTCTTACAAACTCAAAACATTAATAGCATAAAATGTAGGAGCTACAGTATAAAAATACCCACCCCAAAAAACTATAAACATCCACTTTTCTTTGGAGGTCTCCTTAGAAGATTTTAGATTGAGCAATAGATATATAAGTGATTTTTCTATCTATATTAGCACAATACAGGGGATAATATGCTTATCTCTATAGTAATCTGTATTTGTAATTACATACAGTACAAAGGGTCTGACCTTGACAATGAGTGGATCTTGTCTGGTGAGACATTCGTCAGAGAGCTGGTCTCTCTCAACAATCCAGGGGTGACGAAGAACCTGAAAAGCATCACAGTAAAACTGATATCAGCTCTGAATGTATATAATGTATATAACGTGGTAACACCACAACCATGATACATCTGTAGTATTGCAAACAGTGTAGGTATATAGTCAAACACATGATATACTGTCGTGGTATGAACATCAGGCTCAGTGCATATGTGTACATCTGGGCTAAAGGAAATGATATGTATGTAAAATTTCAGTTTGTATACACTTTTGTAATCTATTGCTTTGTCTAAATTAATAAAATTAATATCTATAGCATATTCATTATATCATGATGGAAAAAAACTGTCAAGGTGGGACCTGCACTATACTAATAGCACAATATGCCATATGACAGGCCAGTTTATGTTATGGACTAATGGTACCTGTGGGGCAGTCAAACGCTGATGGGGGTCCACATGGAGCATCTTAACCACGATATCCTGTTAAACAAATGGGGACATGAACGGTTAATATATTTGTTCTGCACTGATACTACGATGCTAGAGGCAAACATTTCCATTTTATGCAAATCAGAAAGCATTAAGATGTTTGAACCTTGGCTGCTTCTGACACCAGCTCCCAGTTTCCTCCTGTGATAATGAATTTCCCACAGCCGATCTGAGCCAGAATCTCCTCTGCTGTGTCCTCGGGACTGCTGGCAAATGGGCTGAAACTGACCAACAACAATGCCCACTTACAGAAAGCAATTCAATCTAATAAAAAATGCATGACTCTCTCTTATTGTCTCACTGTTATTTCACCGGGGGGGGGGGGGGGGTATTTAGACATCCTGTTTATTGCTGTTGCAGGAGTCTTTGAAGAAAATTGCAACATTGCATACAGTTTACACCTGAACTGTATCACAACCTGTGAGTGTGAGTTGTATTAAGACCTTATAAACTCACCCAGCTATCATAGTGTAGAGCAGGATCCCCAGGCTCCAGATGTCACAGGCTGCATCATAACCCTGTTTCCTCAAAATCTGCACATATACAAAAAAAGCAAAGAAAACCACTCACAGATATCTGTTAAATAATTTGTATAAGTGATACTGAGATGCACCTTGTAATGACTGCTGATGTACCTCAGGAGCCATGAACGTAGCTGTGTAACAGGGAGTCATCAGCAAACCATTTTCAGCTCTGAGCTGTTTGGCAAAACCAAAGTCGCATATCCTGATGCATTCTGGGAGTCCACTGTCATCTGCATAGCGGATGTTGCTGGGTTTCAAGTCTCGATGTACAACCTGGAAAAAATAATAACAAGTCACCATTAAGCCTTAATAATGTACATACATATAAATATACTACATGGACATTGCCATTGAAGCTCCCAGCACACAGCTTTTGTGCTGATGTTAATGACCTCTGAAGTTATGGAGCTTTGGCAATGTATATGCACTATGTTATGGCACTGGGACTGAACCGCCCCACCTGAATTCAAAGATTGATTTTTAAGCCCTCCTTTCATCCAGCTTACCCCCTGTGAGTGTAAATATTCCACAGTTTTGGTCAGAGCACACATGATGTCTGATGCATCTCTCTCAGTAAAATTTGTGTGCATCAGAGCTTTGTCCAGCAACTCGTCCCCTCTCAGTAACTCCTGAACCAGATACACACACTGGCCATCGTCAAACACCTATAGGTAAAGGTGAATGCAGAAGAAAGATACAAACAAATATCTTTTTAAAAAAAAGAAAAAATGCTTAGGAAAAATTACATGCAAATTAAAAATCACTATTCTGCAGGCTCATGTGCTGTACTTACATCTTTCAGGGTAATAATATTTGGATGCTGTCCATATCTTAACAGAATCTCAATCTCTTCTGACGGATCTCTCCTCGCTCTGTCAATAATCTGACATAAATGTGCACAGCATATTAGCATGATGGATCACCAGTGATTTGTAACTAACTCTGAGTTACAGCTCAGGAAGCATGCAAGTTTTGTCCAGTTTGACTACATTTTATTTTAATATGTAAGCAGCCCCAAATAGTCATTTCACAAGCTAACAAATAGCCCTGTTTACATTCAACACCATCATAGTAAAGAATATTACTGCTGAGGCTCTAAAGGCAAAGAGTAAATCAATAGTGTATTTAAATAAATTGCAGTTCAGGTTAAGTGTCCCCTACCTTCACACAATACTCCACTGAAGTAATTCTGTGCAGACATCTTTTGCAGACAGAGGTTCCCGTGTGTCCGATTTCTTCTTTCAGATCATAAACATCACCGAAGGCCAAATCACCACAGAGATGCTATGTAGAAAACACATAATCAGGTGCACAAACACTACAACATTAAATGACTTATGTAGTTGCTGACAGGGAATTTATTTGAGGTAATGTTTGGAAAGGTCAGAAACCTAAATACACAAACTGTGTGCTAGTCTGTGATTTAATTAGATGTAGAGTTATACCTGTGCGATGGGGTTGATGTTCAGCTCTTGAGGAGTGGCCGCTACTGGAGCAACACTGGACTCCTGAGTTTGGTTAGTTGCAACGAAGCTAAAACCACGAAACAACTGGTGTGTGTTCGCGCTGGGAGGGATGCCTGGAGAATCTGGATATCCCAAGACACATTGAACCAAACGTCTGCAGAGTGCTTGACAGTGTTTTAGAAATATTAAAGTTTAGTAAAAACGATTGATCAGTATGGTAGTTTTCTTTTTTTTCTGTTCCTCGTTGAACCCAGTCGCCTATAACCTATACATTAATTCTGTATTTGCATGTGTGTCTACATGCTTTAGTTACCAGTAGGTGTTCTGGAGGTGAACTCAGGGTCAAAATGGAAAGTGTCTTCAGGTCTGCCAACGGTCGGTTTGAAAGGAGGCCTCACTTCCTTCTTGTACAGCTTCTATGAATGAGCAAAAAAACCCCCGAGAAATTGGAATACTGTTACACCAGCAGCTGAATTCAACACAAATGACACATGATCTGTAAAGGAGGTATAAAAGTCAGAAGAAAACACGATGTATAAGCTTTGACTATAGCGTGTTTGGGGGGGAAAAAATGATTATTTCAGTCAGATCTGATAAAAAATAGTCCACAAGTTTGCTAGGTTTGCACACAAATAAGACAAATAAGTAAAATTTATTTATTTAAACACGGAAAAATAGTTGCCCAAAGTGCTATACTAAACAATTAAAAGTTATAAAATATTTTTTAATATTACAAATTAAAACAATAAAAAAAAAAGAAAAGAGAACAACAACCAGTTTAAGAGCATTTTCTATGAATAAGTCTGCCCTTCACCAGTTCATCACTGTAACCATTAAACTTCCCAGTTTAGCCTGCCCTTACAGTCAAGTATATACTTTGATTGACATGGACTTTTCTTCTAATATAGTTTCAGAATTGGAAATATCCAGACAATATATGTACAGATCCAATATCCAATTAAAAAAAATTAAAATGATTTAGGACAACTTTATTTTGTCATATTACAATATGACTTGCTAAGGAGTCCTTACCTTAGAAAATAATCTCTCATCTTCCTGTTTTTTCTTATACCTTTCTCTGTCTCGAGTGATATTATCCCACTTTATCATTTTTTCCTCACTGGGTACAGCCACTGTACCATTAGCTAGCAGACAGACACTGTGCAAAACTGTAGCACTTGTTACACCATCCATTCATTCATTCATTCATCCATTCATTCAACTCTTCTGCTTATCCTCATTGAGTGCAGCACGGATAAGATCTTGGAGAGGCTTACGGCTGCTGTGAATACTCAGAATAAGATCTCTGAGTGCAGACTGGATTACATCTTGGAAGGGCTCGCTCGGAATAACATCTCTGAGCGCAAATTGGATTACATCTTGGGGAGGCTCACTGTGGTCGTGAGTTCTCAGAATCAGCTGATTGACCACAAGAATGACAACATCACAGAGCGCAAGTTTGATAACATCATGGAGAAGCTCACGGCTCTCCAACGGGAGATTGAGAGACCAGTGTTGGACTGTAGAACTGCTTTGAAATTCATATGAGCTGTTCGCACTAAAGTAAAAAGCACCATCACTTCATGCGGATACCCTTTCGGCGCCAGTTGCGGTCGCAAGGCTGGAGCCAAACAAAAACACCCTGATAACGACTGTGTTTAGTCTGTTCCTTCCCATTCCATGCAAGGCCACCTGGGTTGGCTGGAAGACTGTTTACTTAGCCTGGCAGGGCGACGGACACTGTCTCAGCTGAACTCTGGACACGCACACACATACATATACACTGATATGCACACACTCATCCCCCTTCTCTTTCCAAATGCCTTCGATGCTTGTTCCCTCCTGGGAACACGACGGGTCTGAGCCCCTCTTTTTTTGTATTGTAGTGTTTATTTCAGTATTTTTTTTCTGTAATGCTACCGATCTCCGACCTGTATCCCCATGTGATGTCTGTGTTGTGTGTGTAAGGTTGGGGGGGTGGGGTCCTATTTCACTGCAGGGCAACCTGCACGTGGCGAATAAAGCCTTGATTGATTGATTGATCCTTGTCGGAGTTGTGGGGGAGTCTATCGCAGGGCTAACACAGTGAGACAGACAACCGTTCATACTCACATGGGCAACTTCAAATCATCCATTACCCCAATAATTGCATTCTTTGGAGTGTGGAAGAAAACCAGAGAGAACCCACGGAAACACAAGGAGAGCATGTAAACTCCACACAGACAAGCCCCACCCAGATGGTGGAGCTGAACTCAGGCAACAGTGCTAACCACCACGCAACCATCCATCATACAATATATTTTGTTCTTCACTGACTATCATATTCAATTATTCATTAACCGAAGTTAAAAAAAAAAAAAAGGAAAAAAAGTAGAGCAAATTAGAATGTGACAGAATACAACAAGGTCCTTCTAGAAGCAAGTGCTGCAACTTGGCACCTATCTTGAAACACCTCTCAGGACTTCTGAATAAATGTGAATATCCACTAATGGGAAAAAATTATAAAAAATTAATATGAAGTAAAGACTGGTGGCTGGTTGTATAGCTATCATACAGCAGCAGAAAGGCACATGCTGTAATACTGAGTATAGCCTGCAGATGTCACCATTGCAGTGCCCATTAAAGGGAACAATCTTTCTGGGTTCCTATTACTAGCATACATGGAAAGTAACCAACAGAGACTATTAGAAATTGGGAAGTGTTGATGCATTTGAGTATTCGGTTTTCATTTGATAGTGTTGAGAAAATGAGGCTACAAATCTTTACTATTTCAAAGATCAAGACATTAAAGAAAGGCTAAGACCGCAAAGTCAGAAAAGGTTCTGATGAATGATGTGGAATCATTCTGCCTGATAGAGTACAGTGATTTAATTAGCATAGTGCAGAATAGAGCATAAGCCTCTTACTGACAGTTGTCACATCAAGCCAGCAACACCATGTGTAAATGGGAGCATGTTGTGTGGAAGTGAGCAGGTAGTAATGTAGTGAGGAGGGCAGCAATGGGAACCCGCGGTGAGGGCAGAGATTAGCGAGCATGTAAAGCCGATGATAGTGGATTCTGATAGAAATAAGAGCGCCATAATTCACAAAAGCAGATAAATGAGAGTCCCAAGCCTTCCAAACATCTGTGATTAAAAAGGAAGGGTGCTTTAAGAGATCAGAGCAGATATTTATAGGGAGGATGATTACAATCAATAAAACAAATGAGTCTATGATTGCTTTGCTGAGATTTCTGCTTTTAAAACTGATTTAAAGGAGAGAGAAAAACCAAATCCCCTTTTATGGCAGCCAGCAGGCTTGGTGGTGTGTAACCAACATGAATATGTGTCACTTTTTTAAAGTAATGCTGGATGAATGGAATGGGAATGAAATAGCCCTATCAGAAATGCAATCTTCAAATTTATAAAAATGACATGAATATTTTTTCTGCTTCTGTTGACAAATGTTTCAGCCCACAAATAGTGTAGGAGGGCTTTGTTTTCTAACATGCAATAAGCACAGCTTGCATTTTGAAGAACGCCAAGGGGGCAAATTGTTTTTCACTGTACATCCAAAGGAGCTGAGGTCTCAAGGTTAGATAAAGATAGTTAGGATAAAGACTTTAGTGAAAACATTTGCACATGAGCCAACTTTCTGAGACAAAGGCTTTTACAGATAAGAAGATTAGTTGCAAAAAAAGTTAGGCAAGATGGACAGAAAAGGAAGTTTGGGGTTTTGCTGCTAACCAACATCACATGAGCATGTTAAAGTGCCGTGACTATGGACAACTCTTGAGGAAGTGAAGGAGGAGTTGTCTTGACCAAGTAAACCTGATCCATGTGATGCTGATTTTAAGTTTAACTCAGGTCAATAATCTCATTACTGCACTTTAAAACTACAACAGCAGTGTAGTTGATGTAGTAAGAAATTATTGTTATTCGTAAATGTGAGAAAGACGGTGGTTATAAGACAATAACGGTATAATACAAGTTTATAGTACCCAAATATCTATATTGCAGAATACTCTTAATAAATTATGCTTACATTCCAGTCTATTGATGCAAAGAAGCGATGCCTTTTTATTTCTTCTACTCCATCTGGTCCTGCACCTATAAGTAACACAGATTAAGAGAATCAGAATCAACCGCAATGCCTTTTATTGTCATTAAATCATAAGATGTAATAAAACTGAAATGCTACATCCGCATGTACCTCCAAAATAAAATCAATTCACACAATTCAACAATCATTCACACAGTAAAACAAACCCTTTCAGTTGAAGATAATAAATAATTATGGATATGAAGGAGTAAAAAGTACAAATAAATAAATAAATCCGCCATGCCATGGTGCATTTAAAAAACTGTTCTTTAATCTATTTATCCTTTATTTTGGTGGAAATGTAACATCTACCACAGGGCAACAGGTCAAACAGCTGTTTCCAGGGCGACGACTGCCCTTAGTGATTTTTTTGAGAGCTATTTTGAGAGCCATCTCACTCTTGCATTTAAATCACTGTTAAAACGATCATGAATTTAGCAGGTGAATTTCTTGTAAACCATGAATGGACAAAGTATCATTTCTAATGTTATATGTGGTACATTTGTAATATGAATAGATTTTTTTTTTAAACCAAATTAGCACCTTGTTAGTACTGGTACTTTTCCCTTGAGAATTTTCTTAATGCTTCACACTACAGACTCAACAAGGTGATGGAAACATTCCTCAGAGATTTAGATAGGATCACACAATTGCTCTAAATCTCCCGTCTCACCACATCCCAAAAGTGCTCTATTGGATTGAAATCTGGTGATTATAGAGGCCATTTGAGTACAGTGAACTCATTGTCATGTTCAAGAAACCATTTTTGATTATCTGAGCTTTGCGAAATGACACATTATCCTGCCAGAAGCAGCCATCAGAAGATGGGTACACTATAAAGGGATAAAGGGATGTACATGGTCATTAACAATATTCAGGTAAATGTGATATGTTGATACTAAGGGGTCAAAATGTACCAAGAAAATATGCCCCACACTATTACACCATCATAAGCAGCCTTAACCCTCCTACAAGGCAGGATGGACCCATGCTTTCATGTGTAAACAAATTTCTGACCCTGTCATATAAATGTTGCAGCAGAAATTGATACTCATAAGACCTGGAAACTTTTTTCTTCCAGGCTTCTGTTGTCCAGTTGGGTGAGCATATCCTTAGTTTCCTGTTCTAGCTGACAGGAGCAGCATGAGGTGTGGTCTTCTGCTGCTGTAGCCCATGTGGTTCAATGTATTGTATATTCATTCATGCTCTTCTACATCAACAGGGCATTTTTGCTCAGAGAGCTGCCACTCACTAAACATGTGGGAAAATCCCAGTAGATCAGAACAGTTTCTGAAATATACAGCTCAGCCCATTTGACACCAACAACCCTGCTACAGTCAAAGTCACTCAGCTCACCTTTCACTCCATTCTAATGTCACATTTGAACTTCAGCAGGTTATCCTGACCATGTCTACATGCCAAACATGTGACATGTGATGCAATTTGCTGCTGAATTGCTAAAATATTTGCCCAAATGAGGTGCTGATTAGGTGTACCAGGTGTACAAGAGACCAGAGAGTGTGTAAAATAAGAAGTGACTTCAAAAGTTAACCAAATGGACACAAACTGCTGATGTTTAAGTTTCTAAATTTATTCTAAAAACACATTTAATTGTCATTGTTCAAGGTTTTTATACATACCAAGTCGATTAGCAGGATTTCTCTTGAAGAGCGCTCTTAATAAACTCTGCACTTCAGGACTGAGGAACTGTGGCATTCCCAGCTTAGCCCTGAACACACAAGCCAAGAAACAGGTTTATGCATGTTTATGTCTGCTGACAGTTTATTTTTATGTTCATTCAGGTATAGTGGATCTCTTGAGGTTAATAATTGCAGATTTATATAAGCAGCTTATCCTATAAAGCAACCCTCAGAAATCAAAGATACAATATAGATAATTGAAATGCAGTTGGACAATGGGAAACAGATAAGAATTTTTAAACATTACATCCTGCAAAAGATGTGAAGGTTCAATAAAATAGCAACAATAATTAGTCTTACTTTAGAATAAGTGCCATTGTTTCTTTCCGATCTTTTCCTTGAAAGGGTAATGATCCCGTCAACATTTCAAACTGGAAAACACAACGAAACAACTGTCAAAACACGTCCGCCCAATAATGGAAGCTGTGGAGGTGGATTATCTCATTAGCATGCTTGCTTCAAATTTTATTAGTCATTTGACTTCCACTGCAAACGGGCCAAATCAGAAACAAAGCTGTTGAAATTAATGCATAATACCATGACCTAAATCACATTTAACTGGAAAAGGCTGAGAGGCATAAAATAAAGATATACACTGGTTAACACTGTAACAAACCTAACCTACTGTGCACCCTGATAATAGACTTTGCCACACCCAATGGTATTCACCCACATTAAAGATTGGATTACAATGTGAAGGAGTTCTCTTTTTTTCAGAAATCTCTTTTACTTTTCAATATCTCTACAGCACATTGAGAAATCTTCGGCTATTTATTTGTTTATTTTAATATCAGTACATTCCTGACACCAGACAAGGGCAGACAGGGTTGACATCTTCCCCTGGTGACCTAATGTAGCTGCCAGCTGTCAGTGAATGTTTAACCTCTCAGTATTAGTAAAGTAAGCCACCAGGCTAGCGAAACAAGCAGCATCCAGCAGATGCACGTTTGCTGAAAATAATGGGACCTAATCTGCCAGATACAGTAATTAAAGTTGTTTTACTGCCAGAGGAAAGCCAAACGAAGAAATCAGTGCACTGGCATATTATCTAAGAACTGAGTTTGCAGTTAATTCATTATTAGATAAAACATACAAGCCAGCAGAGTGACTGCATGCTCAGAAGGAAAATTAGTCATGCATGTCAGAAGTGTAGAGAGACTATCAAAGTAAAAGACTTACCATAAGCACGCCAAATGACCACCAGTCAGCGCTTTGTGTATGACCTCTCCTGTTTACAACCTCTGGAGCCATGTACTCTATTGTTCCACAGAAGGAATAAGCCCTTTTATCATGGTCAATAGCTTCCTTACTCAAGCCAAAGTCTGGATAGTGAGACAGAGACAAAAGGGGATCATAGTCAAAAGACAAATAGAGACAGAAAAGCAGAGAATTACAGTTTTCAGTCAGCTGTACTGACCTGTAATCTTAATATGTCCTTCTTCATCCAGTAGAATGCTTAAGAGGGAGAAAAGAACTTTAAAATCAGCATCGAAATATTTTTTCTAAAATGCATAAAAGGGATGTTTATGAGCTAGTACTTTTCAGGCTTGAGATCCCTGTAGATGATCCCCAGACTGTGTAAATGGTCCAAGGCCAAAGCCAGCTCTGCAAGGTAAAACTTCACATCCTCTTCTGTGAACATTACCTAGTACAAATGAACAAATGTATTAAATATAATGTGCAAAAACGAAAAGTAAGGGGAAACTGGTCTGTTATTGATTCACATATTTGTTTTTGAGCTCTCTCCTATGAAATTCGCTTTTCACCAGAGCCAACCGAACTATGGCACATTGTCTCAATATGTGTGCCTCCTTTAAAGTACAAAAAAAATGACTGTCTTTGATCTCTTTCACAGGCGAATGATGGGAGTTATACAAACACCTTCCCATAACAAACAGTGAGCAGTGGATTATGATTTGAACCAGGAAGCCTACCTCCTTGGACAGACGAGTAAAAAGGTCTCCTCCTCGGAGGAAATCCAGGATCAGGTAGAGCTTCCCTTCTGTCTGGAAGGCTACACAAATACATAAATACATGCACAAACAGAAATGCAAGTTAAACACGTCTTGAGGCTTTAATTGCTGTATTGAGGACTATAAAGTATTCTATTATTTTGTGCACAGTCTGCACATTTATCTGCAGTTGTGTATAGATACAAATAAGGGCAGACTACAATGACTTTTCCCTCATTTTTGAACATGTATGCAATGAGAAAAATGACTTGTGAAATGTCACCTTGTCTTTGTGTAACAGATCAAAATGACTAATTAGTCAACTGCCCCGCTGAAGTCCCCCAACAGCACACAGCCCCATTTAAACAGACACTAGCTGTTGATTTAGAACTACAGGGACGAGGAATATAGACCAACGCTAAACAACATTTATTAAACAAATAATGACTTACCCAACACAATTTTTCTATGCTCATTTCTGGTTCCACACCTTTATTCCTTAACTCTATTAAAGTAGCTTTGCATGATTCATAGTTCAACAATATCCTTATTTGCCCTGTACTGGGCTTTACTACTAACCCTTGGTTCATCTACTGTCTGAAATAAGCCACTTCAGCTTTCTTTCCCCTACTTAAACTCAATTTTCCCTTTAAGTGGATGCTATTCGGAAAACAGCACACAACCAAGAAAAGAAAAAAACTCTGAAATAGAGCATTTAGGGCAATCTGAGTTTTTGCCTTATTACTTATCAAATCTTAGGCCATGTTTAATGGCCAAACATTCACTATTAACACTATGTATCATTCTACATGTATAAGGCCAATAGATTCCAACACATACATGCTGAAAAAGCACAAGTAACTCATACTCACCATAGTGAAGTTTAACTATAAATGGGTGGTTCACTTCAGCCAGTATATCTCTTTCCATCTTCGATCGCACACGATCCCGAACTGAGTAGGAGATAGAAGGCAGTCTTTTTAATGAAGTTTCAGCCAGTTTATTCTGTAAAATGTCACAAGTCTAATAACACGAGTACGTGTTATGTAGGATAAGAATGCATTTCCTTGAAATTAAGGTAAATTAAATCCAGTGTAGCTGGTTTATAGTGAAATGAAAACCACAATAACAGTGTTATTGCAACATCTGTCTGCTTGACAAGATGACAGTGTAACTCTTTAGATTCCAGAGGTGCAGGTTAAGAGGATTAAGGCTTGTACAAAGTCACTAAATCAGCACATGACATCTGAACCTGCTTTTAAAGTACACCCCTGTTTACAATAATCTCGGCTGACGCAAAACAGTTTATCTGAATCAAAAGTACAAACTAACCTCTTTACCCAAAATCCCCTTGAATGTAGGGCACTGTGAGAACTTGGGCAATGATATATCTATTGCTCCTCTACTAAACCAATAATAATTTTAACAAATGACCATGACTCAGATCCAATCCTCTGTGGAGCTGTGCTTGTTTTGTTTCTTTCTTTAAATATAGCCAATAACAAGAACATGATACAAAAGGGCTTTGTTTGAAAGAAATTTTTAAAAAAATTATTATTACTATTTGAAATGATGCCAATGGGGCAATATGCCAAGTGTATTTGCACTAAATCACCTTTTAGCGTTGCCTTCTTCAGGACCTTCATGGCATATAGCTGTCCTCTGTCCACTCCTCTTATTTTTCTAACCAGAAACACCTGCAATGATAATTACCATAAACATCACATTTTGTGCAACTGTTCTTTCGTAGTGACGTTTCTGAAACAAAAGAAAAAAAGCAAACTTGTCATTTATATTTCACAACATTTAAAAATGCTATATTCACCCTTTGTAGGTTACCAAGCCGGAGCAAGTTACCATCACGTTACATAAAAGAGCCACATCAATGTGGTTTCGGTGCAACAGAGACAACAGCTACGATTTAAACAAGGTCTGCAATAATTTAGCAGACATATAGCAAGCTATGTAAACATGCTGTCTAAGCCACACTGTGACGTGACCTTTTGTTCATGCCTGCAGCCTTGGAAACGGCAGCCACATGCCAACATCTGCTGATGTTTCATGTAAGGCCCATTCCGATCTCTAATCTACAGTAACATTAACAAATCAGTGAGCCTTTACTAATTTAAATAAACTTGGTGATCTGTGAAACCGTTGTCAAGGCAGCTAATCTACAGATAATTAGAACTAGATGGCTTATCATTAGCAGATGAT
Organism: Haplochromis burtoni; assembly: GCF_018398535.1. Taxonomy (NCBI): domain Eukaryota; kingdom Metazoa; phylum Chordata; class Actinopteri; order Cichliformes; family Cichlidae; genus Haplochromis; species Haplochromis burtoni. The sequence continues at coordinate 2,119,821 of NW_024582372.1, forward strand.
TGGCTGGTAAAGCATAATCAGCTGCGGCACTGAAATCAGACACGCATATATTCACTGTGCCAAAAGGTAAGTGGACATCTCCTGGCTCATTTGAATCTAGTTTTTTAGAGTTAAGCAGGACCTTAGTTCTAAGTTGCCTGAACAATAGTGCACTTCTTTTTTACAGTTGCGTTTTAAGAAATGCTCGCCTCTTTTCAATAGCATAAAGCAAGTACAATAAAACCCCCACGATTTCTTGAGTTTGTGTGAAAAGCTTTGACCAATCTGCACAGACCTCTCACTTCAACTGAATCCAACACCTTTGGGAGGACTTGCAGCACTGACTGCGAGGCAGACCATATTGCACCACATCACTGTCTGACCTTAACGTTCTGGTGTCTGAGCAGGAGCAAATTCCTGCAGTGTGGTTTCAGGCTATCTTGGAAATACTTCCCACAGGACTGGAGGCAATTATAGCAGCATATTAATGCTGATGGTTTCTGGATGAAGTGCTCAACAGTCACACGAATGTGCACTTACTTTTGGGCATCATCAAGTGAGAAGTCCACATATTCTAATAAAACCGAGAGGAATAAAAAATATTAACATGATCATTATACCAAATACATGTAGCCTCAGAGGTGACCTTCTAGACCTTTTAAGGTTATTTATGTTTTTTTTATTGTCAACACTGATATTTTCCGTAAGGTCAGTGTCCCATCACTTTTATCAGATTAAAGCCTTAAAGCTGCAGTAAGTAAATGGTTGCACATTGTACCTTTCCATAGGATCCCTGTCCCAGCACTTTAAGCAGTTGGAACTGTGAAGGGTCTGCTTTCTCACAGCCCTCCTTAACATGGTGGCTGATGTCAAACTCCTTAAGTACACTGTCATCCTGATGAAAGAAAAGATAGAAGTCATTATTGGTAGATTAGGGTTAAGGTGAGATTTAAACGAGTTAAGAAATTACACTTTACAACATATGAGCAATGATTAAATTGTGTCCCTATAACCTCAATGTGCATTTAAAAAGGCCATCAATGTAATAATTACTCATTAAATCCATACCTAAAGATAGATAGTCATCTACAAGCCATTATATTGCCATCAAGATATTGGCTGAGGTCACTGGAAATCATGCACAGTGTAAGCTGCCTTTTTCAGCCTATTCAGTTTGCTTAATGAAGTGAATGACCAACTTTCAACAAGAGGCAAGGCTTAGACTGGATATTGTGACTATGATATACACTGCAACTTCTTTTATACTGTAATTCTGTACAAAACACTATCAGGACTTGGTAAATATGGGTAATGGTTATAAATCGATTCTTCTAGCCTCCACTTGTTTGATGAAACCTGTTAGATAACCTTCATTTTTAGTATATGATAAGATTCTGTCTGTCCTGAAGAATCACTTGGCTGAGGTATTTTCATACCCTTTTATGCATTTAATGCAGCTTGTAATCAGCTACTAACCCATCCTCGTGGAATAGTTTGATATGAGAAAGAAATTCTTCCCTCAATCTGGGAGCCAGAGTGACTGAACGTTCACATGAGGCTGAAAATAATCACATGGTCTCATTTCTCCAGTGACGGCAAGTCTTTTGATGCCATCTCCCTCCTACAGTTCCCCTTAAACCAGAAACGTCCACCAAAGCAAGTCATGAAAATAAATACAGCCTTCAAATGTTATTGTCATTATAGCAAGGATAAAACAGCTGGTTTCTCCAAACTATTTTCCTAACTATCAGGAATTCAGAGGTAATTGCAGTCTGATTTTCCAGATTGATGTACCATCAAGAAAACAACATAGGAAAGGTTCTCATCTTGATAGTACAATAATGACTAATACGAACTATGCCATACCAGTGTAGACAGTGGAAGTCTAAAAACCATACAATTACTGACATAAGTGAATAGCAAGAATATAGATCTATAACCCACAACACACGTACAATAGATTCAAGTAAGATGAAGAGATGAAGATCTCTTCCAGTTTGAAGATGAAAAAATAACATTTTTGCAAATGTGCAAAATAGGTTATATTTAACGGCCATTTTGTAGATTTTACTGTTTAAAACTGAATTGAATTATAAATGGGTGACTGAAATATCAGTGTGTATTATATAGTATTTTGCATGTTGATGCACTTCGATCAAATCAATCCATGAGCTAATTTACACACATAAAAATATAAAGTCCAACTTATTGTAATGAGATTTTTCATCAGTCACTTTGAGGTCATTGAAGGCCTGGCTTCAACTGTAACATGCTGGAAAGTTTCAACTCATACTGAGCAAACTGCTCCCTTCTTTTCTTTAGTTGCTGGTTTATTCCTTAAACAAGGTCGCCTGAGTAATTTCCACCTACTCCTGATGGAGCATCAGAGCATCCCATTCCAGGGACAGGCAACTAGACAGGTAAACAAACTCAAGCAGGCAGGCATTTGCTAAAATAAAACAATCACGTTAACGGGTAGCCTGTAAAGATGATTCATCAGCACTCCTTTACAAAGAAAAGGGAGGGATAAGGTGAGGTTTTGCTCCATTAATATCCAAAACATTCAGGTAGATCTGCAACAAAAGACTCACTGCCTCTCACTGCCCTGCTGCTTTGTTTGGGCTATAAATAAACCTCCACTGCTGAGGCTGACCGCTGAATCAATCTGTCTGTATCCATTTATCTATCAACCTGCCTGCCTTGTTGCTTGTTTGCCCGTTAGCGTTTCTGTCTGACTATATTTCCATACAACTTCTCTCTCTCTCTCTCTATGTCCGTCACAGCACAGTGACTCCCTTCGTATTCCTCTATTTTCTAGCTTCCCCACGGCCAGGGAAAGCAGCAACAGCTGTAGAACGACGCAGCAGTGACTCCTGAAACACTCCAAAACAAACCAAATAACACACATTCTTTCCACTATCATTCCCATGTGCACACGGACTGTTCACACACACACATGCAGTCCACTGTCTGCTGCACATGTGAGCTGGTGTCTGGGCTGTTACATTCCCACAAACGCACATGGTGCAAATGTGATGCAGCCCCCCTTACAGCAAACATATTTGCATTTGTGTCCAAATGATCTGCTAAGGCCACTCACCTCCACCTGGCAGAACCCAGCGGTGTTTTTGTTTCTTGCCGCCTTGTTCTTCAGGTAAATAGAAAACCATCTCCTCACCGTGAATTTTCGCGTGCTGGTATCCATGGCAACGAGCAGATTTCTCTCTCTCCCCCCCCCCTTTGTGCATCTATCCCATAATGATAATCATGTCCCCTGCCGGGGGTCCTAGGGTAGAAATGGATCTTTTATTGGTTCGTTTATTTGTCTCGCAGCTTCATCACTGGTCCATCCTCAATGCGGTCCTCGCTCTTTAGGTTTCCCATCATTCGCATGCGCCTCTCGTCCCTCCGGTGGCTTCTCAGACGGTCCCGTGTCCCTTAGCTGCAGTGGACACCGGCGAGCACGCAGACAGAGTTGTGACAGAGGCTTAAAGCTATGCAGGCAGACAGCGGGATGATGAACGGGACCTGTGCTGCTGGGTTTGGGGTTGCCTTGTGTTTTGCATCAGGCTCTCTGCGTGAGGCTGCAGGGAGAGGTGACGAATAAATCTGTTCCGCTGAATCAGGAGGTGCGTGTGTGTGTGAGCTCCCTCTTCACATCTCTGCCCGTGCATGTGTTTATTCATCCCCTGCTCCCTACCTCCCTCTCTCTCTCTGCAGACCAAGGGATTGTCACCAGTCACATTGTGTGCCACCCCTCCCTCTCTTATTCTCGCCCCTGCTCCTGGCCCTCACCTCCCTCTTCGTTTCTCCCAACAGCATACAGCAACAGCTGGTGAGGTCACATGGTTGTAACCCAGCTACCTCTCCGTCTCCCTCTTCTCCTGTCCCTTCTTTTTTTGTGTGTGGCATCCAATTCCACACACACAGGCAATGAAACAAATGACAAAATAACATGGGCTACAGTGTAGGCTGCATACCAGTAGATGGGAAAAGAGTGGCTAAGATCCAGTCACATCACATCAGAGTAACAGTGTTCAATAAAATCCCGAGGGCAGCGGTAATCAATGTTGGGATCAATAATGATGACAGCAACAAGGACAACAAGCACAATCAAGTACAGAGGGATCTGGTTGATCAGTGGGTGTGGGTGTCTGTGTGTGCAGGTACTTGGATCTGTCACATCAGCAGCTTTGCAGAACTGCAGTGTTACATAACAAGAGAGAGAGCAAAGGGGAGGGAGATGGAAATACAGACCAAACTGAGAGGGAGGTAAGGGGTAAATGAGGACTGCGTTCTACCTAGGTCAAGTGTCCATGGCTGACCAAGGCTTAATTTCTTCTTCTTTCTTTCTTTTTTTATTACGTTTAAAATTCTTCATCCAGGGCAGTTCACCTGAAACGCCCAAACTGTGATCTCTAAACCTGGAAATGACTAAAAATGTGGGGTTTTGGCATCGTTTCATGTTAGATCATATTTGGATGTAACTGGCACAGAATGTTAGGTCACTTTACCGCTAATGAAAATGTAATCAGATGTGTTTCGTCATGCTGCTGTGCGGTGTTGTGGGAGGAGATTCAGGATTATGGATTGGTGTCTTTGTCCGTTTGGGATTAAGGATCTATAAGTAGATCACCACATTAATATTTATACACACCGATATAGACAGACACTACTACGATGCTATACTACACTACATGTCAGGATGCATGTTAAAACCATCCCATGTTTTGTGGCATGTAAAAAATTTTAAAGCAAATAATACATCATATCAAAATGACATTTTACATAATGATTATAGCAGACACTGAATAGATATTGAAGGCTTTATTGTGAGAGAAAAAAATGATACACATGCTTAGTTCAGAAATTTCACACTACAGCATTGATCTACTGTAGATACAATAAAATCCATTAGATTTAAAATAATTCATCTATGAACAAAAAGCCACAGTCCAACAGCATCAATAGAAACAAGTCTGTGTGCAGATCGGTGAGGTGTTAAATAACCTTTCCCAAAACAAGTGCTAAACCCTATTCAGGCCATAGGTCAGCAAAAACTGATGTGCTGTGAACTTGTGTAACATCTTCTGTAATGTACTGTGCTGACACTCACATCTCTGAATGAAAGATTTACTGCATACTACCTTATATTTATGGAAACAGACCTAAAAAGGAAACATCAAGCACACATACTTGGCAGTTATAAAGTGTTTCAGAAGTGGCACTGTGGGCTTACAAAGATGGTCCTCAAAACATGCATATCATCTATATCTATTTCACTGTGTGTGTGTGTGTGTGTGTGTGTGTGTGTGTGTGTGTGTGTGTGTGTGTGTGTGTGTGT
>NW_024582372.1:2125287-2129532 GCF_018398535.1 Haplochromis burtoni
GATTCTGAAAACAAAACCAAAACAAAACAAAAATGCATTACTATATACAAAGAAATCCAAACACCCCTGCCAAAACAGGAGAGAGGACACACAATAGGTGGTACATAGGCACATGTAGCAATGCAGAAATAAATATGCCTACCAATAATAAAAAAAATACACACTACGAAGATTTATAAATGTGCAGCATATTAAACTCCCTGCCCGTCCTGACTTGAAATTACCATAATGCCCCTGCTGTGCTGCAGAGAAACCCATGCTACCCACTGGCAGTCTTATCTACTTGTAAGAGTCAGACGGGAATATAATTCCAGCAAAGCACAAAGTGACAGTGGAGTGTGGCTGAGTGTGCGTCCTGGTTTGTAGGACGTAAAAAGAACATTTCAATCAAAGGCAGTTTTTATTCAAGTCACAGTTAGAATTTAAATGCATTCGAATAAAAAAAAAAATCATCATCATAGTGTGTTGTTCAATTTCAATTTGTGAAAATATTGGGTTTTTTGTATTATTCAACAGGTGGATAGTAAACTGGCACATCGTGGTTGCACACAGATAACCCTGATCCCTTGTCAACATTCATGGGATAGTCCCAACCTCTATCAGGATCAGATTCCGTGGAAACTTGTTTCTCACAGTCCATCAGGGCGAAACTACTGTTGAAGCACAACTCAATTTGCCCCAAAACCTGGAAACTGTCATTCTGTCAAAACAAACAATCAAAAACATACCAATTAACAATTTAACAGCTGACGTGTTAAAACTCATTTTGAAATAATTTCAGTGAACCTGAAATGTACCTTTGTTGAATGGCCACACTGGATCTTAGGTTTGACGTGGTAGAAGTTTTCTATTACTCCTTCAATGTATGAAAACTACACAGACACATCAGGAGCAAAATAAGAGAAGCTGCAGTTATGACCTTTAACATTGTGAGGTACTTCTAACAAGATTTAAGCTGGGATTGTACAAATACAATCAAACTTACATTATAGTATTGTGGAGAAGGCGTGATGGAAAACTTCTTCAGGATGCTAAAATAACAAAAACAGACATTTCCATACATAAAATAACTGTATGCGTTTCTCTGGACTGGACAGCAGGAATCAGGTGTGCATATGTATAAACGTGTAAATATGCGAGTGGTTTGTACCTGTCCAAATCCAGTGTATGATACAGATCCAGTGCCTTGCTGAAGTATTTATGTTGGCTGTTCAGAGAAATGGCTTTGGCTGCGCACGTACCATGTTTCTTCCACTCATATTTCCTAAAGCACACAAATAAAATTATTTGGAAATGTTCATATTATCTTAAAGATTCACTGGACTGCTCAAACAGACCATGTAGCAGCATTCGTATAAGGCAGGGGTGTCAAACACGAATCCTGGGGGGCAAAGACTCCAATCCTACCACCTGGATAGCTATGATAAATATGAAGAAACGCAGAAAATTTCCTGCTGAAAAACACCTCCTTTTTGGCCAAAAGAATAGATAAACAGTTGCATGACAATTTCTGGGGGTTTTTGTTTTGTTTTGCACATCGAGTCCACAGTAAATTAAAAAAAATTGAACATTTTATGTGAATTAATAAAAACTGTGTGTAAATTAAAACAAAAACCAAAGAACATTTTGGTATCTTATTCCTCAGACTGTTTATCGGCCACTATGTAAAATTAATTTAATTAATTTCACATCCCTGAATTAAAGCAACACTAAAGTGGTAGTAGAAGTGCTCTATAGTTCCAGCAGCTCAGACATACCAGAAGTCATTAGACAAGGGATCAAACAAGTCAGGCCAACTCGTCTTCATGTCTGGGAGCAGGTCCTGAAAACATACAAGCAAAGGCATGTGTTGTTTTATTCATCACTAAAAGGTCTAAAGCATAGGTGTCAAACTCTGGCCCGCGGGCCAAATTTGGCCCACAGCCTAATTACATTTGGCCCGCGAAGCCATACCAAATTACTATCAGAGCTGGCCTACTGGTATTATACAGCTAATATATATATTGTTTAGTATTAAGCTTTGCTTGTTCCTTATTCAGTTTTTTAGCAAAATGTGTTTGAGTCCATAAGAAAAGATTCATTCTTATATCTGGAGGAATAAATATATTTCAGTAAATATTAACGTTAGCCCGCGACTTTGTTCCAGTTTTGAATTTTGGCCCACTGTGTATTTGAGTTTGACACCCCTGGTCTAAAGTATAAAAACAGGAGAAATTCACCTTTTCAAATGGTTTCTATGCTTATTTGTATTTTTTTTAGTTTTGGGTGCTTCACTTCAAAACAGCTATTTGGAGACTTGTGTATTCATTTCATGAACTAATTCCAGCTTTTTTTAATATATGCAAACTGGTATTTAAGCTTGTGTTATATTATCTTCTGTGAGTTACACTCACCTAAGAAAAAATATATTTAGAAAAAGACTCTGAATAGTGTTTTACCTCTATTTCGGAAGAGTTGAAATGCCATGAAGAATTGCAGAAAGCGCCACCATCTGGCCTGAAAAAAGAAAGATTCAAACTTCATTCACTCACAGAAAAAAGGGGATATTGACGCAAACAAATAAACAAAACAGAAACAAACAAACATAATTCAGCCAAGCAATAACAACAGTGGTATTGAATGGTTTGGCCAAAGATTTCATTTTTTCACCAAATAAAAAACCTCATTATTCACTCAATATATACAGTATGGTGGAAAACATATAATACATCCTTGTAATCAGGAATGTATTACACACACACACACACACACACACACACACACACACACACTTACCAGAATCCATGTAGTGTCCACTGGCTAATGTTGCTTTGACAGTGCTCCATCTAAAATATATAAACATTTATTTAGACAACTCTAATAATCATTCCACATCGGAAACTGAAACCACGTATTCAACGTATATACACAGTCAGGAACTTTGATGACTGATGAAATGAGGAACCCCTTTAAAGCTACAGTGTGTGTGATAAGTTGAGAAGTTGATTTGTTTTGTTGTTTTTTTAAGGTCATTTGGGGCCTGCAGTTTGTTGTGTTGTTGCGCTGTATCTTTCTTTGTAGTGGTGGATTTTTATTGCTTCCATCTTCAGTGTACATAAACGAGAGCAGCCAGAAACGCGTCTAGGGCAAACTGACATCCTGAGCAAAATGCCTAAATAACAGTACAACTAATCGAGGGTCATCGATGTTACCAAATCAGACATGCCCTTCTGACACAGTCGTGTATGTGCCATAAACCCTTATATAACACCCACAGACATGCTCAGTCAGAGAAGTTCACAAGACAGAATAATTACCAGGAAAAGTGCTTTCAAAAACCACAAAAAAGGGGATGTTCATTTTGTGTCGTCAGTTGTGGTAACTGCGTACTTGTGATCACAATGAAACTCTTACTTCGACAAAGGAGAATCTCAACACGTCCGACCAAATAGCTCGCAAAGATATCACATGATATTTGAGAACTGCAAGCTCAGTTTGTTCACTTTGCATGATAATAATTAAGCACGTTTTGAAGCTCCTACGACCAAATAAATAAATAAATATACAAACAAATGCCAAAGACTCAGATGTTGTGAATACTTAACAGGATTGCATAAAAAAAGCTTCAAATTAACTGCAAATAGCTTAAGACAAATTACAGAGCTATCAGGAATTCACTATCCTCGTATTTATTTCCAGATAAATATGAACTCTTAGGAATGTTTCAGGTCAGTATTTATGCACAAATTTACAATTTTTGAATGCAACTGTACCCTAGTACATGGTGCACTTTTCCATAAAAGCTACATCTACCTCATAAATCACACATAAATCTACTAAAGAATGACTTGAAATGAACAAAATCTGCCTTTTGGAGACTCAGTTCAAAGCTTGACAATAGAGATGCAGTGGGATATGAGAACTGTTCTGAGGTCTGTCCTAAAGGAAGTCAACATACCCAGGATAACTTTCTGTTATCTGGTTTCACTTCCCCTAACACTAACACTCCACTTCTTCGCACGCTTTGAGGTGAAGGGACCAGAGGCAGCAGCAGCAAAAACATCGGACAGCAGCAGCAGCCCAAGCCTCATAGTCACATCATGTCCTGCTTGCCACCCACACTCGACCCCCTCCAGTTCACATACAGAGCTAACAGATCAACTGAAGATGCCATTGCTACAACGCTCCACACCACCATCTCTCACCTGGAAGTGCAGGGCCGTTACGCCAGGCTGCTCTTTGTTGACTTTAGCTCTGCTTTCAATA
>NW_024582372.1:2130629-2182329 GCF_018398535.1 Haplochromis burtoni
GTGTCGTGTTGTGTTATATGTAGTGCCGACGTAGGACAGTTTTCCAATTTCATTGTACTACTGTACTATGTATGACTGTGCAATGACAATAAAGAGTTATCTTATCTTAATACTCAGGCTGTGATCACATGAAGGTGGCCATTAACTTGATAAGCTGACCCAGGTTTTACAGTCTATTTACAAGTGCATGAACGGGGTGGCATTGGCACCAATCACGATCACAAACACGGACAGGCTGAGTCTACAAAGGAGAGTAAAACTAATAGAAATGTATGATGAGGTTAAAGACAATGCAGACTGAGTATAACACAGCTCACCAATCAGCAGGATTACAATTACAATGTCTAATTCAAAAAATGAGCTGTGGAGTAGTATAGTATTAATTCTTTGAATTTTTTAAACTTCTGCATCATTACTGTGACCCCTGTCCCCTCAAAATAAATAAATAAATAAATTAATAATAATAATAATAACTTGCACAATAAATGTTTAAGGAACAAATTGCACAAATATGGCTGATGGGATACAAATGAAAAAAAAATCATACAGATTATAATATTATTTTCATTTTTTAAATAAAAGGACTTTTCTAGCAATTGTTTCAAGGGCTTAAGGTGCAGTTGTGGTAAAACTGTTTGCAGTCAACACGAGAAAGTCATTGTGTTATGTTGTGTCTACGAGAGCTTTATTACTGATCTACCGATGAAGAAAAGACTTCAGCTGCTACTGAAAAACTAGAACACGTTCTGTATCATGTTAGATACATAGTGTTACCCAGGTAAGAAGTGATACTAACCCTGTGTTTTCATAATACTGACCTTGAAACTACTTTGATAAGCTTGAATCAAACCCAGCATACTTCAAATGTTTTGGAAAGGAACCAAAAACTAAGAATGGAACAAGTGAAATATGAGGCACTTGGCATTAAATAATGACACTTTAAATTAAAAAAAAAGTCAGTCAGCAGAGTTCAATCTGGGTGTGGCTGCCATGAGCGCACTTTTTCCTTTTTTATATAAGGTTGCTTCACTTGGAAGACAGGAACTGGTTCTGCACAACTACAATAACTAAAGGGCAATGATTTCATTAATTATACAAACTCACCGAACAGAAAGTGGTTGGCCAGTGATGGGTGAGGATCATTTTGGTCCACATGTGTCTGAAATATAGAAAGATTTCTTAAAAAACAAAAACCAGGAAAACAAATTCAGTCTATCGTTACATAAACCTATACGTTCTAATGAACCACCTCCTAAGTGTTTGTCTGTACTTACTTGGATGAAATTATGAAAGATGAGGACATGGTTAGGACCAGGCATATCAATAAGGGGTAGCAGAGCCTCATGGTTGTCCTAAAATAAAATAGCAGGTTAGTCAATAAATGGCAGCTTATATGTAAAACTAAACATCTACATTACATTTTACATATACAGTGTGGAATCAGTAAGCACGCAGCTTTGTGGATTCTGATGAAAATATGTAACTGACACACACAAACAATCAAAAAGCACAAAATAAGACAAAAATATTATCCCGGCAGTTTTTCTGTCGCTCTTCAAACAGATATAAAATGCTGTTTAAATAACTTCAAAGTTTCACAAACGTATTAACTGGGCCTGTTTGGACAGCTACTTTAATATCTGTTTGTTGTTCCTGGTATGAAAAATACAGTCGACAGAAATGTCTATCAACACAAATATTGTTAAAAAAAGTATATATACACACACACACACACACTTGTGGGTCTTTTATTGACTCAGTTTACCTATATGTGAAACTATTCTGATTAAGGGAACAACCTTGCCCTCAGACCAAACAAAACATTTGGAAGCCCAATGTAAAATCGTCTGGAGTCACTGCTGTTGTTAAGGAAATAAAGAAATGGCGACAGAGAACTTTTAACGACCCTTTTACTCGGTGTGATTAGATTGTTTACGGTACTAGTTCACATTAACCAAAATTAGCTACAGTAGATGCATTTGCAAAAACTATAATCCTAGCTATCGACGTTTAAAAACAATCATTTAGCGTGAAACGCCCGACTCTTTTATGTCAGCAAAAAGATCGTATTACACACACATAACATATTTTTAAAATCTCTCACCTTGCGTCAAATACGTCACAGCCGAAACTCGCAATAGTTCTCAAATGTGAAACAGTTTCCCGAACAAATAGCTTCTGTCGGTTAAAGTACTTCACACGGTCCATAACCGACAGCCCATTGTTTGTTGTTTATGTTCCACATCGCGTCACTACCTACCTGTTCACTTAGCCAATCAGAAGCGATGCTCCGCTCATGCGTCATCACGCAGCAGAACCGGTGGCTTCATTTATTCTCCGGAGTCTGCCGGTGATATTTTCAAATGTGGTGCGTTGATTCAACAGTGTACAGACGTCCCTATCCTCCAGTCAAAAATATGTTGAATATATCGTCGTCATATTAGAATCACTGTACTAAAGTATTACACAGTCATTAGCATTACAACTTTTTCTGCCTCAGTGTTAACCATGAGGTTGATCATTGAGCTAAAGCGAAGACAAAACAGAAAGAAAGAAAAAGAAATATAGGCATATTTTGAGTTTGTACAGACACGTTTTACGGATATTATTGAGACAAAAATCAAAACAAGAACACAAAAATGAATTATTCAATCTGAGTCATTTTATTTTCTTTAAAACATATTTCTTGACAGCCTGGTGGATTGAATATGCGTGCTTATGCTAGGCTTAGAAAAAAACCGGGGAGTTTACTTCACATGTCATTTGCGACTTTGTACATTGACATCTGCTTGGGATTTTTTGACAAGTTGGCACCAGCTATGCAGAACACGAAAACGGAAGCGTGTGACAGCTAGTCTGCGGATTAAAAAGCCCAGAGTGAACACGCGAGAAAGCTGATTTACTCTGTCAGCACCAATTAATGCATGTTTTCAACAGAAATTGGTCAGTATTGGCAAAACTGTCTTCAACATAAAGTAGGTTAAATGTACTGTATACAGTACGCTTCTCCTGTTACTTTTCACTTAGCATCTAAATGAATGGGCCAGCCATAATAAATATGAGGCCCCATTATTAGCCAGTGTGTCAAACTAAAGGTATGGAAGGAACATTTCTAATTTATTTCACTCTTGTCTTTTCAGGCTGGCTGTTAAAAAGTATTTTCCATCATAAACAGAGCCTGATTAGACTCCATATGTCTGCACTGTCTGTTTTTAGCTTTCAAAATCTGTTTTTCAGCCTCAGTGTTAACCATGATGTAGCAAAATGATCAGGGAGAGTATAGTACTAAATAACCAACAGGGGGCTCTTTTCCTACCACAAAAGCTTATGGTTTTGTTTTTACCCCCAGCACCACCACACAGATAGACACAGACACGCACACTTTTTTTCTGTAATTTCTAGACTATACTTAAGCCATTCTACTTAACTAGATGAGTCACAGAATATTTAAACAGTTATTATTATTATTTATACTGAACCATGGCTTTAGAGATTAGAGGTCAGGATAAAGGGTATTATTGACTGTCTGCTTGACATGGTGATATGTAATAATATTGAAAAAAGCAAGGACTGGTCTTTGGGAATTCATCTTTTTCATGAAGAGTTTAAAATTAAGGATTATGAAATTTGTTTGTTGCACAGGTCAGTTTTTCTTCATTTCAGGAGCTGCTGATTGATAGAAAAATTTGACCCCTGCAAATAGAACTTGTTAAGAACAGCATCTCTCCGGAAAGCATTAATCCCCAGTCACATCAATTTTAAACTGACTAGGTGTTTGTCTAAATCAGCTTTTCTTGTACTCTCATCTTTTGTTTGGCGTATTCATTCTCCTGTCTATGTCATCAGCACCACGTGAAACCACAGCCATGCCTCCCTCTCCCCGTCTTCCCTTTTTCCAAATGTGACTTATGCTGTCCTCTCATGTGATTTTGTCTCAGATGTGAAATGTGTTTCAAAGCTCCTCCACTGTGTCAGGAATAGTCAAGCTGTAACTGTAGCTATTTTTATAAATAGACCCTGGCCAAAGTTCAGCATGTGGCACAGTGTCTTAAGACATTTCTCAGCACAGAATGGTGAAAGACCTTAGAGAGGGTCTAGTATTAACTAATATGCAGCTAGATTTAGATGTAGCTATAAACTCATGATCCACCGTATCCAGCCATTGTAATACAGAATTTAAATCTGTTTTCCTCAGTTTGAGTGTGCATGTTTTAAAAGCTCTATAATGATGCATACAGTGACACATTTTATTATTCATTAACATGTTATTGTGGCATGGTAAAACTCATTAGTTAAGTGCTACTTGAAAGCTCTCCATACTGCTGTCTAGTCTGTGGGGCTAAAAGTGCTGCTGGTGAAAGTGTGGTATTGCCCCCCCTCCCAAAACATAGCATCACTGTTGTCAGATTCTCTGCATTGTCTGTGTGCTCTCGTATACTTAAATAACTCATTATTAAGCATGCACCATTAATTTGGAATACCAAAAACAAATCGGTTGGCTTCCATTACAAAGTGTAATGAATAAACTCTATTATTCAAATAGTTTACTGGTTCCAGTAATTATGAGTCTTGAAGGATACTGGTTATATATAGGCAGCTCTGTCTCCTTTTAAGGCCTCACGGAGAAGCAGGTGGGGAACAGTTGAAGACGGGTGGTGGTTTTGTTGGCCCTGTACTTGGTTTAGGCTGACTCCCTGTGGATTCAGCTTGACAGCCGAAGTCGCTGCAAAGGGAATCTCAAGGGGTAAGAAAATCAATTTTAAATTCAGTTTTATGCTCCTCTCTCCTCTGGATCTGCAGCTTTGTTTCAAATCCAAGTATAGCTGGTGGGATCAGTGGGATGGCATAGAGAGAACAGACCGAGGCACAGCCAAGAGATGTTTCTTGCTCCTTAGTCAGAGCTATTAATGATACTCAATGTGATGAGTGATACTATATATTAATTTCATTTTATTATGAATATTAATTACTGCATTCGCGATATGTGGTGATTCATTTGGCGTGAATGAGTGACCAACAGAGGGCTGTCTGTCGGTGTGCAACGCTTGGACTTTAAATGTGTTGGTTTCATGTATACTTGAGCTCATTTATCCGCTAACAAAGATTATGCCTCAAGTTAGAAAATGTACAAGCGCTTGAGCCAATGTTGAGCTACTGTATTGTTGCTACCACTAGTTTTGCATCTAGGTAGAAGTGTTTATGGTCAGACTGGAGAAATTCAAAGGCTTGCATTGTTCTGACTGAGATCTATAAAGTTTTACAGCTACAATTGAGATGTTTGGGTGTTACGTGAGGTAACACCCACAGTATGTTTGCTAATACCAAATAGTCAGACAGTTACAGTAAGACTGTGGTTACCCATTTCAGGGAAAATATAATGACTGTAAAAGGGCAAAATACGAGTGATGGACATAAATAAAATATTGTGCTTCATTATTCAAATGAGAACGATTATTTTTGCTGTCTGGGGATAGAGGTTGGAGGCAAGGGTTTTGTTTTGTTCTTTTACTGTGGCTGACTTTCTGCTTGGAGGATCGCTTTGGGCCAATAGAAGTGATGCATACAGTGACACTGAATCTTAGCAGTGTGTTTCAAAGACATGGAAGTAGAAATGTTTTTGCCGGTGCAGCACGTCTCAGTTGCCTTCAGGGAGGGAGGCTGGGCCGCAGTATCGCTTCACGTTTCATCTGACCTTATTTCTGGTCCCTGAGGACTATGAGGTGATGCAAGGCAGTTATACTCCCCTGTGTGTGTGGATGATGTAAGACAAAGCTACTGTATTCTCTTGCCTTGAAGTCCACATCTACTCTGTTTATATGAAACACACAACAAATGAAAAGGACTTCAGATTATACACGAGACATTTCCTGAAATGTTCTTAATAATGAACGTTTTAAATAAGCTGGAGCCAGACAGCCGTAAGCAGCATGCACATAGTTGATGACACATTTAAGGATGCTGAACTGTCAGTGATACGTTTGTATGGCAACATTTTCTTTTTCTGTGTTTTTAGTGTCAGTTTTTACGTCCCTATCATCAATAATGGATTAATGCCGTGCTGTCTTAGTCACGTTACAGTAACTGGCTTCCTTTTTGTCTAATTTATTCAAATTATATTTATTGGCAATTGTTAAACACACAAGCCATTACTGCTATCAAACTGGTACCACACTCTTGGCTGCAGCTGTGCTTCAGTTGCTATTCTTATCCATACTTGTCCATGCCCTTTGTTTACATTTGTGCCCGTGTGTTCCATCAATATAGTGTCATCTTGTCAGTCCTGGAGCCGACAGTCAGCTATGTTTATGAATTTGGATGTCGGGGGAATAATGCAGACTTCAAGTTTCCAAAGTTTAGGAGTGTTTTTTTTTCCTTTTAGGGTCGAGTAAATAAAAACATCATGCTGAAATGTAATTGGAAATGACTATTTTCAAAATTTCAAGCATCTCTTCAAGAATCGTTCAGTGTTTGTCTTTGTGATTGTATGCATCAATCTTGTAATGTGTGGTGCTGGTCCAACAGGTCAATATCTACGGCATCATCATGTCAGCGTGGATCAAACGTGGAAGTTACAACCATGAATACCACCACAAACAGAGCCAGTATGTGGTTAAAGAATATAGCAGGTACCAAGAGACTCTGTATTATTTATAGTTTTAAGTTACTTAAATTGTCCTAATAATATTACTAATATTAGATGTGTAACAGTAGTAAGGTTTTGTACAACTAAACCTGCAAATGAAGCCATGTAAGCAACAGACGGACTAACCAACATAAAGACTCTGAGGTGGTTAGTAAAAGCTTTATGAAAAGATTTCATACTTGATTAAGGAACTCCTATGAGTAAGGAGGATTTTTCATTGTAATTTTCTTGTTAACTATATGGTGAGTTTCCTAAATTTGATTAGGTTTGATAGTGTAAATGAATAAAAAGGCTGCTACTGTAAAATCTGTCCTTAAATTAGTGATTTTTCATATTATTAGTTACCATTTCTGTTTTCATGTCTGCTTGTGTGTATGTGTGACTCAAAAAAGAGTACGAACAGGTACTCTGGTTGCTTTGTTCATTCTTTACTGAAACTATTTAAAAAGATTTATTATTTCCATTCCCTACTTATACTCAAAATTATATTATTTTAGATAAAACAGCCATTCCAGGTGCATTTATACCACTAAAAACAGAAGAGATGCATGAATATGTTCCCTTTCCTTCCTCATATGTTTACCCAATCTCCTTTAAAGTGCACCACAAAATTTGCATGTTTAGCTATTTTAAGGCAAATCTCTGTGTGACACAAATACTAAGAGTCACTCCCGGTCAAGGTCAAGGATAGACTCATCTCCCTGACTTAAAATGCTGCATTGCTGCTCCTGCCCCAGATGGCAGATCACCGTACCAACTGTTGTTTGTTGCTGCCAGCTTTCAAGATCCCCTTGACTTTAGGGGCTGAAGGGCACTTCTGGTGGCAGTTGTGGAGTTACTTTTTGTCTGAAGGGTTTTGTTTTGTTTTTTTGAACAACAGCAATGAACAACACTGCTATGGAGTATCCATAATGTTATATACAAATAATATTACATCAGACTTTAGCCAGGATCTTATATATTTGGCAAATAAACTGCTAAAAGTGAGAGTTGTGCAATGGCTGTGTGATTAATCAAGATCTAGGCAAGTTTAAAAAAAAAATACACACAAAAAAACTGCAGGTGTCGAGCAGTGAGGTGATAATCTGTAATTTGCCCTCTGTACAGTGTGACTCTTAAGACTCTGACAGCCGTGATCACACTGCCAGAGGGGTCATAGATTCACAGATGAGTGTATGTTGATGGCCTGTTTATAGCTTCCTGTTTAAGGTCATGTTTAGTTGTCTTTCCCCATCCTGCATTATTCCCATAATTATTGCCTGTGTTTCAGGGACATAAACTGGGAAGCATGCATAAAATAAGTTAAGGCTAAAACCTTTCATTCTGTAGTATTATTATAGCACTATATTTATGCTCACATTTCAGGAAGTGCAATGTATGTTTGGTAGGTCAGTACTGATTAATGAGTAGAAACATGCACCATGTCCCACAGTATGGACCAAATACTATGAGGCATTTTTTAAATTACAGCTGGGAAGCCAGTGCTACTTACTGTAAGAGGTTTTTTGGCAGGGATGGTCCACATCTCAAAGTAACTGATATCTTTATTTATTTTATATTAGATGCTCAATTATCAGCTTACAGGGCTCAGGTTTATCATGGTTTTAGGAAACTGACTTATTTTTGTCATTGTCTTTAGTTCTGAGGCGATGGAGGAAAGATATGAGCACAAAACAAAAACCCGCATCCAGGAAGTGGTAAGAATCTTGTAACTGTTTTAATCAAGACTTCTATATTCGTTGTTTAACTGTCCTGTGGATTTTATTAATATTAATGCTTTATAGTACAATGGATTTTAAAATGATCTGTCATATACTGGTCTTATTGTTTGCCTGTCTAGGTAAGAACAAAATTGGATGACAAATATGTGCGTGAGGAGCCCATGATCAGGGGACCAAAGTTCCTGGTCCGACTCAGATCCCACATGGTGTTTGAAAACACTCCAGTCAAAATCTTCTGTACTGTTGAGGGCTTCCCCATGCCTGTTGTAAAATGGTAAGTCTGTCTCTACGTGATTTGTTGACTCTGACTGTCACTGTGGTCTGTATAAAATGAACTTACGTAATTTAAAAAAACAAAACAAAACACCCATGCATCCAGGAGATGTAGCTTCTGACACTGAAAATCCATGATTAAGTTAAAAGTTCCCACTGTCGATATACGACTTCTTATTTGTTAGTTTTCTTTCCATATTTTGCTACATTGTAGTACAAACCAACCACTACATTTTTGACTATTACGCTTAAGTCAGTATGCTAGCAATGGTTACTCCACTGTGTTTGTGACACACACATCATTTTCTATGTATGGGCATGGTTGTTCTTTCATTGCTGTTTCACAGTCACTGGGAGTTCACATGCCAGTTAGGCATCAACAGACCTCTGTGATGGATGCTGAGAATCTTCCTCCTCATCTCAGGAAGGTTTTGAATAATCCCTGTAACACAGTTTATGACCTGTCTAAGGAGGAGTGACTATGCCATGGGCCCAGGGTTTGCCTGGTATGAAATGAGAATGCTCTCCTCATGGGCCTTGTCATAAGTGCTCTCATGTGCATATCTTAGGCTTATTCATGACTTTGCATTCCAGCAGCAGATGGCTATGAATCAACATTGAGGACAGCATATTAAGAAAACAACAAACGTAAAATCACCGAAGTCTTCATTCAATATAGACTGTAGACATTTGGCTAACGCCTTATTCCCCGTAAACCTATTTAAGGGATAGCATTGTCTGCTCTAGTACAGACTGTAATAGCAGATTTCAGAATCAGAATACTTTATTAATCCCTAATAAAATTATGTATGTATGTATTTGACAGTCTTTTAATGCTGCTGCATGTGCAGCATGTATGGCCAGTAACTTGGCTGTCCTCATAGCGATCTTGAGGAAATAGACGATCAGGATTTACAAGTTTCTACTGATTTGCATTATCACCTCACTCGCAGTTGTGCTCATAGTCTGGTCTTTGTGGAGTCAGTCACTCGGCTAGATGAGACAGTCCGCAAGATATTTAACAACACAGTCTAATATAATTAATTACTATCCAACGTGAAAGATCTTTTTAAATTAGTGTTTGGACATAAATGTTGACATTTGCTTCTTGCCGTCTCAAATTGCACCAAAATAAGGCAGGAAGCACAGTTAAGGTCAAAAAATTCTTGTGGGTCAGTTTCTGATTGGATCTTCAGTTCACATCACATGCTGTGGGCATCAAGCTGTGTTTTTTTATGTTTACCGCTGATCTTAATGCTGATGCAGACATGAGAGTTTTGGCTCTCATGAAGTGTCATTCCCAGCTTTTTGTCTGTTGTGGTGAGGCCAAACTACAAGGTAAGAAGATGAAAAGGAAGCCAGTTTTTCAGGGTCACAGGTTTCCATAAAATCCCAAGAATAAACGTAAAAGACCATTTTGTGGTCTTGTGGATACATCATTGCATTCATACCTTTTATTACTCAATGCTTCATGAAGATAGCTATTGTTTTGCTCAATTTTAGGTATAAAGATGGAATGATCCTGGACTTGTCTTCTGGAAGATATCTGGTTGAAGCCAAAGGTGGAATCCACTCCCTGGAGATCCCAAGGTACATTAAGTTCAATAAAGGTTAGAGTTTTTGAACATATTTTTATTTATCTGCCACCAATTTACTAATAGCAGTCATCTCATGGGATTTTATATTGTAAGGTAAAGACCCCAAAAGAGAAGAAAATCCAATAATACAGCAGTCCAGCACAATAATGGGAAAAACGTTTCCCACTATGGTGCATCTTTCTCACAAAGGACTTTTCCTTTGACTTGGAACTTTAAGAATGGGTCACAATCTAAAACTCCCGTCTCTTTCTGTCCATGTCTGTACATCTTTCTCCCTCTCCTTGATGTTACTTTTTTAAATCTACATTTTATAAGACATCCCAACTTTTTTGGAAATGGGTTGTAGTTTGCTTGTACTTGTCTGCTTCTATGTTTTCTTAAGATGAAGTGCACTGAGTTACAAGGCCACTGGTCTCACTGCCCAAATATCGGGATTAAGAATATGTAGCGAGCCATTGGAAATCTCCTCCTCCTTAATTCTTTCAAGCCCCATGCACAAAATTAGATCAGAGATGTTTACCGTCTGTCACCTGAAGGTGTGGGCGGGCTGTGTAGTTAAAGTCAGGGGACTGGAGCTTATCCTACTCTCCCTCCAGTCTGTGGAAGCTCAGCTGTTCAAGTGCTGACCTCAGTGGTACGTGATACTCTGGGAATCTTTCAGGCCACCGCTGTTTCCTTACTTACACACTGTACAGCCAGCAGTTAATACTCCTTGGAGAAAAAACACCCATGAAGCACATCATACTCTTGAGTACTGCATTCTTACCATGACTTATGACTTTTTAAAATAGCTAAATAATTAAAATAACAGTTACCGCAAAACTTTAGCATGGCATTAAGCAGGGTTAGAAATAGACAGCAAGAAGTTATGTTATGTATAGACACCTCACGAGTCCTACACCTATACACTGTATAGCTTAAGTTATTTGCGACTTAATGAGAGTACATTCGCTGTTCTCCCCCACATTACTTCTGCAATTTATGCTAATAACATCCTCTTTCATGACTATATCAGTTTATTAATTTGTCAAGGGGTCAAAGTCTCATGTCACATGCTAAAGGTGTGACATACGATTGTGGAAAAGTGAGCGATATGAGCAGAAACAAAAAGACCACTTAAGTTTTGCAACTTGCCAGAATGGCCAAAGATCTGTAGCTACACTGCTCTAAAGAAAACAAATCCAGTAACCTCTATGTAAATATAACGTAGAGAAAGCTTAGCAGACACAGTGTTTGTGATGAACTGCATTGCAGCTCTAACATATTGGCAGATTATAAAATCCGCCCACACAGAAGATACAATTAACCCCCTGCCCTGTGGCCTTGTTTCCAACTCAAAGGACTATGCACTGAGTATTCTGCAAGCATTACTTTGTTTGTCAGGTGAGATTTGGCACATGGTGTTTCCTAAAAGGAAAGCTGTGGGTCTAAACCAAAACATTCTCTGAATAAGTAAACCAAGCATTGTTAATTGAAGTGTGAATGGGGCTTTACACAATCTGTGCTCTGTCTTCTCCACTGCTGATTATCCCTGGCAACATGAAGCATTCATGTGGGGAATAATTGCTCATTTGGTGAAGTGGATTCATATATGCTGTTGAAGAAAATGCACAGTGGCAATGTGTCAGTAGAGAGCAGTTAGTCCTGTCAGGGCAGATCTTCTAATATGTAGCTCACCTGCTATTTAGGCAGTTTCGGTAATTTCACAGATGACTGTAAAATCCATAAGATTGCCATGAAGTCCCAGAATTTAGCTAAGTAGCCTATGCTAAGTATGACACAGTGCTCAATCACCATTTCGTTTATGCTCTAATCTGTTGCAATCTGTTGGGAAATCTTTTGATCAAAATGCAACCATTTTATGTTTATTCTGTGTTCCAGATGCTCAACTGATGATACAGCTCAGTACACTGCTATGGCTGTAAACCTCCATGGACAAGCCTCCAGTCAGGCCTCCATTATTGTGAAGAGTAAGCCATTCAATCTGATAACCAGAGGCTTTAAGTGTAAAGCAATGGACGTGCAACAGGGTTGCACACGCTGACTCTCATACACACACAAGCCAACCCCCAAACTCTAGACCAGATGCAAGAACGTAAACATTTGTTTATAGTTTAGTGTTGCTAACTGACTTAGCCAAAGTACCAAAACACCCCAAGTCTGCCACCCATTCGCACGATCTACCACTCTTTTGCTACGATCCATAGCTTGCCTCAATCGACTCAATAAAGACTTTGTGAAACCAGTGCTATACTTGTGACACTGAGAGGTTAACTTACATCAGGGACTGTACACTTGACAAGGTGTACACAAACTCTTGATATGGAGCAGGCAACATGCCCAGACCAATCAGAAGAAACCACAGTGATGTGTGAGCAAAAGCGCCGCTTGTACTCCATAAATCAAATTCCAGTAATTATTTAATTGATGCTGCCTCACGATCATATGCTATGCCTCCAAGCAGAGAATATCCAACTTCCTTTGGTAATGATATTTCAAGTTGGGTTGATAACACTTTTGTGATTATTGTGGCAAATAACGATGAGACTGATTGCTGTAAGCAAAAAGGGAACTCTGTGACAGGAACTAGGTCTAACTAGGAAACCATGGACGTGGTTTTACAGTAGCAACCTATTAAGCACAATAATCGAAATACAATCACACCCCAAATCATAACCCACTATTCTCTAAATAGGAAGGCTAATTCACTATGGGACCATATGTTACAAAATCAACCCTAATTGTGCAAAACAGGATTTAAAACTAGCAAATTAAATCATAACTTAAACTTGGGTTAACATTTGTGTCACTTCCCCAATAAACTTCCATACAATCAGACCCCCCACCCAACACAGACACACACACACAGACCACAGGATTCTCCTTTTGCTGACTTTGGCTTCACTTCTGAGACTAGAGGCTACTTCACAAAGTGTCTATACCTACAGCTGAGTGTTTACTATGAGGAGTTACTTGTGCAATTAGCAACATTTCAACAAATTTCATGTAGGGTTATTTTACAATAAATGTTATTCATAAAAAAAGTAATCATATTTAGATGAATCATACAAATCTGTAACTGCACATCTGTATTATTTCAGCTGGCTGTTGCTGCCAATCACACACAACGTTTACTGTTTTTTGTTGTTTTTTTGTGCAGGATTCAAGCAGGAGGAAGAGTCCTGTTCATATGCATGGCTGCCTTATGAAGGTAGGCAAAGTAATTACCTCCAGAGAACATCAGCACTAGATTTTAAAATACTCATAAATTACAACTGTAATACAATTCTATCATTTAATATGAGTTAACATAATATTCCTCTATTCTCCTTTCAAAAGAGCGTGTGAAGCAACATGCTGTTACCACCAGTTCTACTATCTCTTTCATGTTATCTCTCTTCTTTTCCCCAGCTTCTATGCTACCAAAGATCCATTACACTAAAATCCACATTACTTTTTTGGAGATGTTTGGACCAGTGTTCGCTACCGAGGGTGAATCTGCCACCCTTTCTGCTACCATGACCCTGGAGCCCAACCTGGCAAACCTACAGCCTGAGGCACAGTGGTACAGAGATGGTAATTGATATAAAATAGCACTTTATGATACAGTAATTACCCTATAATTGCTAGTAATATATGCTAAATGCCACAGTGACTGCCTGACCCAATCTAGCCGACATGCAGCCAGAGGCACAGCAGTGGAAAAATTAGAAAATGTTATGGACACTATTTTTATTGCCTATTAATTATACCAAAAGCAGTTAAGTAGACTCAAGTAATATCACCCCAAATTTGTGAGCCGTTTCATTTGCTACGTGTGTGCCTGAGGTATAAAAGAAAATTCTAGCTTATTTTTGTTGTATGCAGAAAGGCTTTATTTACTCAAACTTGATGTTTCATTATTTTAGCATTTTATAGTTGAGGTTCATAAGAGTTATGCGGTGAAGCTGAGTCAATGAGCCTGTCTCATTTTTCCTAGACACTCGTCTGTTTGACTCTAAATGGGTGAAGATTGAAACTGGTAGAGGATTCAGCAAACTGACTCTTCCAAATCTCTACAAAGATGACGAGGGTCTCTATACCCTGCGCATGGTCACTAAAGGAGGCACCGCAGCACACAGCGCCTTTGTCTCAGTCGCAGGTAAGATGAGCCAAGCGTTGGACTGGATAAGATTAACGTATTTCTAAATCCAGTTTGGAAACTGGAGCTTAGATTTTATGAAACTGATACGGTTTTGCTGTCAACATAATACTTATTCTACTAACTGCTAATGCTAATTATTATTGCTTCTTATTTCTTATGAATAATGTGATTATTAAAACAATGCACGTCATCACTTCCTGTCTAGATGGTCCTCCTCCAGTCCCTGCTGCACCTGGTGCTCCTATGGACATCAAGATCCATGATGCCAACAGAGACTATGTCATTGTGTCATGGAAGCCTCCTAATACAACTACAGAGGGTCCAATCCTGGGATACTTTGTCGACAAGTAAGAGTTACTGGTATAAACGCCATAAACAGATAAACTGGCCAGCATAAAGACAAACTAATTACTTTAAGTAATCCTATTGAGCTTACTTGAGTATCAAATTACTGTTTTTTTGTCTCAAGGAAGAGGGGCAGTCCATGTTCTCTTTATTGCACATAAAATACACAGCTGCTTTTGTTTATTTCTTCTGTCGCTCATATTTTAACCTAAACAGAGCAGGAATGGGCATGCTCTGCTACCTATTGGCTGCTTTTCATTCTTTTTCAATCTGCATTTTTTTTGCTTAGGAAGCTCTTTTCCTGCTTATGTCTTTTTTTTTTGTCTAGCATCATAATGAACAGATAATTTCAGCACAAGTGCTTTCAGTGAGGCTCCAACAGGTACACTGTTCTGATCTCATATACCAATCAGCATTTTTTAATAATATGGTAGCATACACAAAACATAAAACATCCATTATAAACTTGTATACATATTACTCTTTGCAATAGTTACATGTTTATAATGACTCCATGCCATACCAGTATTTTGTCAGATCTTTCTATTTGCATTCATTTCATTAACTCTGCGACATTC
This sequence comes from Haplochromis burtoni, assembly GCF_018398535.1. Lineage (NCBI taxonomy): Eukaryota > Metazoa > Chordata > Actinopteri > Cichliformes > Cichlidae > Haplochromis > Haplochromis burtoni. The sequence goes on from NW_024582372.1 coordinate 2,145,932, forward strand.
TCATCTTTTCTCTTCTTAGATGTGAGGTTGGAACTGAAAACTGGACCCAATGTAACGATCACCCCATAAAGATCTGTAAATATCCGGTGTCTGGGCTGTTTGAAGGGCACTCCTTCTACTTCAGAGTCAGAGCTGTTAACTCGCATGGAATCAGCAAACCTTCTCGTATGTCTGATCCCATCACTGCAATGGACCCCACTGAGTTTGAGAGGCTTCACGGTGGGTTTAACTACACTAATACAGAGAAATGTCTAAGCTCACCTTAAAAATACAGTGTTTTGAAGTTTTGCCATGTGTCATGTTGTCATTATTGTAGTCACTGTTGTTTGAAATTATAACCGTCTTCTTGTTTCTTGCTAAACAGTTATTCATGTAGAATTACAATCAGCCCTGATTTAAAGCACATAATAAAAAACACATTATGTAACTAAATTATGTCATATTGTACTTATCTCATGCTTTTATTTGGGGGCAGGTTAGACTTGTAAAATACACACTAATCAGTCTATTTTATAGCATTAGATACAGTACATGTTCAGCTCCTATATAAACAACAAATTTGTATTTAAAATGATCTCAAAAAAAGGTCAGTATCAATCACAAACACATGATGATCATCTCATTATCTTCCTGTAGCCAAAAGGCTTGGAGGAAGACTGGATATCGTGTCTTACCATGACGAAGTTGAAGGTGGGTTTGAATTGAAGTTGATACATACATTCTGATGCTCTGTTTAAACTTCAGCAGGTTGTCTTGACCATGTCTCCAAGTTGAAATGCAATGAGTTGCTGACTGGTGATTGGCTGATTAGATATTTGTGTTAAGCAATTGAACAGATGTACGCAAGGAAGCGACTGGTTCATGTATTTGTTACGCCACATACAATATGTATTATATTTTTAACGTTTTCAGTCTTGTTTCTTTGTAGCTGAAGGAAAGCCTCCAGGTGTTCCATCAGGAATTAATGCCTCAGAAACAGACAGGACCTATGTTGTTTTGAGCTGGAAAGCCCCAGCGTACACCAGCAGCGCTCCCATGTGGTACTACATAGAAAAGGTAACAAACAATGTCATATTCTAATTCACTGACTTCCCCCTCAACAGTTGTTTATAGTTTGACGAAGCAGTAACAGCAGTTTTTTTCTCCTTTATATTATGCAGCTGCATTAACTTGTGTGCCTAAACTATTTTTACAGGTCTTCTGTATAACACATATAGAGACAAGCCTTGAAAAAATAAAATACATTTTTAAAATGTAAACAAACTTGCTTCCATGTCTCCGTCTCTCCACAGTGCATGGCAGACAGTGGCGCATGGCAGCGCGTTAACACCCAGGTCCCTATTCGATCTCCTCGTTATGCTGTCTTTGACCTGGCAGAGGGAAAACAATATAAGTTCAGAGTTTTGTCTGCCAACATTTATGGGACCAGTGCGCCATCAGAGCCAACTGGACCTATTCAGACTCAGGAACTCAAAGGTTTGCCTCCATTTTTCCTTTCCTGTTACACAGCAGTAGTGTTTATTATTACCAATTACCAGTTGCAACACCTTTAATTGTATTTCTGTGTTACTTCACAACAAAATGTGGTGTGGGTGATCTTCTGAACTGCTTACTACAAAAAGTTTTCAATATGTCAGCTGAGAGATTTGTTTCAAATGTTTCAAACATGAAGCTGACATAAAAATTATGGTCAGGTGTAAGAGGGTTGTGGTATAGATACTGAGTAGCAGCCACTTGAAAACCAGAAGAACCTAATATAAAGTATCCTTAATTGTAATTACAGTATTATGTAGCTATTTTGTTATTTATTTTTTAATCAATTGCAGGCGTACCATCCGCTCCTGGTCAGGTGATTGCGACAAGGGAAACAGACACCTCTGTCCTCATCCAATGGGCTCCTCCAAAGGAACCTAATAATTTGATTGGTTATTACATTGACCAGTGTGTGCAAGGATCCAAGAACTGGACCTCAGCCAATCACAAACCTCACAAGAACACCAAGTATGTTTCTAGCGACACACAAACACACGGTTGGGCTCAAAAATTGATTTTTTTTCTCTGGCTGCTTATTACACAATGGGCTTTGTGTCACGTTTGTGTCTCTTCAGGTTTGTGGTTAGTGGTTTGACCACAGGAGAAACCTACATGTTCCGCGTCCAGGCTATCAATGAGCTGGGTCTCAGTGATGAATCCCAGGAGTCAGCACCTTTGACTGTCAAGGCTGCCCTTAGTCAGTAATGCCAAATATTTGCTCACTACTGCAGATGTTAACCATGATAACTGCCCCAAACCTTTTCATTTTAAAGAATTAAAACTCAATACTGTTCTTATAGCCACCCCATCTGCTCCTTATGACATTGCACTGCTGTACTGCGACGGCCATTCAATGATCCTGAACTGGAAGAAGCCTCTTCGCTCTGGAGGAGCAAAGATCAAAGAGTATTATGTGGACAAAAGACGTAGCGGAACAACCATGTGGAGGGAGGTTCATATCCCACCAATCACAGAGAGAGTTTATAAGGTATTTGGACTCTTTTTATAACATTCAAACATCAAAACAAACAGAAGAGGGCCACAATTTTGCATACATACTTGCATACTCTTCTTATTATATATCACACAAAAGTTAAGATACATATTATTTTATTTGGGATGGTCTGATTATTTTGTGCAAAACTGGCCTGTTCATCTCTGAAAGTGGCATGTCCATTTTGTTTAAATTGATAATGATAACTAGGATTTTAGTTAACCATGTAACATTTTATTAAAAGGTGGAGAACTTGACAGAGGGAGCAGTCTATCAGTTCCAGGTTTATGGAGCCAACCTGGCTGGTCTTGGACCAGCGTCCAAACATTCAGAAGACCTTACATGTGATGCCTGGACAATGCCAGAACCTGGTTAGTAAATTTCACTTTTTAGTGACTGACTTTAAACTCTGAGTCAAAAGTGAAGCTTTTACACTTCTAGAAAGATAAATATGGAATTGTTGTTCTTCTCCTCTCATCATCTGGCTCATATAGGCCCAGCCTATGACCTGACCTTTTGTGAAGTGAGAGATAATTCATTGGTGGTTGAGTGGCAAAAGCCTGTCTACACTGGTTCTGAACCAATCACAGGCTACCACGTTGAGTATGCCAAGAAGGGTACTGCTAACTGGATCACAGCCAATGAAAAAGCTGCCAGTCACCGCTTCCTAAAGGTGAGGGTATCACTGTTCCAATCTATGAATCATAGAGGTTACCCTCCACTGCTCATCAGAGATTTTACTCAAGCACGCAAGACAAAAGAAATTGGAATAACGCTTTTAATTTACAATATAACATATAATAATAATAATAATGGATTGGATTTATATAGCGCTTTTCAAGGCACCCAAAGCGCTTTACAATGCCACTATTCATTCACTCTCACATTCACACACTGGTGGAGGCAGCTACGGTTGTAGCCACAGCTGCCCTGGGGCAGACTGACAGAAGCGAGGCTGCCATATCGCGCCATATAGGTTAGACTAAATGTTGGCACTGCTGAAACAAGTGTAAAATGCAGTGCATGATGTTTATTATGTAACAGTGTGTTTCTTCATCTTTAATGAACTTTTTTCCCCCAAAACATCAATTTTCATCCACTTTTTCCAGCACTTCATTTACCACTACCAAAACTGCAGCAGTGTAGGTACAAAAAACTGTGTGACACTGACATCTAGTGGATGAACCAAGTAATTACTTGGTGAAATGGTACAAAAAGAAAATCTGTTAAAGGTGAATCACTTATGTGTGATAATGGAAAGTCAGTAAAGTAAAATAAGACAAGAATAATTATAATAATACCAAGACCATTTAGTGATCTAATAAAAATATGCTTTGAAACAATACGGATTACTCATGCATTATTAATATTTAGGGTAAGTTGCCTAAAAGAACAAGGGGAATTATAATAATAGATCCAGCTGCGGCTGGGCTAAAGGATGATATATTTTACATTCATTCACAGCACCAAGTGATCAACAAAATAAATAGTATTGTTAGATTCAGAATAGAATATGCTGTTATTATGTCATAATTTATTTACCTGTCAATTTTGCACAGGTTGAAAGTTACCACACCCATTTACAGACGTTCACACCTCCACTCCCCCTAGCAACAGATTGTCTGTTTGTGTCCTAGGTAACAGGTCTGGAGGTGGGCACTACCTATGTGTTCAGAGTGCGTGCAGTCAATGCTGCTGGAGTGGGTATGGCCTCAATGGCCTCTGACCCTGTGACTGCCAAGGCCGTGGCAGGTAACATTTAACAGCAGACAGAAACTGAATACCTTACTATTAGAATATTAGGGTATTAGAATTCATAAATATGTGTCTCCAAGTTCCTCTTTGTAAAGCATACAAAGTGCTATGGTTTTGCTTTGAGTGAGTGTTGCACTATTGTTGACAGTGGTGAAAGCAAGAGTTTAAGAGCGAGTGGACACATGTGATATCAATCCATCAAATATCAAAGCTCACATTAATAGCTGTTTAGGCTTTCTGGGCATTAACTGGAGACAAAAATGAGTCTAAAAACTATGTTTATCTGTGTATTGAAGGTTCCCAGGAGGTGTCCTGTGTGGTGGATGAGAAGTCAGGTGACATTGTTCTGTCATTCGAGTCCTGCCAGATAAACGAAGGCTCCAAGTTCATCTGGAAGAAAGATTATAAAGAAATCACAGATTTCTCTAAAGGGGTAGTGATTAAATCCGAGGGCATCCAGTAAGACCACAGTCACACACATATATAACATGCATATGGCATCAAACATTTGCATTCAATTTCAGCTTGAACAATCTCTCTAACTGTGTGTGTCTGTGTTTCTCTTCCGCCCTCCACTGCAGCTCTAAGCTGATCTTCAAGAACCCAGATAAGGAGGACTTTGGGACGTATTCTGTTTCTGTCACAAACACAGAGGGAGTGTCATCCAGCTACACAATCTCTAATGAAGGTAGGTTCAATTCATTGCTAAGTAAGGATGGCTCTGATGCTTAGGCACCCAGTCAACTGTCATGCAAAATTTGAAAATCTGTAAAAGAATCTGCAACTTAGACTTAATGAAATCTCTCATGTTTATGTTTATTTGTATTCTATACTCATGGCTCATTTGCCCTTGTTGACTTATGGTAATTTGCGATGTTGCCTTTATTATCTTAATCATCTCATCGCATTAGTTTGCATTCCATATCCGTTTCCTACCTCTGTTAAACTATTGCATGCAAATACCACTCATGCCTTGATCGTGAAAATTTGAACAGCTGTAGAGCAACACCCTAATAACTACATCAAAAGCGCAGACTTGAGCCAAAATCAAAAGAAAACTGTATCGGAGAACTAAGGCAGTGTGTAGAATGCAATAAAAGATGAAAGCAGTGAGAGCATACTTAAAAACAATCAGCCTGGCATGTAGGCAACAAACAATTTCATTACACATCTGATGATACTAGCAGAGCGCATTATTTCTCCAAGCTTGGGGCACTGAACATGTTTTACCACCAGATCTTCGTTGCAAAAGGATTTCTGTCAGAAAGCTTCACAACGCTTTTCCTTCTATTGCACCAGTTTGCTACGAGGCTATAATACGTGGCTTCCACTGATTGCTTCCCATTCGGCCTACAGTTATTCCACTGTAACTTGCAATAATTTCTGAACTTCTAGCACGCAAGGATTCATTCATTTCAGTTATATCACAGGTACTTGGTGAGGCTCCAATAAAACAACAACTCATAATACAGGCTGTGTTTCAGGGTAAGCATTCAGGGCCAGTTATGAGTCACAATGTAATTTTGTTCTTTCAGCTTTAAGCTTCAGTTTTAATGTTTTTGTTCCTTGATTTTCCTCTCCCTGACTTATCTGGTACCTCATCGAAGCTAATGGTAAAATTAGACCAATGTATAAAATGTCACATGTTTGATAACTGCATGTCTGTGTCTATAAAATAATGTGTCTGTGCCTTATAGAGTTGGTAAAGATGCTGGCGCTCAGTTATGATATCAGACACCCAGGTAGGTACCTTTGGCTGACTCTTTCAATCTCTCTGAGTTTCTCTCTCTTTGTCCTTTTTAATCTCTTCTTTAAAACTTTCTCCTCTGAGTCCTAATCTGTCTTACCTGCTCACTTCATTTCTCGTTCTCCCTCTTTTATGCTTTTATTTTTCTTTCTTCTTCTGCCTTTGAAGATTTCTGATTTCTTTATTTTTTTAGGGGCAGATTTCTCTTTTTATTTGATCCAAAAAAAAAAAAAAAAAAAAAGTCTTACCTGCTTTTGCATCACATTGCCTAAGCTCTTCTCCTTCTCCTGTCCTCTCCTCCTTCGTCTCCTCATTAAACAAGGACAATAATGTTTTGAAACCCCTTACCCTTCCTCCCTCTTGTCCTCTAGTCATCCCGCTGAAGTCTGAGTTGGCCTATAAGATTCTGGAGAGAGGCCGAATGAGGTTCTGGCTGCAGGCTGAGGAGATTTCTTCCAATGTCACCTACAAATTCTTTGCAAACAACAAGGAACTGTCTGGAGCTGATGTAAGATACATCTTAGTTTACCCGCAGATTGTAGTCAGTTCCTACCTATGCCACTCTCCCTATGCAGTACTTGAAATTCATGGGTGTAGAAAGTCATGCAAATGGAAAATGAAGTCCGGAAAATGATATATCAGTTAGCCAGGTAGTCTTCTTTCAGCTGTAATTTTTGCGAGGCTCAAACTGAAAGGTCCCAAAGTATGGGCTAAACCATTTAAGTGAGCCTTGCAAATAAAAACAGAAGAGATGAATGATTTATATTCTAGCTTCAAGGTGAACAACCTACTTTTCTATCAAGACAATAGTTCAGTCAGCTGTTTTTAACTACACAAAAGTTATGATAGTCACAAAGTCTGTCGTCAAGTAGGCTTTTTAAAATTACAACTCTATTTTTCTGCAGCCCAACAAGATGGCTCATGACGTCGCTACAGGGATCATTGAGTTCATCATGGATCATTTCACTGAGGAGAATGAGGGGACATATACCTGCCAGATCACAGATGGAGGAGGAAAGGCACAGAGCTCACTGGTTCTGATTGGAAATGGTAAGAGGGGCCAAGGTTTACTGTTGTCCTACGATCAGCCTTTCAAATGTGGTTCCAACCCAGTCGGACCCCACAAAACCTGCAGTATCCGACTACATTCAACAAAAAAAAGAACAATACCCTCTGGACTGTATTTTTTTTTATTTTTTTTCAAGTGGATGTGTGCAGAAAGAACTTATCACAGCCTCTTATTTTTCAGCGTACTAATTAGGGGGTATGCTGTCAAGCCTAAGCCAGGAGAAACACAGACATGTAGCAGAGAGTGTATAGAATGGGCTTTTTTGTATGACAGTAGACTTAGCATCTGCTGCATTAGAGATCCCATTATGGAAATGTATTAAGCCCGTTAGTGTAGAGAAGGGTTTGAACTTCATGTCTATAGGACTCCCTAAGACTCAACTAAAGATGCTTGATTTCATAAATTATGATTCTGCTCTCATATGGGGGACCACTAAAAAAAAAAAATCTATAGCAACACTTTGATCTTTTAATTATTCTCCGTTTATGTGTATCTGTATGTGCACATAGCTTTCAAGGCAGCACTGGCTGAGGCTGATTTCCAGAGGAGAGAGTACATCAGAGTCAAAGAGGGTAAGAAATACAAAACATCATCCAATTTTAAGCTTGTAAGAGCTTTGTTCTTAATTTAGCCTGAGACCAGCACAACACTATGTTACCCAGGAGATAACTAATGAGTGAGCATACAGGAGAGAAGTTCACTATCTTTACATAAACTCTCGAGCTGCAACCTTAAAACCACACATCAGTTAATACAGCTTATAACAAGGTTCCTCAAGTGTTTTGTAAAAGCTTATGTCCATTTTCAAGGCTTCCTCTCATGTTTCTTTTCACTACAGGCCCCCACTTTAGTGAGTTTCTATCGCTTCAGATTGGGGATGACTGCTCTGTCACTTTGGTCTGCAAGGTAAACACAGTGGTACTCGATATTTATTGAATATTTACAGTCTGACAAATGGGAGGCTCACTTACTGAGCAGATATTCTATGGAGACTAAGTGTGGATGCCACAGTGCTACGTAATGATAAGGTCCAGACAGATAATAACTCGAATTGTCACGGTTTTTCCTGCCCTTGTTAGAATGAAGTATATTATCAAGAACATTTTAAAATTAAAGTGGCCGTTTATATGCTCGGGGACAGTTAAGTTGACATCAGCATATCTTTGATTTATGCAGAGATATAGTAAATATATGCATTCATTATTTGACTGTTGAGTATCGAAACAGAGCAAGCTTAAACATCAACCAGTTTTCAGAAAAATGCTCTACTTCTAATATGGGATCATTTAGGGTATAATATGTTGCAGAAAAATATAAACAGCCTCAAGTTTTTTTGGTTGAAAGACAGGATTTACGTTTTAATCCATCAAGTGGGTGAGAATTACTGCAAAAAGTCGATGAGGTACAGTTATGTGCTAACATTTGGGAACCTCTGGTTGACTTGTTGACTTTTGTAGGCAAGAATAAGTGTACTTGTCCTGCAGCAAACAGGCATTTTAAATAACCCCTTCTTCAAATGCTAATGCACTCTTACCATATAGTTCATTAACTAAACAGCCAAGCATTAAACTGTGTTTTACCATTTTCTCCGATTAGTATTATTTTTATATTCAGAAAACAAAAGCACCAATGCATTAACATTTAAGAGATTTGTTTTTCACTTTAATCCATTTGCTGCAGGCATTTGCTTCCTTTGTCTTTCAAAAGCCTCGTCGACATCTCTTGATCTTCCTAAACTACCACATAAACAAGACTTTATATACAGCACATCACTGGTCATCTGGATTTGCATTGTTCGATGAATTGTATAAAATATAAAGTGTGTGTGTGACAATAAAACTTCACTTCCTGTTTTTCAAAAATAATAATATGCAATTTTAATTGATTTTAACAGGTTGCTAACTTGAAGAAGGAATCAGTGTTTCACTGGTTTAGAGAAGACACGGAGATCATCCCGGATGTAAAACCTGACCTGGGATCAGGAGTCTGTAAACTGCCAATTAAAGAGGTAAGAGCACACTGTGGCACTAAAGACTATGTTTTTGTTTTTTCCCAACGCTGTCCTCATGGTGTGTTTAAAATTGACAAATCTGCATTCCCTATGTTGCACTGTTTCTTCTCCAGTTTTCACTGAAGACAGCAGGAATTTACAAAGCCACCATCAGTGATGACAGAGGAAAAGATATGAGCCAAATAAACATTTCTGGAAAAGGTAAACATGTTCTCTATTTTTGCAGTTCATCTTACCGCTTAATAAAAATGACAAGTTCACTGTCTGGATAGTTAGCTTGATGTCTTACTGAGCAAGTATAATTGTTTAACTACAGTATATTATTCTTACAAAAAGAATAAATAAAATGCTTGACATGGGGAAAAAATGTTATAAACTGTTTATTTTTTTCACTGATTTTTCCTCAAAAGCAGCAGGATACAAAGTAGATATATTACCATACTGAAAAACAATTGTTCCTATTTTTTCTAAACAAAACCACAACACAAGAAAAAAGGAAATAATAAAAAAGCCTCGGTCTACAAATTACATCTTGAATGATTCATAAATTATGATTGGTGCCAAAACTGTTAAAATTAGTCAAAAACATTTTTTGTCAATTCCAAAAGGCAGCTCCCCTCCAAAAATATCTCGTCTCCCTTTTTTATTCTACGTGTCACTTGTTTGAATGTAACTATTTTGCATGCAGTTTGATCTGCTATCCAAAATAGCTCAGATTGCTTGATTTCCAGTGCGTTAATATTGTTTTACATCCTGATGTCATAGCCAGTGGGACCCATAACCTCTTCATTTCACTTAGTCTGATATTATCTGGTAACAGACCCAGAACACTTAAAACTGTGAGTAAAACAACTGATTCAATAGGTATAATAGCTTCCCAGAATAACACTTCATTTAAAAAACAAAAAAGAACAAAAAACAAAACCCCACTTTCTCAAATTTCTCACAGATGTTGATGTGCCTAAGTTTAATATGTTTGATATGTGAAGATGTTTATATTTGAATTAACTGAGACTGAGCTTCACATGAACAAGTATGCCAAGAAACAATCTGCTGAAAGTGTACCTCACAAAACAAATGCAGGTATTTACACTGTTTCACTATGTTGGGTTGGGAAACCATAGAGTAACAGATTCCCATGTTTTCATTAAACCTTCCTTACTGAGCTCTGAATGCAGCCACCAGAGAGCAGCATCATGCCTTTCCATCCTCTTGGCTCCGTCTCTGACCCCGTGTTCCTCTGCCTTTCTTCTAGTCTTTGACGATGCCATAAACAAGCTCAGCCAACTGGCTGGTAAGTCGCTGCATTCTGCACACAGACACACACACCAATAATCTCATAAAGAGACATCCATGTTAAAAACGGTACGACACACCACCAGCACCACCCTCTACCCACTGTAGGCATCCAGTTCAAATTATCTAAATTTAACATGGCACCATCAAACCCCAGTGATGAGAGATTTGGTAGATCCGTCATCAGGCTGATATGGGTCTTGTTTTAAAAACCCTCTGCTACATACACACACACACTTATCAGCGTGTGGCAGAAGTTGTCATGCTGGAAGCATTTGGCCATCATGCCATCATGTGGTGAAATCACTTTAAAATTCCACTGCGCTGTCACAGTGACAGTGTGGAGGAGCATCTTACTCCTATTTTAAGAGACAGTCACTTGACAGCTCTGCAGCAACTGTTACAGCAGTGGCTGCAGAGGAGAAGAGGGTTCATTACTGTGATAATGGGAAACCATGGTGATGTGACCAGGTGGATGACACACTTGCCCACTTGTAATGTGCAGTGAGGAAAATCCGACACAGACATTGTGGAGTATAAAATGCCCTTTTAGGTATAACGGCTTAAAAAAAAAAAGTTAATAAAACCTGTCATGGTTGAAGTGCTTTACTGAGTGCCAGGATATAAACAATCTGCTCTTTGCTTCATTAGCAGAATTTTCCTCTCCAAGCTGGACAAAAGGGAATTTCAAAATAGATCCTACAAATGGCTGAAAATGGAAGTTTGTTTTTATTCAATTAATTCATCTCTGCATGCAGTAGCTTTCACAGCATAGTGAGGTCACAGAGTCCAGCAGCTGCAGGAAAACATGTATTTTACTTTGATTTCAAACGTGGTCCTCACAACCTCCATCGCCTCTATTACCTCCTCCAGGAGCCAGTGCAGCAGAGCTTGTGATAAACTGCACAGCAACAGGCATTCAGCTGCAGTGTCACATGAAGTATTACACCTCAGAGATGAACATCACCTGGTATCATGGGTAAGGAATTAGATTAAACACAGAATTAACACCGCCTCACAAATACAAACATAATACCAAATAGTTGGAGTACGAAGATGAAGATAAGGAACGTAGGAAGAAAATACGCATAACTCCAGTATTTGTAGTCCTGGTAGTTGTTTTACTAGAGTATTCTTTTAAGTCCACCTATAAACATGCTGACCACAAACGCATTATTCTGGTTTTCCCTCAAGTTAAACTGCCGCGAGTGGGAAAAACAATAAGCCGCATAATAAAACTTCTGATGGGCTATTGGCAAGTGGTTTCATTATCCCTGTTATTGCAGTAAAATTGCCCCGTTTTGTGACAGAAATCACACAGCTATTATTTTCTATAGAGAAGGAAGGCTTTTCTGCACTTAAAAGCACTCCAGTTCACTCCAGAGATTATAAAATGTTAAAAAATGGGTTCATGAAAGAAAAAGTGGACAGAACAATGAAGTAAAACTGAATAAAAATTATGAAGCTTTTATTTTAAAACATCTCACTGTCTTTTCTGTGGGTTTGTGTAAGAGCAAGAGGTCGGCATGACATTAGCGAGGCATGTAAATATGATTTTCATTTACCTCACTCGCTCAAAAAGAAACCCCCACCACACAAACACACACACTAACCTCTCTTTTCTTCTCCTCAGTGAGACTAAACTCTCCCACAGTGACAAGATTGTGATTGGTGGAACCCCGGCTATGGCAACAATGGAGGTATTATCATCTTTTATACAAAGCTGAACAGTATATGCTTCGGAGGAATCTCACACATCAGTAGCTTTATGACAGTAAAGCACCTCAGACATTGGTGCTGCTGCTCGTCTGTGTTGCTTGTAAAAGTCCTCAAAGTGTCTTTGCAGAGACGAGGAAACTTTGAGATAAATTAAAGGGATAATCACAAGGGAAAGCTAATGAATAAAAATGGTTTAAAATTCATTAAAGTTGATTAAGTAGCGTGTCTTCCGATCGTTTTGTCAGAAAGCTTTATAATTGTAATTAGCCTACCTGTTAAATTAATCTCATTTTAAATCATAGCTCAAAACACACAAAGCAGAAATAAATACCACGACACTGAGTTGATGCCTCTGCCGTCATGTGGCTGATCATTTTTTTGCTGATTGATTCACAGGTAGTTGAACCAGTGGAGAAGGACAAGGGCAAGTACTCCATCGTGATCACTGACCCTGAAAACTCACATAAACGCACACTGGACCTCAGCGGTGATGGTCAGTACTTTCAGTACTTTTCCTCTCTTATTTCCTTCCCTCCAGAGTCAATTCCTGTTTTTATCGATAACTCTGTAAAAAGAGGGTAGAAAATAACACAGTCACTTGTTTTTATGGCTGTCTTTCAGCGTGTAGTCTCTCTGGTTATACTTCAGCTAGTCTTTGAGTATGAAAGTCTCCAGTTTCATACTGCTGCTTGTGAGTTACATACATTTGAGTGTGGATCGGATTACATACACAACAATGCAAAAGTCTTGAGCTACTCTTTATTTCCCTAATCGTTTGAAAGACAGAAAGCTTTGAAAAGTTTTTCTTTGGACATTAGCTGCTTTTCACTCATTTTCTGGCTAATTATAGAGGAATGTTTTTTTTGGTTTAAACCACCCAACACTGACCTATGTATCATTCAAGCATAAAAATGGCCACCAACTCAACGGTTGAAGCAGTGTTGTGTCTACACATAACAGAAAAATTAGCAAAGAACCATTTTTAAATTGTACCTTTAATAATTACTGCGGCTCAAAACTTTTGCACAGCACTGTATGGAAAAAAAAATCTCCATTAAAACTTCTCAAATTAACTTTTTTGATTTATGACACATTTATGAGTGTTATAACTGAAAGGTGCATTCCTGTATTACCACCATTTTAAAACTATTATTTTCTTTAAAAAAATGTTACCATCTTCATTAGCAGGAAAAGGGAAAGATTCTGTTTTGATATTATAAAGACTATTTTGGTTCTAGGTGTGTCTAAATTTAAAGGAAAGTAAACTGGCATGTGCTGTGACAGTGACTGTTTTCTGTTTTTGTGTTTAACAGTATATGAGAAAGCCTTTGCAGAGTTCCAGAAACTAAAGTAAGACTATATTCTCAAAGCTGTTTTCTTTTTTTTTAATCTTGTGCCTTTATGTGTCAGACTGGCTCGCCTAATGATGAATCACTGCTTCCTTCACATTTGCTTCATAACTGTGAGTTTGACATCTAATAGTTCAAAGTAATGATTTCCCAGGCTACACTGTGTTCATATACAGAAAACAATAGTCTTGTTTTCCTGCTTCAAATAATGTAAAGAATGAGGTTTTCTATAAATACACGTATATTCGACTCTCTCGTTCTGATTGTATTTGAATAGTAAAACATCTATTGGAAATTTCATTAACATTTGTTTCTCCACATTTCAAACAGTGCAAAGCCTTCAGATCATTTGAGACACTGCAGAAGGATTGTATGAGCCTTTGTAACCACTATATGCTCAGTGTTAATCAGTGTAGATCCATGCATTGATTAGACTTGTCACTTTAAAATATCAGTGCACTCCTAACTCCAAACTGCTACACTAAAACTAACTGCTTGTTTTGAATATTTTAGTTGTTTAATTAGCCTGTGCTTTGCCCTGTAAGGACCTGTGCAAGTCTGACTCAGGATTTAATCCCAGAATAAAGTTATGATTTTCAGATTAGGTCACTATATTATTTGATGACTTATTCTCCTTTTTCTGTGACTGAAGAAACTGTGTGTATGCTTTAAATCACTGCTGCACGAATGTAGCATGCTGCAAATCGAATCAGACACTTCCCTGGCACTATTGCATGAGCAGAATCTAAAGAGCACCATGAGGTGTAAAACTTCTGCATGCAAGTATGGTTTTTTTTTCCACCTACAGCTACAGTTTTGAAAAGTCTTGTTAAATCACTGCAACTCGAGTTGCATAAATGATCAATACAGCATTAGGAAAAATTACCCTGCATCTTTAAGTTGAGCAAATTCAAAAACTCCAAGGCTGGCTGTCTGGAAAGAGTCCAGCGCATTATAATTTGAGATAAAAATCTTGGTTAAAAATAGAAGCAGTCAGGTAGCAGAGATCCTTTGGGGTCTGTCGGCTAATTGGGCCAAAGCAAACCCCACACCCACACACACATTTTGCAAATCCTTTTAGGAAAGGGATTGAGACTGCAAACACTAAACACTGCATGCAGTGTGGAAACCATCCAAATCCCTTTTCCAATTAACATTCAAAGAGAGACATTTAAGCACAAGACTTTACAAACACATTGAAACAAGTGACACGCTGTTACCCTTTTGATTGAGCATCAACTTGCCAAGAGGAGAGCAGAGTTTCCCCAACCATCTGGTCCTGTGGCTGACCTCTGGTCCTGCCATGCTGCTCCAACAGCCCTCACATAACAATATCATTTTTCCCCAGGAAATATACATGAAACTCCTGAAGTAAACAATATTAAAAGGAGGTTTGGCTGTAAATCTAAAGCACCTTGTAGCACACCATCTGACCACTGTTAGTTAACCGAAAGGAAAAAGAAAAAAACAAAGAAAAAATGATGTGTGGTCAGAGCCAGGTAATGAAAGCTAACCAGAAACGACTTGGCTAAAGTAAAACTTGAACTAAATAAAGATTTGCTAGTGACAGAATTTATATAATAATACAAAACTGCTTTGATTTTTCAGGGCCGAGGCATACGCTGAGAAGAGTAAGTTTATCCTCCTGTTCTCCTTTATATAATAGCTTAATATAATAAACAATAGGAATAACCTAGAATGTTAACAACTGTTTGTTTTAGACCGTGGTAAGGTGGTGGGAGGACTGCCTGATGTGGTCACCATTATGGAAAAGAAGGTAGGCGTGTAAGTGTGTGAAACTGCATGCTTTCGGTCTCATTTTGCTAATAGGTATTTTTTATGCTTTCTGTAGACTTTGAGTTTAACATGTACAGTGTGTGGAGACCCCAAACCTCAGGTGTCATGGCTGAAGAACGGATCGGAAGTCGAGCCTGATGATCAGGTAAATGTGTTATTGGAGTTATGTCAAAATAAATTTCACAACTTGTTTTCAGCTAATTAAATTGTGTTTGCAAGTCACATATACAACCAGTTCATATTCAGACGGGGCTTTGTACTTTTATTTGATTCCTTCCCGATAAATACTGCCTTATTCTCTGACTCTGTTTAACCTCTTCAGAAACTCAACTCCTCCCCTCCTGTCTCATGATTAATTATCTCATTAACCATACACAATTACAACATAATGTTTCTATTAACTTGTCTTGTGGAAATTTCACACTCAGTATGTGTCTACTAAAATATGCTTCATAATATCATGTCTCCAGATTCATTTGATCAGATAATGTCTGTTCAAAAGTCAATGTCTATAATACTTACCATGATATTAAACCAGTATTCATATAAAATAATAGCAGTAATTAAAAAACTATTTCTGGTAATACTGAAAGTGGTAATGAAGTACTTTCTAAAAAGCATGCTTCATGTATATTTAAATTAGTACAAATGATTAGTAGTAATAAAATGCACAATACCCCAAAACCATTGATATGCTTTAGTTCCTTGTTAGGAACTTCATGAATGTGATGTTGTCCCTATTGTGTCAAAGCCCTTTTTATACATTCATCAGCCACTTTAGTAGGTACACCGATTCAAGAAATTATTAAAGTAAATATTTAATCAGCCAATGGCAGCAACGCCGTACATTTAGGCATGTAGGGGGATCAAAAGGGGGAAGAAAGGTGAGACTTTGAATGTACATGAGCAGGGTTATTTGTGACAGACGAGCTAGTCTAAGTATTCTGATCAAAAATAGAAGATCAACAATGGAGTACGTTTGGGATGTGGTGGAGCATGAGATTAGCAGCATGATGCCATCATGTCAATATGAAACAAAATCCCTGATGAATGTTTTAAGCATCTTGCTAAAGATGTTATAGCTGAAGACAACAGGATCCAATCCAAAACTAGCAACGTATACCTAATCAAGTGGCAGGTGAGTGTATTTACCACTGAGAGCACCAAGATTCAGGAAACTACACTACGCTTCTATACTGACCCCAAAGTCAGTATTATCAGCACAATCCTAGATCAGTAACGGAACAACTCTACCCCTCATAACTCATTAACCTACTTGCCAACCAGAGTACAGTAAGTCTACAGTCTGTCGTTAGTCAACGAAAGCTCTTTCAATAGCATCAGAATCCTGCAGCTTCTACCAGCTTTGAAGATTTAAGTTTGAGAAACCCCGGTCCAGGAGGAATTTGTGTTCAAGTTTTCTCCTTTATTCATTCCCTCACCTGCTAATAATCTGTCTAAAACAAGAAGCGAGGCCCTTGTTGATGAGTTTTCCAAACCTCTAGAGTGTCTCTCATGCACTTAGTTACAACAAAGGCTTCTCAGGATGCATGAAGATAAATGAAAAACAAACATGAACATAAGAAGATCCAGAGAATTTTATATCTAATCCTCATGTTTGACTCTGGAAGTACACAGCATGTCAATTCGAGTAGTGTAATAAGCAGAAGTTACTATTTTTTAGACATTTTGTCAGATTTTATAATATCTGTATCACAGAAATGACTGTAATTAGAATATTTTTTTCCTGAATAATACACAGCTTAACCTACATTGGTCTAGTAAATTAATGCATTTAACCAAGAACACATAGCATGCTAATGGCTACCATTTTTAGGATTTTAATCTACTAGACCGTTTTATTTCTTGTAATTAAAAGGCAAGTGTTTCTCTTAATAATGTAATTAACCTGCTGAAAGTACCACTCCATAAAATGTATAAATGTCCAGACCTTACAAGTGAGTGGGCAGGTACAAGAGGCAATTTAAAATGTTGGGCTCTTGTCTGCACCACTCGTAGTACATGGTACAATTCAGAATAAAGTACTCTGTGTAGACTAGAGTATCAGAGACAATATACAGTAGGGTTTTTTTTGGGTGGTCTAAAAAAATATGGATGGGGCACATCTGTATTGCTTTTCAATTCAATTTCACCATACTTTGGTTGAGCATGGTTGAGTGCAGCAGAACAGATAAGACAGGAATACATCATTAGTCCCTTTGTCCATTCAGCCCATGCACCAGTGCTCAGCTTTTGCTCATGCTGCCACTTTGAGTAAGGCATTTTAAAGAATAAATCATGCTAAACTCCCTCCACTGGCTTTCTCACTTTTTTTAACCTCTGAATTCATTTCCCAGTATGTGGTCTCCCTGGACCAGGGCAAGTTTGCCAGTCTGACGATCAAAGGCGTTTCCATGGAGGATTCTGGCAGATATACCATGATTGTCCAGAATAAATATGGAGGAGAGTCTGTGGATATAGTGGTGAGTGTTGCCGCTGTGTAACACAAATGACTGAATTTACTCTGAGCCGTCATCTGCAGCAGAAATATTTTCTTTCCATTGGTGCCCAACATGGGGATATATTTTGATCGCAGCAGCACAAAAACCTTACACGGGCCTGATATTTGACCTTGTTACTTTTGCTCACCCTGATTTTGACAGAATTAAAATAAAATAATACAAAATCCAAATTTCTCTAAAATTAAAAATACCTAAATAATTTCTATTGATGATGCAATGTGCTGCAGCCCTTTAAACAATCCTTTTGTGTTCACCGCTGTAGTAAATGCACGTATGGGTATTAACATTATGTCCTTGTCTCGCTATTTTTATCTCCAGGTCAGTGTGTATCGCCATGGGGAGAAAATCCCTGAGGCAAAACCAACTCTGACCCCTAAAACAATCATCCCACCTAAATTACCAATCGAGATCCCTCAGCCTAAGACTCAGCCTGCGCCGAGCGCTGCCCCTTCAACTCCTAGCCCTGCCGCTCCTAAGGCAGCACTGGGAAGAGGGGTGAAGAGTCCTACTCCAAGTCGGAGGAAGTGAAAAGCAAGGCAGAAGAAACGCAATCACTGGTGCACAATTAGAACACACATAGCTGAGAAGCCTTTATTGGTGTTCTCTATCTGGACTGAAATGGAGCTAATACTCTTTGCATTAAATTAGAGCATCAAGAAAACCCTGACATATGAAATACAAATCTTGCAATTGTGATGGAAAGAAAAAATTGTTTCAATGTGAAATCATTGTATAAAATCAGCAAAATTATACTAGAATAATAAAAAGCTAGGCACTATCTAAACATGAGGAAATTAGAAATTAATTGAAATGAACTCGAATAAAGCTACAAATTGAATAAAACTTTCTGATGAAAGAGTGAAATGTGTTTTAAATTCATTCTTGAAGTGTACAAATGACACCGCATGCAGTATAATTAAATATTAAATGGCTTGCAAATTACAGGAACATTGCCCAAAGTTAACTGACTTGAAGCCTCGATGCACCTTGGCACAATATTTCATATTTATCATAGTTAGGGGGAGTTTAACATGTTAGTCAAAACTTTTCCATAGGTATTAAATTGGGTTAAAGTCTAGTAAGTACAAATCCCAAAGGAGACCAGTAAACATTAATTTCATGCCCTATGGATGTGGGTTTTGTCCCCTGTAACCACGTGACCCATCCATCTTTGTTGTCATGCCACCAAAATACCCCCACAGCATACCAAAACCATGGGATCCCCTCACTGTAGAGTTTAAGAGCTTTCTCTTTAAATTCTTATCTGTGTCACAGTATATTTCAAGTAAACCAGAGAGATGGTCTGCTCCATCAAGGATTACTCTAAACATAGTTTTAAAAAAAAATGCTGTGTTATGTTACAAAGTTGCTAGGGCCACTAGCTTTGACATGCCCTCACATCACTAACCTGCTGACTATTACCTGCATTTTTGATGGAGTCTAGCACCAGATGTTCTTGGTATAATCACATACACACCACTCCCATTTGCCTTTGATTATGGGGCTGAGGCAAGTTTCATTATGAGCCAGTGGAGAGAGGTGCGCCCTTCTTGTCTATATTTTTCTGAATATGATCAGTGGTTTGGCTCAGTCTCACAGTCATTTACATATTTAAATGCACAAAAACAACACAGGCTTAGTATCACAGCTCACAAGATCAGTGTTCATTTTATGTTGTTTAAAGGGAGAAAAACACACACAGACACGCACCTTTCATGAAGAAAAAAGGGACAGGGAGAAATAGGTCAGGCTGTACAAAGTAGTCATTATACTGCCACCTCAACAACACGGTCAACTGATGACTGCAAATGTATAACACCATCCTCCTTAAGATCACCATGGTGAACACGCTGAAGATTAACTGGCAGTGAATCACCATTAAGTAAACCAGAGCTGTGAAGCGAAGCTGTCATACTAACGCTGCTGCCTCTCAAACCGTCATTACCAAATTTTACCTAATATTAACTCCAACTGTTAGCAGAAGATATGCATTCTGCCTTGCAGCCAAATATGTTCAGTCCTCCTGGTCATCAGCCAAAAGCAGAAACAGACATGCTATAAGTAGTCAGGTTTAAAGACTTGAGCCCAAGTGCAGGAAGTTGTGATGGCAGAGCTGATGAAAGGATGGCTGATGAGATTTGTGGTTCATTAAAGCTGATGAGAGGAGCAGACGGAGAAGAGGGAGGGAGGGGCGCAGGGTAAAGTCATTGTTTCTGTGTTTGCTGTTGCTAATAAAAGAAAGCGATTACACTTTGCTAGCCTGTTTATTCATTCTGTCAGAGGAGAACAAGAGACGGGTTGTGAGAGAACTGAGTAATGGAGAAGGCTGGAAGAGAGAAACTGAGACTGTTAGGTTCCTCATTTTGAGTGTTACTTTTGTTGCTGATGCGTCTGCTTTGGCAGCATGAGACGAGTCTTGTCATGCTTGTTAAAAACTTGTGAATGAGCTGAGTGATTGGATGAAGGGGGGGTGGGGGGGTGGGGGGAGTTTGTCTTATTTTCCGTGCTGTTGTGTTTTGCCTTGTTTTTTTATCCCTTTGGACATGAAGACAAACTTCATCATGCCATAAAGTGTTTATATACAGTAAGTGTGAAAGGAAAGGAGACAAGCTTGTGTGAGCGATGAATGCAGATAATTCAGTGTTGTGTGGCAATAAAGGACTTCTGAAGTGTGACAGAGGGAGACAGGAAGGGAAGGCTTGAGTGTATCAGAGAGAGCAGGAGGAAGGGAAAGAGAGACAGATCTGAATCATTTTGATGTTTTGCTGATCATCTGCTGTGAGATCATTTTCCTGACTTTTTAATTAATTTTCACATTTTTAATCAACATAATTACAGAGAATCCAAATGTTGCCATGGCAACCACTTTTTAATTTCAATAAACTTGGAAAATGACTCGTCTCTGCAAGACACACGGGTGAGCTGTGCACTCACAGAAATGCAATATGCATAGACACACAACCTGATCACAAACACACTTAAACACACAAATATATAACACACACACACACACACACACACACACACACACACACACACAAATTTATATATAGATGGCTGCTATCTAAATGGAATAGCTAGCCAGTACTGATAGCATGAAATTGTGTTTCCAAATATAACACCGTGTCATTGGAGTGTACGAGTGTGTGTCTGTGTATGTGTGCTAAGAAACCAGACTATAGAATATATATTTCTTTGCAATCCTCCACATGGGGGCACTATGGGAACATGCACACACACATAAAGACTCTGTGGCTCACTTTTAGGCACATGCACTGCCAAATACGGGTAGGGTTCTCTTTCTCCCACTCACACACGCACACAAACACACACACACACACACACACACACACACACACACACACACACACACACACACACACAACACACTCACACACTCACACAGACACACACACACACATCACACAGAGACAAGGGCCTGTCCTAAATTAAAGCAGCGCTGTTCAAACAATGAGATAAACTAGGAGCAGAGACATTTTGTGGTGTGCATGTGACACAAAGCCACATTTTAAAGTACCACTATTATCCACACATATATGTGGCTATAAATGCGCACACACACTTTTTGGTTTTAATTTGCAATCACAATTATTGGGGGGGGGGGGCATACTTCATTTATTGACACTGTGATGATAACTGCTGATTTTGGCTGAGAGGGGAGGAAAGAGGTGCACACAAGGATGTGAAAGAAAGAGGAATAAGAGGAACATGGGAAGGAGGAAAAAGAGGAAAGAGGACCTAACACAGGACAGCAGTGAGAGCAGATCTGTGCTATACTGCAAAGTTGTCTAGCCTTTTCAGCACAAATGATCATTTCTTTAGTTCACTGAGTGGTAAGGGCAGCTATTGGTAAAAAGGGAAGAAAAGCAAGAGTAATGTGGAGAGGGAGTGAAGGAAAGTTAAGAAAGAGCTGAGACTGAGCAACAGCAGAAGGGGAAAAGGTGTGGGAGACAAAAGAACAAATAGAGAAGAGGGAGGGAGAAAAGCAGGAAACAAGCAGAGAATGAGAGGGAATGAAAAAACTTAATAAGATGGGCTGATTAAACGTAATCTAAATGTAAAATAAAGTTGCCCTTTCACAACCCATGCCAACTAAGTATATGCAGTGTGTAATGGCGAGTAGCAATGTATCAAATTTGACATTATCAAGACAGCCATGTCTGCTCATTGATCAGAGAGGTGAAGAGTTAATTTGTAAACCTCTCACACTAGGAGATAATCTTAGATGACCATCAGTTGTGTCTTACCTCTGGCTGGGATATCCCTTCAGATTGGTGACAGATTCAAAGTAAATCAACCCAGTAATCCTTCAATGCGCCTTCATCCTTGCTACTGCAACGTTTGTCCTGTGCAATACAAATCAAGTATCAACTAGAAGAATAACCATACTTTGATAAGAAAACCAGCAAAGGATTTTCAACACGGGTTAGGATAATGACACAGAAAGGAAGACTTAAGGCATGACACTGTGAATGCAGCGGGAGGAAGATACACAGCTAGTGAAATTTCCGCACCACAGCTATACTTGGCTATCGAAATAGTTTGAGTTGAAGTTGTGTTCGATTATATTATGCATATTTGACCAATTAATGGTCTTTTCCTCAGGTGTTTCTTTTTCCTCCAGACACCTGTGTTCTATTTCTGTCACTTAAAACCATCCGTGAACTTGAAGGCTGGATTTGCAATCAGCATGTGTTATGACTCATCTTAACAAGGAAGCAAATTTAAGATTCACATCTGGTATATTTCCAGTGAAACTAAGCGATGCTTTGGAAGGTAAACTTCTGTCTCTGCTGGGAAATCAGGCAGCTCAGCTATACAGCAGCCCCCCTGGAGCTTGGAGTGACTCAGTGTCTGGCTGTTGGAGGCTTCAGCATGGTGGATGGCTGACAACATGGGGACTTACACCCTGAATATCTGGTCCAAGGACAACATGCCTATTTGCCATTCTGCACTGTAGCCATAATGCCACTCGGCTGCTACTGTGGGTCCTAACACATTAAATCCAAAGGCATTGTTTGTGTCAACACTGCTATAAATCATCTTGTAGAGTGAAAGAACCACAAGGATGTGCTTTGCTCTGGGAAGAGGCACGGTGTAAGTGGCTCATTGTTTTACAGAAATCCAAAACAACATGCAGGCTCTTGTATCCATGTTCAGGTTTCAGTTTTCAGTATAAATGCAATTTTTTTGGGGGGTAACTAACAAAGCTATTTATGCTGAAATACACATCTATGTGCTCACACATGCAAGTTAAACACAACATTACTAAAACAAGAGAGGAAAGAAAGGTTCAGCTTTTACAGCTCATCCGAGCAGTACCTGTACCACGTCTGAGCACGATTTGCTCTCCACTGTTCCCTGTTCAAAGTAGTTTGAGTCAAGTCTCTAAATTACTCACATTTATGAATGGGATTCCTGATCTATCTGCGACTATGTGACCTTACCATCAATGGAAATGGGAAAGAGTGGCCAGGGAAATCAGTTTCAGTGCACGTCTCTGAGAATGGGAGACAATGAGCATGACGTGTGATTTTTAACTTCAGTTTCTTATTCCTGAAAAGCTTACATTTTTAAAAATGCAAGACTCTCATCTGGCAGCAGCGTCTTCTCCCACTCCACACTCAATATTATCATACTCTCCTCAGCCTGCCTGTCTCTCTGCTTCTATCTTCCTTTGACTCCTATCGTTCTACTCCATTCATTTCAACTCTCATTTCTTCTATGTCCTCTTTCTTTTTTAGCTTCTCCTCCTTCACTCTTTTCACTCCTTCTCCAATCACTGTGAAATTGCAAGGCGGCTGGTTGGAGACTTCTCTGACAGAGAAATTTGGCTCAGATCAGAATCACTAGCGAGCATTCCTGCATTCCTTTCTCAATCTAAATGATTTTGCAGCTTAACAGGCGCACCCACTCAGAAAGCCAGGCAGACTCACTCTAACCTTACTACAAGTCTCCTACCCTCACTTTCTCTTTTGCATGCACACTCTCTTTCATTCACGTCTCAGTTTCTCAGTCAAGTGCATACAACAAAGCAAATGCAGGACAGTTGCGTTACTATACCACAGGTAACATTTGGTACTGAGAGAGACAGGAAGTTAGACAGATGGAATGGCATTTCAGCAAAGTCGATCATTAAAAATAAACATATTATGCGTGTTGCATAATGCACAGTTCTGGGAATCGTACCATTATGTACCTTATTTCTTTATAAATCAAACGCAGATGAATTTTGAGCTTCAGCAGCCACTAATGCATGTCAAGATGTCAAAGTCATAGAGACAAAGGACGATGTCGACTCGAGTCTGCTGGTAGGTTTTTTTTTTTTTGGCTGTCTGTGGGGGCCAGCTGTCTCACTGAGATTATTATATGAAGGCAGAACAATAGGTTTGACTCACCTCTTTCCATATATCAGGTGCTCTTCATGACTTTTGATATGGAACTACCTATTACACTGAACAAGTGTCTGCATCTCCTCAGCCTGATCGGCTGATTCAGAAGAAGAAGGTACCGTCATAATCAGCTGCTTCAAATATAACTTTTCACACTGCCTCAGAAACCGCCAAGTCCACCCGCTGCATGCCAAATATCCCTGGACAATATACTAACCTTAAGTTTCTCTCTAATGTATCCACTTTAGTCTGAATGTGCCTAACTGTTAGACAGAAAGCACTTAAGCATGTTGTATAAAGGCCTTGAGTTCTCAGAACTAGAAAAGCACATTGTCCTACTTTAAAAAAAAAAAAAAATCTAATATCTCAAATCTAGTCTTCAGTTGGGCTGTGCGATGACCAAAATATCATATCCCAATATAAGAATTCTATCGTCCCGATAACGATATAAATCACAAAAATGTAAACTTATCTGTAAATTCTGTGAATCTCGGGCAGCTCGTCTTGCGGGAAGTGTTTCCAGCTGCGCTTCATGTAGCTGGAGTCGAGTGTTTTAACAGATGCATGAAACGATACATTTTTAGACATAAGTTGTAAAGGCCTCCGTTTTCTTTGTGAGTATTTATTACACGGCGTGCTGCGGGGAAAAGCCTGTTCTAACGTTTGAGTGTAAGGTTTATTTTTTAGCACCTGGCAGCTCTTTTTTACTTCTCATCCGTAAATAATCTGCTCTTTCACGTGATTCAGTTTATTTTGAAAAGTCTCAACAGGATCTTGAGCTTTATTGTGAAAGGTTTATGTGGAACATAAACAAGCGGACACGCGATGCTGTTACCGTCCTTGTTGCTAACCACAAAGCATAAAAACAGGCGCTTGTCCTTCGGTAGTGTGGTTATATCAAATATAAGAGAAAGAGAGAACTTTAAGAAATTAATATAGCCACTACAGTGACCATCAAAACGATGAAAAAATATTGCCGTAAACAGTTTATTTTGCGACACCACGAAACAAACGATAGCGTAAAATGAAACGATAGACGTTTTTATATCGTCATCCGATATATATCGTTATATCGAACAGCCCTAGTCTTCAGTAATGTAAAGTGAGCTTCTTGAGTTCAACAAAGAGCTATTGCCGCTGTTTTAAAGAGTCTTTTAATATGCATTCATGGGCATGAGAGGGCAGTGGTTGTGACCTTACAATCAGAAAAGAGGACTTCCACCCGCAAGGTCGTGAGGATCAAAATCACCAGTGGCAGTCTAATGAGAAGCTCAAATCTATTACATACTGGTTACTGCCATGCATTATTCTTTATGGAAAATGGTCAAATTCCAAAAGCTGCGAGTCAGAGTACATTTTATGTAGTAAAGCCACTGTTTTCAAGCTGCCTTATGGTCAATGTCATTCTGTTTTTGTTTTTTTCCTCCTTATTTCCTCTCTTTAATCTTGCACTGCTCTGAATCATCCATACAAAAGAAAGAACTGACTTAAAAGTTACAACATTTGAGATAAAAGCCTTCAGGTTGTCTCCACTCTCTGTGATCTATGTTTCTCCCCTTACAATATTAAATACAATTATTTACTTTGAACGTTTTCACCTGTTGCAATCCTCTTTATAGTTTCAGTTTCTAGACCTTGCAAGTATTTCTCTCCCTCTCTTTCTCTTTCTTGCTTCCTCCCCCTCAAGCTCATCTGTGTACAATCAGGTCAGACGGTGGCAGTTAATTTAACCTTTGTTCTGGTTAGCTGGTTTTCATTAATAATTAACCGAAACTTAGAAATCACACAGACTTTAACATCTAAAATCCTTTAAACCTCTGGACTATTGCTCAGTAGGAAACATACCCATTTCAGATTTGATCATAACCTTATATTTCCATCACAATCAGTGTTTTGTTTTTTTTTTCCTGATATCCTACACCCTTTTAAATTGACAGGGTTGAATGTAGGTGTAGCTGCTATCTGATAAATCAATGATGATTTTATACATAACATACCTAAATGTTAGGTATCTGGCAGCAGCGTCTTCTCCCACTCTCCCAATATACAGTTCCTTTACTGTGAAATTCGCTTCTGCGTAAAAATAGTTTATATAAATTAAAATGTAGACAAGCTGTAGACAACTCTTTGTTTCAATATGATTCCTATACAATAATAAGACTTTTGTTAAATTGTTTTAAATACATCCCTAATAATGGAATGTGGGATGATCAAAACTGAATTCCAACTTGTTTCATGGTTTCATCAAACTTCTCCCACACGAAGGTTTTTGCTTGGCCTTCTGGCACCTGCCTCCAGAGACCCACAAGCCAACCAAGCAAACCAGTCAATAGGACTCCTTCAACTTGACTGAGCCGTGCACTTCATAAGTCTACCAGAGGTTGTGGTCAAATGCTGTCCAAGGTCTGCCACAGGTGGGAGTTGAAGATCTCCCAGATAAGAGCTGCTACAAAGTGGTCCTCTACACTCGCTACATGTTTGGGAATCCCAGCCCTATCCATTACCTCTCCACATGATCCGACTCCCCACCATGTGGTGATCAGTTAAAAGCTCAGTTCCTTCTCTTCAGATCGGATGGTATGATTATAAATTACTGAACTTGGTTGTCCTGATCCCATGTGCGCTTATGGACACCCTTATTGTCAGATATGGTGGTTGTTACTATGTGAGATTAACATAATAGTCCAACAAAAAGAAAACAAACAAACATAAAACACCACTTTGTTACAGATTGGCACCCAATTACAGCCCTCTGGTCTCCATGGTCCATGGGGAGTTTTTGTTTCACATCACAACTTGCCTTCTGGACATCAAACTAATTTGAAACTAAATGGAGAGAATAAGAACACATAAAAACAATCCTATTGGTGTATCCATCAGTGGTGTTTATCGCACACTACAAGATGCTATGTGCATATTAGTATTGTACAGCACTTTAGTCTACCAGGTGTGTTTTTAAAGTGCTATATAAATAAATAAATGATGATGATGATGATGATGATGATGCAAAACCATATAATTTACATGCATAATTCATAGCTCTATAACAAGTACTTAAAGTGTGCTTAAAGAAGTCACAACAGTGTTTCTTGGTGCAATGTCCATAAGTTAGAGGAAGAGGAATTAGCGCAAAAGGCATAATTTTTTCAAAGTAGCAGACAATTTTCAATGCAACTTTCAAACACCTCAACAAATATAAGCAAACATACCGTTTCTGCGCAGTTTGTCACACTGTGTGTCTGCTGCTTTTTTTTTTTTTTTTGCAGGGGTAGAAAAGAATGTGAGATAACTTCACTCAAAGATGGAAAAAGATGTAATACAGACAGGACAGGAGAGGAAGACGAGAGATTATTTTTAAAAGGAGACAACTGCTCACTTGACGTTTGATAGACTGGAAATGTAAAGCTTACATGTAATGTGCCAATTCATTTTTGAAGTTTTTTGGACTGTCATATTATCTATACAACATGTGTTGTTGCTGAAGTTCAAACATCATGTAAAACAAACTGAAGTATACCAACTTTGCATTATTCAAAATGGGGCTGTACAATTAAGCAAATGTTAATCTTGATCATGACTTTGGCATCACACAATTAAATCAGCATGATCAAGGGATATTCCAAATGTGTCTTCCACCATTTAAACACAAAGCAAAGGAACCAGAATCAGCTTTATCGACTGAGTATTTGTGCATGCAAGGAAATGGGCTATGGACATTTCCTTGCCACTTAGTGTACAGAGCAGAGTAGACAATTCTGACAACATGGTATCAACAAGACACAGACAATAACAACATGTATAGCATATTTACGGTGCAATGATGCAGAGTGTGAAGATGTTAGAATAAATTATGGAATAAATAAGGGATGGATAACAAGTTACTACACACACACACACACACACACACACACACACACACACACACACACAGTGTTTACACAATGATTAACTATAAATAGATGCATATGGTATATTGAGCTATATAGAACAGAACAAAACATTATTTAAAGAGTAAGTTAGTTGTGTTGGTTTGTGGTGCAGACATACACTCTTTGATTGTGATCTGTTCCCAGTTAACATGACTTGAACCAAATCTTAACTATTTCCAGTGAGGATGGTCTGCTTCAAGGGACAAGCTCTTGACCTTCTGCTGTGCCAGACATTTTATTTTTATTTTATTTTATTTTTTGTATATTAGCTGTAATTTGGTGGTAAAATGTAGTGTTACTCATCCAGACTAGAAACTTCAAGTTCAATGTGAACACGCAGGCATGTCAAGATCTGATTTAGGGAGCATGTCAAAATAGTAAAATTTGCAGATGACACGAAGATCATCAGACTCAAGGACGGTTATGAGGCTGCATACAGATGTGGGGTTAACCAGCTGGACCTGTGGTGCAGTCAGAACAACCTAGACCTCAATATAATATATAAGATGTGGAGATGACAGTGGACTTCAGGAAGAACCCCTCTCCATTATCTCCCCTCAGTTTATTCAAAACCATTGTGGCTGCTGTGGAAACCTTCAGGTTTCGGGGATTCACGATCTCCCACGATCTGAAGTGGTCATCCAGTACAGATACAATCATCAAAAAGGCCCAGCAGAGGATGTACTTCCTGCACCAGGAACATTACTGCAGATCCCTGGTGACAACCTGTTCCAATTCCTCCCCTCTGGTAGGCACTACAGAGCAGTGTACACCAATACAAGCGGCTATCTGAACACTTTCTTTGCACAGGCTGACACTCGATAAACACTTAGGACACTCACATAGTCTCTCTACTTAAAACATCCATTATACCTTCTGCTGAATCAAAGCATTCAATCACTTGAAAATACACCAAACTACAGTATAATTAATGCATGAAGGCCAAGAAAAACAATGCAATGGCTGCCAACACGAGTCCAACATGTACTCAGACGTCCATAAAAGCGAGCCTGGACAGCACGTCTGTGTACCCATCCAGCTCACAAAGAAACACTGAAGTCACCAATGCAACCAAACTCCATTTGGCCAAAGAGTTGGTGAGTAATGAAGGTTTCAGGAAAATAGTAAACATACTGGACAAGAGAGTTGTTATCCCCTCGCGCAACAATTTTTCTAATGTGGCAATGCCTACACTGTATGGAAAATGTTCCAGAGGGGAAAAAAGAGAAGGATCTCGCAGCTGTCGAGTAGGTTTTATTCACATTTATCATGTAGGAAAAATAAATGGAGTTAAAGACACAGGAGAATAATAATAATAAATCTGAGGAATAGTAATAAGTGTGCCTCTTGGCATAGGCATACTTAATGATAATAATAACAAAAACAAAAAGAAGACAAATCAATGGCTCACTATGCCCTTTAAAAACAATTATTTTCATATTTTACATCATCAGCTAATTTTGATTTTCCAGTCACTGTCTTGTCATCCATCAGCTTGTTTTTTTTGTTTTTTTTTAAGTCAAACTAACAATGAAATGTTATTATTTTACCAAAAACACACCTTGTAATCTTCTGGATTCTGAAAATAAACTGAAAATGTCATTTAAATAGACACGCAGGCAAATTACAAAGGAGAAATGAGAGAAAGATTAAAGCAAGAACATCATGAAGAGGTAAATTAAAGCATGAAAGGCCAAGAAACATTTTAAATCTGTTGTTCAGTGAAGATACCACGGAAATGTGCGTTTATAACTATGTGTGTGTTTGTGTGTGGTAGCAGCATGCTATTGCTCCTGGCAGCAGGTCCGTACACTTGCCTGTCATGACCAATCTGTGTCAAAAAGACCACAGCTCCCACACACTCACACACACACACACACACACATGTCATTTCTTTGCTCTCTCTAGTAAGATCAGGGTCAGCTATGCAGTCACCCATACCTGTTATTCCGTTTGCTTTCAAATACAAAGAGCAGAAGGCATCAACAAGCTGCAGTAAAATTGTATATAGCATGTCCTTCACTATGTTCGGACATTTCAACCTCAGGAAACGGTCAATACTCAGTGATCCTGAACATATTTCGAACATATTTGTGACTATGTATCGAGTTAGTGCTTCAAATGTGCACGCCATGTAAAACAGAGCCACACTGATCGTTTCAAGCTAGACATTCAAAATATTGTATGGTGCACTCAGAAATTAGAAAGTAGTCACAAATGTAATATCATGACACACACACACACACACACACACACACACACACACACACACACACACACACACACACACACACACACTGGAGCAGGGAAGAGTACAGAAATTTAAAGACAAAATCCATATCTTTAAAAGAACTTTGCAGTCACAGCATTTTGAAAGCTGCAAATTAGAGCAAAATGAAGGTCTCGGCAATAATTCATTATCTTTTGTCAGCACAACCACAGACAGTGACTTAGACTGATGATAAAATCATTCTACAAGTTTCTGCCCAAGTTATCCATTCGTGCAACAAGTGCTGTGCAGTTTAGAAAATGTTTAATTGTATGTTGGCAGCTATTCAGAGTAAACAGTTTAAAGTGAAGTGTGAAGTTTAAGGCGTAAGGGTGGCGGGGTGGGCATGCCTTGGCTTTGTACACTGATAAAACAGCATGTCACTTTTGCCTCTAGGATTTATTTCTTATTAATTTAGTGATCAATTAGCATCATGCAAATTTAAGTTTCAGATTGCTTGTCAGGAGGCGTAAAAGCTAGCCTATATGGAACACTAGATGGCTAACATGAAGCGGCTGACCATTAATAAGTTGCCATAAATTGCCATACTTTTGACATAGTCAAACTTTTGGCGTGGCTGTGGCTCAGGTGGTAGACCGTGGGCTCAGGGGGCTGGGAATTGCATCAGTAACTGGAAGGTCGCCGGTTCGATCCCTGGGCTCTCTGTCCTGGCCGTTGTGTCCTTGGGCAAGACACTTTACTCTACCGCCTACTGGTGTTGGCCAGAGGGGCCGATGGCGCGATATGGCAGCCTCGCTTCTGTCAGTCTGCCCCAGGGCAGCTGTGGCTACAACTGTAGCTTGCCTCCACCAGTGTGTGAATGTGAGAGTGAATGAATAGTGGCATTGTAAAGCGCTTTGGGTGCCTTGAAAAGCGCTATATAAATCCAATCCATTATTAGAGCAGATCAGCTACTGATTAGAAGGTTGGTGGTTCGATTCCTGGCTCCTCCAGTCTGCATGCTAAATATCCTTTGGCAAGATACTAACCCCAAATTGCCCTCCGATGCGTTCATTGGAGTGTGAATGTGTGTGAATGCTTATTAGTTGCACTTGAGTTTAGAAGTGCTTGTATGATTGGGTGAATGAGGCATGTTGTATAGAGCGCTTTGAGTACTTCGAGAGTAGAGCAGGGCGATATGACCAAAAATATTTATCACGATATACATTTGAAAATTTGCGATAACGATATAATTGACACTAGACAAAACACTTTACAACTCCTGAACTTTATTAGTGCAAAAAACCCCAAAAAACATCAATGTATTGTCACTTAAACAAGCAGCTTTTATGTGCATTAAAGTTATATAAAAATTTAACAGTGCAAATGCAAATTCCTTGCTGACATTTTAACCAAAAGGCATTTCCAGTGGAAATTGGCCGACATATCCTCAGCATAACCATGTATAATATCCACAAAACTTAAAAAGAGGTTATACACACACAAAGTATGGTAATATTATGTTGAAGCACAGTACATATCACTCCGCGAGGCTCCTGTCTACGATAGCCGTAATGCTCCGACAATCCATCAAGCGGTGCGGGTTCGTAGCTTAGCAAAGTTGTACTAAAACATTTGACAGATTTTCGAGCGCCGTGTACCACATAAAATCGTTTCGAGGTGAGTAAACACAACCAGAATTCATACATAAGACACACGGGATTATAAGGGGCACTGTCGATTTTCAGAAAAAGCAAAGGATTAATTTAAAGTGTGCCGTATTTTCCGACAAACACGGTAATAACGACAGCCCGCTAGCATGCTCTACCAAAAATAGTGCTTTGTTGTGTATCTGACGGATGAAAGCTAAACCAGTTCCACACCACTGAAGTTGCAGCATTTTTACAAACCAATTCTGGTTCATCCGTTTCATTCAACCATCCACTTTCGCTCTTCTTATACTGCGTCGACGCCATGTGCTTATGTAAACAAAGGCACTGCACATGCGCGTTTTACCCATATTCTATGCGATGTGTCATTTTCCTATCGTTGCCCAACATTACACCGGTATTACCGTGAATGGTGTGATATAGCCCAGCCCTATCCGAGAGAGTAGAAAAGCGCTATATAAGAATCATTACCATTTACATAAGATTTAGTAAAGTTTTAATTCATAATTGTTACAGTAAGTTCAACAGGATCAGAGCTTTCTGATTTGTTACAAAACTGTTTTTAACTCTCTAACTTTAAATTTTGACTAAGTGGGGAGGGAAAAAAAGCGGTGACAGAAAAAGAGTAACTGATGTTCTCCTATATTCCTCAGGAAGAAGGTTGTAAAATGATCGACTTTACACACATCCCACCTCCTATACAGCAGAAAAGCAATAGAAAAATGACGTATAGGAGCTCTTAGTGTTGCTGTGCGAGTTTGTGTTTACATCTTGTTTTCTTATATCTTAGTTTTTAATCAAAGGCATCTGGTGGAGCACTTATATAACATAGTGGAGGTAGCTACAGTAAGTTTCAAATGTGTGCGATGTGTGGAGTGTGTGTGTGTGTACACGCCAGGTGATTATGACAACTGCTTTAGTTACCGAGAGCTAAACAGGCTTCATCCACTTCCTGCTCTTTTCATGCACTCCCTCTCTATTCTTCTACCTTTTTAATCTCTTCCTCCCTCTGCCTCTTTCTCTTCCTCCTCCTCACTGTCAGCATATTTCCCTCGCTGTATAGGCATACTGAATTGATAATATTTGTTGAGCTTAAAGAGGGATTTTGTAGCTGCTCAAGCAGCCGTGCAACTGCTCCATACTCTGATGGAGTAAGTAAATGGATGTGGTTGCTACAGACTGCTGTAGCCAAAATAACTATCGCACACATTTTGTTACATTTTTTTGAAGAAAGAATAAATAAATCAGTGCATTTTTTAGAACAAAAAAAAGATCCAGACTTAATCTCTTTAAATTAATCTTTTAAAGTTATGCTCTGCTGCCAGTTTCCAGGATTATATTCATAACAATGGGCAGAAGGTTAAAATCTGATGGACATGAGCGCCTCCAAGTTACAAAAGCCGATTATCTGCAGTGGTATAGAGAGTTCATGTTTTATATTTGTATCAATCCCAAATTTCACAAATTATTTATAGCTCAACAATTAAAAATGATACATTATTGTAATCCCCTCACATAGATGCTGAAGGACTTCAATTGGCAATAAGCACAGTAGTCCATAAATGTGCTTTCAGCTGATTTACTGTAACTGAGTGGGTACTTCAAAACACTAACAAGGTTAAAGCCAACCAACCATTTTCCACAGTTAGCTTTGTGCATTTCCACTGATTATATTTACTGGAGGGCTAATAAACAAAAGGCTAATGCACATCATATCAGCATCTGTTTCAACACCGCTGATGGATTGTTTTACTGTAAATGATGGTCTAAGATGTGAAAAGCATTCCTTTGTAGTTTGCAATATTAGGTGTTCATTTTTGTCATTGTCCCTGTTGTATAGTTGTGTTTCATGTATTTTGTTTGAATGTGTTTCTTTGTTATCGTACTAGTGATTATTTTTGTCTCACTTTTCTTGTGTTGTGCATATTTGCATGTTTTTTTCTTTCCAATTGGAATGCGCAGAGCTTTCAGAGTCGCGTCTCTGTTGAATGTGTCTCACTGACAAGAATAAAACTAATGAAGATTGTTCGAACTTCCCCAGTGTTCTTTTCGCTACCAGTGATTTTCAGCAGTTGGGGGCGAACGTGGCTCAGGGGATTGGGAAGCTCATGAGAGAGAGCAGGGGGGTTCGATTCCCCTGCTCTCTCTGTCGTGGTCGTTGTGTCCTTGGGCAAGACACTTTACTCTACCGCCTACTGGTGCTGGCCAGAGGGGCCGATGGCACGATATGGCAGCCTCGCCTCTGTCAGTCTGCTGCAGGGCAGCTGTGCCTACAACCGTAGCTTGCCTCCACCAGTGTGTGAATGTGAGAGTGAATGAATAGTGGAATTGTAAAGCGCTATATAAATGCAATCCATTATCATTGTAGAGAGAGCTATCATTTTATGAATGTTCTTTTCTAATGTTGAAAAAAAAGTATAGTTCTGTTTTTTTAAAGAATAGAACTAGACATTTGAATTCCTCCACCTAAAACTGGAACGAATACCTCCATCTCAGAAAACTCATTTTTACTGTCCACTATTTTCACCCTGAGCCCAGGATGCCTCTTGCAAAGCTGAATTCAACTCACCGAGCTATATCAGATGACAATCCCTCCCTTGTTAATTACCTGCTGCTGTCAGGCTCAAGGGTCCAAACCATAAGCTGCAAAAATGTATTGACTGCTGTCAAACGGCGCAGACAGGAATAAAATTTGAATCACTTGACTATATGCCCTCATATCTCATCACATTATGGCAGACACAAGATAGATTAAAGTAGCTATGGCTGCAGTAAATCCATTTATTCACTTTCCACAGCCAGCTGCATATCATTGGGGTCAGAACTCTATCCCAGTGTACAGTTGACAAAATGCATGCAATCATCATGAAACGCTGCTCGCCCATGACACAATGAACACAGAAATGAATGGAAACCCAAAAGCTCCTTTGCACGTCCATCTGATTATGTTGTGTCTGGAGGATTCAGAGAATGTGGAGGAGAACATATAAAAGGGAAAAATGCTCATATATGATTTCATAGTGTGGCTGAATCAAATATGTGCCACGGCTTTTCTGCTGCACAACACTTGCTAGCGAGTAACAGAGCAGCAAGCTCAATGCAATTGTGGGAAGGAACTGTGCAGCCTTTGTCTAGCAAAGCATTCAGCGCTTTTCACCCAGATGACCAGTGTCATATCGTGAATCGATTTAATTCATACATCAAGCCTGTGTAGCATTTAAATGCAAACGTCACAAAAACCCAACCACACCAGGCTGCTCGGAGCTATAAATTTTTCTCACAACCACAATTTATTGTGCAGCACACTGAATTAGTCTGCCATTTCTTTGAAATAAACCATTAATTTCCTGGCCTTTTTATGTCATGTCAGCTTTACTTTCACATTATTAATTTCCAATGCAAACAAAACGTCCACAACTCAAAATCCCACATTATCATAATCAGAGGGCAAAGGATGAAGGAAATCTTTCAACTTTATCTAAATATATGATGTAGTTATGTGACTACCAGCGGGAATCAGCAGACTGGAGCATGATGGATTTCATTTGGTCATATTAGCCATTACCCCAGCACTCCTGTTTTTTTTTTAAATGTGTTGCTGCCATCAAATGCTTAGCTAATATTTGTAATGAAATGGTAAAATGTCTCAATTTAAATATTTGATATGTTTTGCATCTTCTACTGTGAATAAAATGTAGGTTTGTCTGGTTTTATTTACATTTTTTGCAGTATCCCAGCTTTTCTGGAACTGCAGTTGTAGATTAAACTTAAGAAATGGGAACAAATTTTGTGTTTTTTGTGACAGACTGCTGGTAACAAAGTGGCCAGAGATCCAATTGATTCTTTGCTCAGTTGTCTGTTAGGTGTTGACACAACACTGGTTTATCCCTTGAGGCGTCTTTTTGTTCTTGACTGATTCTTAGGTCAGTGTTAAGTGGCTTAACAAACAAATGGGTTACAAAGTTACAAGGACTGGAATGAAAATGGGTGAAAAGCAGCCATTCTCCAAAGACCTTCAGAAAATATTAAGAACTATTGCTGAGACCATTTTAACAAAAACTAAAGAAAGTCTGTCTAAAAATATAAAGAAATCAGGGGTGGCTTGAGACTTTTGCACAGTACTGTGAGTGCTGACAGCATCATCTATCAGTTGACGGATCATTTATTTTGATAGTGATTGCAGTGTTTGATACAATAATGCACCAGAAATGAGTCAGCAAGAGAACAGGACACACACTCATGAAACTCTGTCTCCATCTCCTCAGATTCTATTATGATGGACTTCCACACTATCACAGAACTAACAATGTGACACCTGTGTGTGCACGCGTAGGTCATTATAACCTCTACAGATTCCTAGGTACAACACCTGGTGCACACACACA